>NC_048231.1:33248172-33316310 GCF_002007445.2 Ailuropoda melanoleuca
AACCCCCGGTCCCCCCAGCTCCCCGTCCTGAACAGCTACATTGTCATCATTAGCAGACGCTCAGCGCACGTTTGTTACGTCAAAGAAAAGTGTTCCTGATATTGGCGTTCAGCTCTTCGGTGGTTTACATCTTCTAGGCAATTTTCTCTGCATGTTCTCCTTTGAACCCCCCCCCCCAGGGGGAAGCAGGTCTGTGTGGCAGCAGTGTAGAGGGGGGTTTGGGGGGCAGAGGTGGGGGCGGCAGGTGCCTAGGACCCTGGTGAGAGGGCTCGCATGCTAATCGCACCCGGGGTACAGAGGAGGGGCAGAGGCCGGGGGGACAAAGGGAGAGGGCAGGTGGCCTGCAGCGAGCTGTGGAGCTGAGCTGGCAATGCTCCCCCAGCGGGCGGCCAGGGACACCCACCTGCAGCTTGCTCTTCCTCTGCAGGAGGCTGTTGTGCACCAGGTCCCGGTCCCGCACGGAGCTCGCCACCTGCTCCAGGAGGGCCGTCGCTCTGTCCTGGCCGAACACGCTCCTCAGCAAGTCCTTCTTCAGCTGCGGCACCGTCAGCTGCTCCTTCAAGCGGGAACTTTCCGCCAGGGCCGCCTGCGGCACACGAGGCCCCCGTGAACCCCAGGGCCCGGCACGGCAGGCCGTGCTGCGAAGCTGTGCCCGAGCACCGCGGTCCCGCGGCACCTGCCCGGCGGGCCATGTGCCTTTGTGCCGGGTGTGCAGGAGGCGGCAGAACGCATCCGGGAGGCCCTGCATTTCGGGGTCGACGTGATTCCTCTCTCGCCCCCAGGTTCCATCGAATCGCCAAAGCCTGGGCAAGAACTGCACCTCGTCTCCAGCCATCCCACTGCCATTGTCCACCGATCCTTTCCCCAGTGATCCCCCATCGCCGACAGCAGGGGGACTACCCCCAGGGGCTATTTAGGACATTCCGAAGGGGCTAGGGGCCTAGGGAAGCATGGTCAGTGGGAATTCAGGAAGGCTCCCCAGAGGTGGTGACACCTGAGTGGAATCGTGATGTGTAGGAGCCCGCCAGGTGAAGGAGGGACCTAAAGGAGACTTCTGTGATGAGTAGCTGGCTCCCACGCAGCCGGAACTCTGCACAGCCCAGGCTCCACCTCCTCCAGGAAGCTTGCCCTGACCACATCCCCAGCCTACACTCCCTCTTCCTGCCCCAAAGCCCTAGGCCAAGCCTCAGGTTCCTGCTGAGTAATTCACTGCTTGGGGTAAGCACCTCTTGCTGCTCTGAGAGTTCAGGGGCCCAGAGGCCGAGGGTCTTGTCTTTAGCCGGCCAGAGTCCTTCCATGTTATACCTGTGATGTTACTGAGACCCTGGGCTAGTCACAGAGGGGGGAAGGAAGAACAGAGACCCCCCCAGCCAGGTAAGTAACTGCAAGTCAAGGCAGAAAGTGATCATTTCCCTTCAAGTTTCGACAGAGCCCTATGGGTGTTCAAGGCAGAGCTGAACACTCCTTGTTGGGGAAATCCAAGAAGGCTCCCTAGAGGAGGCAGTTTTGCTAGCAGCCCTGGGAGGGTAGAGAGAGTCCCTGGAGGAAGGACAGCATAAATATGGCCGACACATCTGAATGGTGTAATCTTCCCACAAGGGAATGTGGCTTGTGATCAGCCACAGAGAGGACAAGCCTCTTGAGGGAGAGGGTGCCCTGCACCCCCTTCCCAGCAAACCTGCACACCATACACAGGGGTTAAGAATTCAGGCTGGGGAGTTGCCATCATGAGTGTGAATTCTGCACTAGCTGGGAGGCTCTGGGTAGTTCCAAGACTCAGTTTCCTCATCCGTAAAATGGGCGTAGTCACACCCAACTCACAGGGTGTTATGAGGCTGACATGAGGGGAGGCCTAGACAGCATTTACCACGGTGCACATCCCACAGCGAGCACACAGTAACAGATGGCCCTTCTCCGCGAGGGTCATTACACCAGTTATTATGGGTTGAACTGTGTCCCCCGCAAAAAGATATAACGTCTTAGCCACCATTCCCCACAACTACCTCCAGATGTGACTTTATTTGCCGATAGTCTTTACTGAGGTAACCGAGTTGAAATGAGGTCACTAGGGTGGACCCTAACCCAATGTGACCCATGTGCTTATTAGAAGGGGAAGTCTGGCCCCAACACGCATGTGTGGAGGGACGACAGTATGGTAGCAGAAGGGGAGAAGCTGTCCACGTGACCACAGAGGCCGAGATCGGAGGGATGGGTCTACAGGCCAGTGAGCACCGGCAACCACCAGCAAACACCAGGAGCTAGAAGCAGCAGGGAGGCTGCTCCCCTAGAACCTTCAGAGATAGCACGGCCCCCCCGACAGCCTGATCGCGGCCTGGTGGTCTCCGGAACCGTGAGAGAATGAGCTTCTGTTGCTCTAAGCCACCGAGTTTGGGCACTTTGTGACAGTCACCCCCGGAAGTGAATATGACAGCCACGGCCAACATTGGGGCCTGGCGCCTCGGTTCTGGAGGAACTTTGCGGGTCCATAGGCTTCTCTGAGCCTAGGTGTATGAGCTTAGCTAAGAAATACAGGGCTGGCAGCTTGAGCCCGGCCCGTGAAACCCATCTTCCTGGGAAAGGCTGGTGAGCGTGAGCCAAGACATGATCCCAGCCAGCAAACAGCATTTAAACACGGACAAAACACAGTCCTGCCCACTTTTCCAACACACTGACTCGTGAAGCTCCTGTCCTGGGAGTCCTGAGTCACACTCTAGAGGCCACAGGACCTCTCCCTCTGGCCTGGTGCAGGTCCTGGTTAGCTCTCTGCCCCCGTGAGAAGGACAGAACAGAAATGCAATCGTGATCCAGTGGGAAAAGCATTTGCCGCTGAGTCACCTAGACCGGGGTCAAAGCCAGCCCGACACTCCGTTGCTGTGTAACCTTGAGCAAGTGCCTTCCCCTCTCTGGGGCATGGTTTCCTTAACCGTCAAAGGATAATGATAAAATTGTTCTGCCTGCTTCACAAACCTGTTCCCAGGCCCCAGTGTGACAGCAGGAATAGGAACATGAGATGAGAGTCTAGAACCTACCATTCTGACCTCAGCTCTGTCTCTCGAGCGGCCTGACCTTGAACAAACACCCTAACTTCTCTCTGGCTCCGGTCCCTCATCAGCAACAGGAGACGGAAAATGATGGAAACGGAGACCAAAGTCTGCGTACATAGATATGCAACATATACAAATCATGACAAGGAAAACTGGAAACAACCTAAATACTGTAAGAATGGAAAAGAATATTATGCAGCCATTTAAAGTGATGACTTTTTGGAAACATTTTATCTTTTTTCCTTAAAATATGCTCAGTTGAAGTATAATAAACATATAACATTATATTAGTTTCAGATGCACAATATAATGATTCGATATTTGTAAATGCTGCAAAAATGATCAGCACAATAAATCTAGTACTTTCCGTCACCATAGAAAGTTATAATTATTTTTTTCCTTATGAGAATGAGAACTTTTAAGATTTATTCTTGTGGCAACTTTCACTATGCACTACAATATTAACTATAGTCACCATCCTGGACCTGACATCCCCATGACTTATTTATTCTATCACTGCAACTTTGTACCCCTTGAGCCCTTTCACCCATTTGCCTACCCCCGACACCCTGCCCCATTGGCCACCACCATTGTGTTCTCTGTGTCTACGAGTTTTGTTTTGCTTTTTTTGAGATTCCACACAGAGTGGGATCGTGTGGTATTTGTCCTTCTCTGCTTGACTTATTTAACTTAATGTAATGCCTTCAGGATCTACCCATGTTACTGTAAGTGGCAAGATTTCATTCTTTTTTATGGCTGAGTAGCATTCCATTATATATGTCAATCAAATCTTCTTTCATCCATTCATCCATTCATCCATCATCCATCAGTGGACAATTTGGTTGTTTTCAGGCCTTGGCTATTGTAAATAATGATGGAATGAACATGGAAATACACATATGTTTTCAAATTAGTGTTTTTGTTTTCTTGAGACAAATACCCAGAAGTGGAATTGCTGAATCATAGGGTAGTTTTATCTTTAATTTTTTGAGGAACTTTCATGCTGTTTTCCACAGTGGCTCCACCAATTTATCACCCCACCAACAGTGCCTGAGGGTTCACTTTTCTCCACATCCTCACTGATGCTGTTATTCCTTGTCATTTGATGCTAGCCATTCTGGCAGGTGTGAGGTGATATGTCATTGTGGTTTTGATTTGCATTTCCCAGATGATAAATAATGTTGAGCACCTTTTCATGTGTCTGTTGGCCATCTGGATGTCTTCTTTGGAAAAATGTCTATTCAGACCCTCCATCCAAAGTTTCTGCTGAAAAATGTGCCTAGAGTCTTATGGAGGTTCCCTTATACGTAACATGTTATTTTTCTCTTGCTACTCTTAAGACTCTTTATTTTTAACTTTTGACCTTTTAATTATTGTGTGTCTCGGTATGGGTCACTTGGGGTTCATTTTATTTGGAAATCTCTCAGCTTCCTGGACCTGGATGTCTGTTTCCTTCCCCAGGTTAGGGAAGTTTTTAGTCTTTATTTCTTCAAGTAAGTTTTCTGCCCCCTTTCTCTCTCTTCTCCTTCTGGGACATCTATAATGCAAATGTTATTCTGTCTGATGTTGTCTCATAGGTCCCTTAAGCTATTTGCACTTTTTAAAATCCCTTTTTTCTTTCTGCTGCTCTGAGTGTGTTCCACTGCCCTGTCTTCTAGATCACTGATCCCTTCTTCTGCTGCATCTAGTCTGCTCTTGAACCCTCTAGTGTATTTTTCAGTTCAGTCATTATATTCTTTGGTTTGTGACTTCTGTTGGGTACTTTCTTGTATTTTAAATTTATTTGCTGACATTCTCGCTGTGTTCACCCATTCTCCTCCCAAGATCAGTGAGCATTTTTATGACCATGACTCTGAACTCTTTATCAGGTATATTACTTATTTCCATTTCACTAGGGTTTTTTTTTTCTGAAGTTTTATCTTGCTCTTTCATTGGGAACATATTCCTCTGTTTCCTCATTTGCTTGGCTTTCTCTTTTTGTTTCTATGGATTAGGCAAAGCAGCCACGTCCTCCAGTCTCGAAGGAGGGGCCTCGTGTAGGATATACCACTTACTGTTCAACCTTGCCCTAGCTCTTGTTTGTCTCTTGAAGCTTCATTATTGTCTAAGCATCCTGGTTTTGTTTGTTTGTTTTTAAAGTAAGCTTCATGTCCAATGTGAGGTTTGAACTCATGACCCTGAGTGACATGCTCTGCAGAACGAGCCAGCCAGGCACCACCAGCCTGATTTATTTTTAATAGCTCCCATTGTTGAGGGGGTACTGAGACCTGCCAGTGTGCCAGAAGCAGGGCTCGATCAGCACCCACTTTCAGGCTGATCAGAAGCCAGACCCTCAGGCAGCAGCTCTTACATGAATATATACAGGTCTGTGGGACCACAATTGTAAACCCTGCTGGTCTCCAGGCCAGGTGATCTGGATGTGTCCCCTGGGCAACAGTGGCAAAAACTGGGGCCCCAGAGGAGTATCTAAGCTCACTTCTGGGAGATGTCAGTGAGCTGCAGGAAGGCCAAGGGATAGTGCAAAGATGGTGTCCCCCGCCCTACAGCACCTCTTAGGCCCCTTGACAGGTGGCAAAACTCAAGTCTGCCCCTGAGGCCGACACTCCAGGACAAGTAAATAGGATTTTTTCACTGAAAGACCAGAGGTATGTTTCGGTCTGCTCTGTGCAGTGCCCTGAGTGGCAGACTTCCAAGAATCACATCTCTGATTGTGGACAGTCCTGTGGGACCCAGGAAGGTAAGCCTCTCCCCCCCACCCCCCCAGCCACAAAAGCCAGGCGATCACAGAGCTTCCCTTGTGCGAACTGCACGCACTCACCAGCTTTAGCAAGGCGGCAGGAAAGCACAGGGCTGGGGTGTAACCACTGGCGCTAGTGGGGTAGAAGGAGAGCGCAAACACCCCAGCCCAGCACCTCCATCCCCAGAGAGAATCCCGACAGGTGCCTGCCCCTGGAGCAGTCGAAGATTAGCAAATGAATCTCCTTCATATATAGTCCAGGTGCTTTTCGATCCGCTGCTTTGGCGCTGGTCCCTGCGGCAAGTGCGTTTGTGCACAAACGTTTTACGAGATGCATCTCGGTTCCCTGCAGCCCTTTGGGTCTCCTGGACATGAGTCCCATTGGTTTTCTCAATTGGATGTTTTGGGGATTTATCTCCCCAGTGTTAAGTCCCAGGGGGTGGGGTGCCTGATGTGGGGCACAAACCCCTCACTCCTCAAGGAGAACCTCCAGGTTTATGAGATCCTTCCAGACTGTGGGTCGTTGCACTAGGGGTGAGGTTTTGGGCCTCTCCTACCCACTTCAATGAAGCCCTTTTACCCTCTGATGTGAAGCAGACGTTTGGCTAGTTTTCAGGTCTTTTTCAAAGGGAATTATTCCAGATGTAGCTGTGGATTCAGTGTGTCCGTGGGAGGAGGTAAGTTCAGGATCTTTCTACGCTGCCATCTTGGACCGTGCGCCTGAACCATTTTAAATGATGCCAAGAAAAAGCCCAGCTGTGCCAACGAAGAATATCAGAATACACAGCTATAGAACATGATCCCAAAAATGTGCAAATTGTCATGAATTAATTAAGGCTTCTGTCTATTGGTGACCATATTGCATAGAAATGGCTAGATGGATTTTCATCAGATATAAAGGGTATTATCTGGGATTGTCTGACCTAAAGTTGATTTTTCTGATACACATAAAATTCACTTTCGGGAGCCCTGAGGAGTACCTCAGAAGGATGGGCAGTCATCTTTCAGAGCACGGGAGAGGAAGCCCTCAAGACCCCCAGAAGCAAAGGCTATGCCCTGCAGCTGAAGAGCTATGGAGAGAGAAAATCAACTCTTGTTCCAGCGTGAGCCCCAAGCGGAAAATCAGGAGAGCAGACACTCCGCAACGCAGGCACCGGTCTGTGGCTGAGTAGGGTGTTCAAGGGTGAGGAGGGGCCGGTCCTGGCTGAAGGGCCTCCGCAGAAATGCCAAGCTGCATAGAAAATGTGATGTTGTGTCTCTCCATACATCACCAGTGGTCCTAGGGCTTGTGGGCTTGTGGACACTTTTTGTTTCCTTCTTCACAAATCTTTACATCTCCAAGCAGGCATGACTTTCATAACCAGAATGAAAATTAATATAAAACGAGGCTTATATCTGATACTCGGAGTGTCTCTTCCCACTCCGTGGGTCTTAGACTCCCGGGACCTGAACGTATTTTATGGACTTTAGAGCTCCACAGGATACCATCAGGCAGCGTTGACGGGCTAATCAGAGCCGCCATGTTGACAGGCATTTGTGGTTGATACCGAGGTCCGCTCACCCAACACTCATTCCTCCTTCTTGCTCCCCCCACAGCCAACTCTGTGGCCAGAAACGCAGGATTCCAGTTTGCAATCCCCAAACATCAAGCCAAATCTCGGTCTTCTCAACCCAAACAAGGCTGACCATCGGCCAATCAGGTATTTTCTATCTCTCTTTTTCTTGTTCTTTATTCTTTATCTTATTAAACCGTCCTGCTGTCTGCCCCATTTTGCAGTTCTCCAAAAGGAGGCTATCCACTTCATGAAGTGTTAAATAAAGTTTGTTTGTATCATCTAAATTGTCTTCTTTAATCACATTTTAACATAGAGTTATGTCTGTAATTGGTATAAGCCAGTCCTGGCAAGCCCATCATTCTCAGCCAGTGATTGGCCCGGGGATAGTCATGTGATCTGGCCTGGCCAATGAGATGTAAGGAGCCTCTGCTGGGGCTTCTGGGAAGGAAGGTTTGCCTCCCTGTTGGAAATGGTGACTACAGAAAGCCTTTTTGTCCCCTTGCTGTACCTTTCAGAACAAGATGCTGTTCATGTGAAGATGCAAGCTTGCGGTGGTGGCAGCCACCTTGGGGCCACGAGGGAGATGTGGCTTAGAGCTAGAAAGAGCCTGGGTCCTAGAAGACAGTGTTGAGCTATCAAGCCAGCCCTGAACCACCCTGGAAGTCTCTGGGTTTTAAGTTACCACTGGTCAGAATTTCTGTCACTTGTCACACGCATCCTAATTGATACAGACGCAGTAGAGGTAATGGCCTAACGTGCTCTCGCTCAGAATTGCTCATGCTTCCCCCAGACTACCGTCTGCAGGAGGACCCTGAAGGGAAGGGGTGTGAGAGGGTCAGTACAAAGTCCTGAGGTCACACCAGGTACCAGACTTTGCTTTCTACCCAAGAATTGAGGATGACCTTTGTCGCTGATCACATTTCCTGTGCCAACTTAGGACTTGCCAGGCAGGGTGTGGTGAACTCTACCCAGATTCCTGGAGCACCCAGGAACACGCCTTTCCCTGGAAATACGGCCATGGCATCGTGCCTGGCTGGTGGCCTCCCTCCTCCCCCCTGCGCTCGTTACCTCGATCTGGGGCAGGAAGGTGTGAATGGAGGGCAGGTCTGGCAGGCTGGTGGTGACATCCAGGAGCCTCTGGGCCAGGGCCCTCCACAGCTGCAGGTCCTGCAGAGGCCGCTGGAAACGCTGCCACAGCTCCAGCCCTGTGGCATTGCGAAGCCTGGCGCTCTTCCCTTTCATGCTGAGAGGGCCATGGAGGGGAGACACCGAGAGACGAGAGAGTGGGGTCAGTCCAGACCGGAGGCCTCTATCGGGACCCCCAGGGAGCCCAGTGCACGTTATTCCCACGGTGGGCTCTCCCCCATCCACAGGCTGCCGGGAGTGGCTACGGGGCCTCGGAGGTCAACGTGCACTAGAAGGAAGCCGGTTCTCAAACACACTTGCAGCGCAGCCTCATGACCAGAGAAGCTCAAGCCTTGGCGAGGAATCACGGAGCCCCTAGCCTGGAGCGGCCTGCCCCCAGGCTCCTCGCAGAAGCTAAAGCAAAATCCCTTCCTGAGTAAGAGGCCATCATCCTGGGCCCTAATCATTTCTAGAAATGATCGCTCCACTACAACACCCAGTCATAGACAGCCAGCACACAGAACCTTGACAAGAGAAGCTGGAGGGAAGGGGAGTTCCTCAGCTACACCTGGGCAGAGCAAGTTCACGGCCCGGCCCTGCCACCGCCTCAGCATCCCGCAGGGGATCCAGGCCCTTGCTCTGCGGTACAGACGCACAGCAAGGGGGGAGCCCCCTGAGTTCATTCGGAAGGAACCTCTGTATCAGGCGGAGGGGTGCGAGGCGCTCTGATACGCGGACAGTTGGGCTGTGTTCACAGCACCTCGGAGGCTTGCGGAGCAGACAGACTGAAAATTGACATGGTGCTCAGCTCCAGCGAGGGGGCTATCTGATCAGCCGGCCTCTGCTGAGCTAGGAGACAGGAGCCCCGGCTCTGCCCGAGCCCATGGGCCGAGGGGGAGGTGGAGGCTGGTCTGAAGACAGACTCGGATGCTGAGTCAGCACCATCTGCAGGCACGGGCTAATGTGTGTCTATTGAAAAGCCCTCCCTTTGGGCCATTACATGGTGGACGCCTCCCCAGTGCTAAGCTATACAGAGACCGGATGGAAATCGGTGAATGAGCCACGCTGCATGGAATAAAGCCAAGTCCAGTCCTCCCTTCTGGGGTTGAGGGGTGCCAGCATTATGTTAGAGTTAGCAGGCTGCAAGAGAAAGCAAGCACACTTCCTGGTGATGGCCTGCGATGAGGTCAGAAGACCCCTTGAGTGTGAGGTTCAAGGCACCCCCCGAGTCCCACCTCCCCCAGCCTGCCCAGATACCTCTGGAACTCCTGGAGGGCAGCGACCACGCTGTTGGAGAGCGGCTGCAGGTCATGGGGGAAGGCGATGAGCTCCTTCAGCTGGGCCTGCAGCCGGGCCACCCGGGGCTCTTCGGCGGCCAGGGCTGTCCGCATTGCCTACGGCACACAGGCGAAACCAGAGGGTCGTGGGAGAGTCAGAGACCGGGGGACGAGCGTGGTAGGTGGGAGTGGGCTAGCCTGGGAGAAGCCCGTCGCCCAGGGCAGGGACTGGGGTCTCCGGAAGCTCAGCCTCTGCTCTCCTGCTCTGGGCCCTGACCTTGGCATTGGCTCTCACCAAGCTGTTTTTTTCTTTATTATCACTGACCTCAGTGTTGTCGTGAGTACCTGCATCTCATACAAATAATGAATATCTTGGGGAACATTGCACCACGCGGACTGCTCTGGGAGTCCCATTCACTGAAGCTGGGCAAACACCCTAGGCAGTAATTTTCCGCGTCCCCGTTGTATGCCCAGGGGAACTCTGGCTGAGAGTTTTCTGACAGTTGTGGGGCAAGTAAACAGTGGACCTGACATGGGAGCTGGGCCCTCTGGCTCATAGACTCCGCGGCACTAAAGGAAAACAGCAGTCTAGAGGTGTTTTGGGAATCTGGTTCGTGTTATTGGCAGGCCAAGAGGATAGTTCCCCTCAGCATTCCCGAAGCACGCCACTCGCTGGACTGCGTTCTGACACCAGACACAGCCCTTTCCTGCTGTCCTGGGAAGTGCAGAATTTGACCTTGACCTTGACACTTGCTGGGCCTGGGCTCAGTAGGAGGTGAGATGGGGCAGTGGAAAGGGCTGAGCTTTGGCGTGACACAGGCTGTCCGGGAAACATCCTCGACCCCTTCCTAGCTGGGCAGCCTTGGGCTGTTCCCTCATTGGTAAAATGGGGCCATCGCCTTGACCAAGCACTGGGGGCAGAGCAGGAGCCTAGCCGTGCCCCTCCCCAGCTGCCCCACAAGCAACCTTGAGCCTTGGTCCAGATCCTCCACTCGCAGGGCCCAGAGGCAGCCCCAGCCAGCCTCAGTCTTGGGTGAACCACAAGTGAACTAGGACCAGTTTGGAGCTCAAGGGAGCAAGCTCAGATAGAGGGATGGGAGGCAGCAGCGAGGGGCAGGAGGGAACACGGTATTGACCGCGGGATGTGGAGTCCATCCGTATTCAATCACAAAGCACACGTAATGAAATCTGTACAGGTTTTCATTGAAGAGGAAGACACAACTGGTGTGTGTGAACTCGCAGTTTCCAAACGATTCACAAGGAAACTCTGCACGTCAGCTCCCAGGAAGGCTGGCCAGCCTGCAGACAAGAGAGACTTGCTCGACGCAGGGCAGGGGTCTGTAGTGAAGGGCAGGACTGTGGGCTGCCTCGGGAGAAAGTCCCGTCCAGACCCCACAAAGGTCAAGAGTCCATGTGGGGACACGCAGGTCACAGAAACATCAAGTGACCAGGGAGGGACCAGCTGGGAGCCACAGCGGGAAGCTGCTGCCCCCCATGCTGGCCTGGCTAAGCGCTGCCCCCGTCTAGACACAGCTGCCTTCCTTGTGAAATAAGCCCCCCCCCCGGCGGGGGGCTTCCAGTCCTGCCGTGCCCCTTCTGCACCCATGATATGGGCATCTTTAGTTTCTGGATTGCTGGGATGCCCTGGAAGGGGGCCGTGTGAGGCAGCTGTGGACGACTCTGGGTTAGCCACAAAACCGCTCTGATTTCAACCTTAGCCACTAAAAGTCTCCCTGAAGTGGATGAATGGTCCTGCCTGGTCCGCATGGGGACGCCACAGATCACTCCCAGCCCCTGTTCTCTTTGGGGGAGGGTCTTGGGATAGTGGGCAGAGAGAACAGGAGGTCACAGCCAGTCTGAGCTCCAATGTCCTCGTTCCTGGTCCTTGCCTCTCACTATGCTAATTTTCTAAAACTGGGAGTCTGGGCTGGCACAGCGGTTAGAAGCACGTACCCTGGAGTCACACTGTCTAGGTTCAAGTTCAAATTCCTGCCTCCACCTGCAGGGTGCATAACCACAGGCACGTCTTCCACTCCTGAGTGCCTCAGTTTCCCCATCTATAAAAGGGGATCCTGGCAGTGCCCCCCGCATAGGTTTGTCTGGCACTCAACACACTGCATGCTGGGTAAGTAATAACCGCACTGTGTCGGTTTTGAAGTTGAACACATGGCTCTTTCCACCGGGGTCCTGACACCGCCCGCTTCTCTGAAGTTGGCCTGTTTCTCAAAAGAGGGAACAGTCCAAATTTCCTTCTTGGCGCAAGATGCGAGGAGTGCCCTCTCCCTTTCCCCTGCTCTGCCGGGCCGCGGCTGCTCCCAGCCAAACCAGGTCGGGCGGCCTCGCGGCCACACGCCTGGCCTCGTCCCAGGACAGCCTGCCACTCCGAGGGCTGGGCTGGGGCAGGTCAGGTGTGTGCCCGCCCCTTACCACACGACACACAGGAAGTGCAAACAGCCACTGTGTGAACGCTCATTTAAGAACAAAAGTCTTCAGGCAGAAATTCCACACTTCCTTGCATTGATTGTGGTTAGTCATGACTTGATCGTAATTGAGATGACACTGGAACCGGGTGGGGCAGAGAGTTCGTAGGCATGTGGTCAGCCTCCTGCCTCAGGACAGGCTTCCTGAAACACAGCTGTCGTGATGGGACACCGGCAGGCCTTTCTAGACCTTCCCTCCCGAGTTCGTACTCTGAGCACCGACACTGGCAGGTGCTATGCTAAGCACTTTTTAAGTTTTCACGTGTTCATTTCTGCTCTGCTTACAACTGAGGTTTAAAGCACTTCTCCCAAGACCATGCACTTAGCAAGGAGAGAAAGCAGGACCTGCACTCAGGCAGTCTGACCCAAAAGCCCCCGCCCTTGACCCCCGTGCTCACCACCTCTACCCGAGCCGAGGCGGGCAGTCCTAAGGAAGCAGCAGTCCCCTCTGGGCAAAGTTGGCTGCAGTGGAGTGTGGTCTGCCAGGAGGCTCAGTGAGCCCTAAAGACTATGTGCCTTGTTTCTACCCACACAAAAATATTTTTGCACATGAGCAAGCATTAGAAGGAAGAGAAAAAATAGAACAACAATGCAGACTGGCAGCGGGATCTGGGTAGCTTTTCTTTTAGCCATTTCCCCTAATGGCACTAACGTGGAGCTACCCCAGTGAGTTAATAAGTAAAGATGGGAGTGGGGGAAGATGTTAATCCTTATTTAAAAATCTCTCTGTCCGAAGTCAGACGGCCTGAGTGTGCACACAGGTGAGAGGAAGGCAAATGCACCCCGACTGTACACTGAGGGAAGCCACCCCACCCTCCCAGGAGGGGCACTGTCTGCTGGGTCTCCCCAGAACCCCGTCGTCTCTACATCAAAGGACTTTCCCTCTGACCTAACTCTCCCTGCTCTGGGCTCAGGAAGTCCAGCCCATATCCCACCCCTGGACAAGGGAAGGGGCAGACTCAAAGCCAAGCCACCTCTGGCCTTATTTACTCTCTGACTCATTGTGTGATCCTGGGGATGTTGGGGGTGGGAGGGCTCAAATCTCTCCAGGCCTCAGTTTCCTCATCTGGAAAGCGGGTACAAACACCCAACTTGTGCATTACACCCGGAAACTCAGGTTACCAAAGATCCAGGAAAACCAGAGTGAGCGTGCTTAAGGGTTAACTTGATTCCCGCCCCCCTCCCCCGGCAAGGGAGCTCCAAGTGGCTGTGCCCCGAGGCACACAGGGCGCCTGGACGGTCCACGTCTTAGCCAAATGCTGCTTACCGAGTAGAGTCTCCAGCGGGCCACCAGCTCGTCCTCGGTCTCCGCCTTCGCTGCGGGCTCCAGGCCCTCCTCGGCCAGCCTCTGGAGGTCCTTCCTGAACTCTCCCAGCTCGGCCTCCAGCTGCTGCCGCTGCTGCTCACAGGCTCCCATGGACGTGAGCAGGCCCTGTAGCCGCTCCTTTTCCTCTTCCCAGAGGACGCGAAGCTTCTCCAGAACTCTGCGCATGTCTTCCAGCTCCTCGGTGATCCTCTCCGCACCCAGGGGAGAGGTGTTCTCGATGATGCCCACAGCCTGTTCCTCCAGCCTCCTCAAGGACTTCTCACCCCGGGGAAAATCATCAGCGATGTCCTAGAAGGGGGGAGGGGGTGGATGGAGAAACACATGAGGGGAGAAAAAAAACACCTGCTGCATTTTCCAGAGCCCCTGGGAATGTCCATGCCAAACACCCATCCCTAGATTCCCAGGTCAGAGTCTGGGGTGCCCTTCCAAGGAGAGGACTGCCCGCCCGCCTTAGTAGCCTTGACTTGCAAGGCGAGGACAGAATCCCCTTCCCGTGTGTTTTACAGCCATTCGATTAAATCAAGGCGAAAAATCTCTCTTGGGTGTTTCTGTCTCTAACCCTCTCTGACATTTGTTGAACTTCCTTTTTAACGAAGACAGAGGCAGCCTTGGGCTTGGAGCCTTTGGCTGGCAGAAGTATGGAACCAAACAGAGCCTGTGACCCCGTTTGGTTTCATTGTATTTATTTGTACGGTTATCTATTAATTACGAGTGAGTGTTGGTTTTCCATTCATGACAATGACATAAATTCTCCCTTCAAATAAAATGTTCATTCGCTTTTAACTAAAAACACAATAAACACCTTTAACTCTATTTTGTTTGAAAGTGCCTTCAAAATATTTCACTCTTTTATCGAAGGAGCATCGCAGGGAGTAAAGGACATAGATATTAAGCATTACTGTTCAGATGGTTTTGAGAAATATTCATGCCTGTGTAGTTCAATTCACATTGTTACCAAAATGTAGAGCATTTCTAACATCCCCAAAGCTTCTAGAACTCCACATAGCTGAAATCCTAGACTGTATTAGCTTTTGAAACGGGCTTCTTTCAGCATAATGCCCTTTAGGTCCTCTCGTGCTGTTGTATATATTAGTACTTCATTTTTTTATTGTGAGTAGCAGTCACGTACCTATATCTAGATATCTCCTGTTCCACGATATGTTTATCCAGTACTCTGCCGACTAAATTCTGAGCTGCTTTCAGTTTGGAACTATTACAAATAAGGTCTGATGAACATTCTCATATTTTTGGTCATTGTTCACTGGTTTTTTAAAAAAGAGTCAACTTAGTACAAATATGAAATAAATGGAACAGGTGCCATATATTGAATTACTGAAGGGAATCTAACACTCCCTTTACAGAGGAAGTCAGAACCTCATTCAAGGTCACAGCCATTCAGGAAGGCCAGAGCGGACCAAGCCTCTCACCACTGAGGGCCTGATGCCTACGTCAGGTAAGGAACGCGTGGCATACTGACATGTGCAGTGGGGTCCCTCTGTTGTGGGGGCTGCCCTGTGCGTCCCAAGACGCGTCTCTGGCCTCCACCCCCAGCTGTAACCACCAAATGGTATCTCCAGACATCGCTGGGATAGCCCCTATTTGAGACCCACTGGTCCAGACCATGCTTCCCTGGCCTTGGGTTTCCAAATGCCCTGCCGGCTCAGAGCTTTCTAGAAAGCAGCCGAGGCCCCAAACATATTGCCCTAGATGCAATAGGCCCTCCTCACGTGGGCCTGTGTGCCACGGATTTTCTATCTCCTGTGGCCCCCGGCCCACCCCATTAAATAAACGACACCACGGAGCCCCCGTATTTGATGTCTCCTCAGTGGACCCCTCTGAGGGAGACACGTGCCGAGTTTACCTGCAACGTGCGGAGACGGTGCTGGGCAGACAGTTTGCAGCTCCGTCCCAGGCAGCCGCTCACCTTCTCCACCACCGCCTTCAGCCACAGCTGGAACTCGTCCACACCCGCCTGGAAACGCTCATGCTCGCGGGTCATCTGCTCCAGCAGATTCACTCTGTCCTGTGGGAGCGGAGGAGAGTCACCACCTGGGAAGGTCCCCAGGGCAGGCTGCCCCTGGCCTTCAAGGCCCGCCTGTGTGTGTGCGCACGCATGCTCGCGCGTGTGAGATGCAGTCAACCGTGAGATGCAGTCAACCAACCGTCGGCCCTTTGGCTGAAAACAAAAAGGTCCTACACACTCTTCTCTACCTTATTGGCCGTCAACCAAGAGACTCTTGGACAAAAGCATGACCACACCAGGCCTGTCACCTACACAGCTGGCTTTTTTTCCTGCCATGTCCTGGGGGTAGCAGTCAAGACGGGGCCTTGCTACGCAGAGCTATCATTGGAGCACTCATGAACGTGCCGGGCCCGCTTGAGGACCTTTATGTGTGCTGTCCTCTCATTGAGCTCCCCTGACCACCCCATCAGTTGACACTATTATTATTATTATCTGGGTGTGACAGATGGGGAAACGGAGGCACAGAGCGGTGCCTCAGAAAGCACTTGCCCAAGGTCACCTGCGGGGGAAAGCACCAAGATTCAAACTCAGAAGGCAAGGCTGGGCCAGTGGTGTCTGCAGGGCATGCAAATAACCAGCAGGCTGCCCCCATTTCCTCACGGGTACAGTGACGCTGCCAGCATGGATGGGCTGGAGTCACCTCACTTTTCCGACAAGCCCACTCTGTTTCTACCCATGCAGGGACAACATGGTGTCCTGAGGGCCACTGTCGTCTGGGAAATAGCAGTGTCCCTGCTATAAGACCTGTGTGCCCAGGGACTCTGTTTCTCAAACACACCCCTGATTACAGCCCTGTTTCTCTAAAGTCCTCCATGGCTCCCCACTGCCCGTAGGCCCAGATCCCAGTGCCGCAGCCTGCCGGTCAAGGGCAGGACCCCACAACGTGGCTGTGGCCCTGCGGTCAACACTCCGGGCTCTGGAGCCCACTGCCTGTGACTTGAACCCTGGCCCGCTCGTGCCTCAGTCTCCCCATGTGTACATGCAGTTAATAACAGTCCCCGCCTCACCGGGGTGCAGTGGGATTAAGTGAGTCAGAGCTCACACAACCCCAGAACTGCACTGGGCAGCTAGTGAGCACCTAATACCTGCGAGCCTTTGATTCCTGTCACTTGCTGTCCCCTGTGCTCCTGTCACACCCAACAGAGCGGCAGTGGGCAAGTAAGCACCTCCACCTGGATACACTGATCTCCAGGCCCCGCCTCCTCTCGGACCTGGCCCACTGCCCTCAGGCTGCAGGAGGGGCCTTCCCTCCTGGCCTTGCCCACGCCTTGTCATCTGCCGGGAGAGCCGTGGGCTCCCTACACATCCGGCTGCCCTTGGCTGACTTCCTCCCCAAGCCCCGCGCAGGGTGGCTCTGTGAACGAACGCTTCCCTAATGGCAGGAAGAAATCAACATGGAGTGTGGCCAGCAGAGGTTTTCAAGGAGAGCCAGGAAGAAAGAGGGGACTTCCTTTTCATAAGCACACACTACGTGCCTGGACCGTGACAAGCATAATCTTAATCTTCCCAACGATGCCAAGTCCGCCCATCCTGCAGACGATCAGGCTGATGCTGGGAGGTCACCTAACCCTTGAAGGGCCTTCTAGATAAGACTTAAATGGCCAGTGCCCGACTCCAAAATCATGGCTCTAATCCAGAGTTGGGCTCACTAGACAGCGGATGTTTTCAGCTTTATCTGCCCTGTGGTGTCTGTTGTAGCCAGTTACCTGCTAGGTTGTGGCTCACAAGCTACCAGAGGCAAACCCGCAAAGCAAGCTTGTATTCCAATGAAGCTCAAATGTGGACACCGGAATGTGAATTTCGTATCATTTTCACAGCTCCTGAAAGATTCTGCTTTTTATTTTCCTCCCTTTAAGCAGGTAAAAGCCATTTTCAGCTCAGGCTGTAGAAAATCAGGAGATGGGGCGGATTTGGCCCACAGGCCCTCGTTTGATGGCCTTGGCTCTTACTTAGTCGGGGAGCAGGCCGTGTCCGGGAGGGCGCTGACCCTCTCCGAAACAAAGTCAAAAGTTTTCAAATGGGAAGTGTGGGCAGACACGTGGGTTCAGAAAACTTCCCTGCCCTTTGAGAAAGTCCTCACCAAACCGGAAAATAGGAATATTAATTCATTTAGACCTTTGCAACAAACATGACAGGGAGGAGGAAATATCCCCATTTTAGAGATGGGGAAACCAAGGGACGGGACCAAGTTCTTCGGTGAAGAGCTGGGAGCCTCCCACTAACGGACGGAGGCTCGGCGCATCACCAGGAGTGCACAGCGGGTGCCTGAATGCCCAACGTGGACCAAGAGGCAGTGGCCCTCTCCTTCACGCCTCCCGTGCTGGCTCCCTCTTCCCGCGGGATTGTCTGCATCCATCAAAATCCTCCCGGAGCTGCCCCCATCCACAGGAAAGCCTCATTTCTGAAAGTGGGTCAGGAATAACAAGCAGAGAATAAATGCGGGCCCCCTGGTTGACGCTGATGGTGATAAATGTTGTAGCGACGCGAAGTCTCCCCCAAACGTGCTGGCCGGCGGCCCGTGCGTGAGCGATGAGGTGCTGGCTGGCACTCGGGAAACACAGAGTAAATAAAAGCCTCCATGATAGTGAGCAGGAGTGCAGCGTGGCCGAGCAGGGCAGGCGTCCAGACGCGCTCTGTGCCAGGCAGAACGATCACAGAGCACAATTCAGCCACGGTTGGGCCGGCCCCCTTGCAGGATGACAGGGGTGACAAATGGGGGAGTCCTCAACCTTCCCTCATCAGACTGAACAATTCAAGCGTCTGTGGCAGGCAGAGTTTTCAGGAATGTCAAAACCCAACCAATTAACAAGGGCAATGGGGATTTATGCCTCCGCAAGGCTGAGCCAGTGGCTCTGATTCACGGCCCAGATGCCAGACGGACACGCCCCCTTCGAGAGCCGCCTGGGGACGCAGAGGGGGAGGAGGAGGCTGCTGGGTGCCTGGCTCTTTCACAAAACGTAATTGGTGGATTAAAAAATAAAACTCATAGTAAACAAGCAGGACCCCGCTGGCAACCAGCCCGCTCTATTCTTGACTCTCGAGGTCGGGGTTGACAGTGTGCCATTGCTCACCCCAGACCTTGGCCAGCGGACGGAGTCCCTGGAGCTCCCTCCAGGGGGTGGTCGCAAAGGCCACAGTCCAGAGGCAGCCCCCACAGTGCCTCTGTGCTCCTGTCCCCCTCAACACCAGTGGCTTTGCTAGTGAACGTATAGGAAGTCAAACATGGGTTTCCACAGGGTGAAAGCTGTGGCCTGCTCACTAGCCTGAGAAATGTTGAAATGGGCTCTTCGTTGGTGAAGGCAAGGTATTAATACAAAGAAGGTCTGCTGCAGACTGAGTTGTGACTCCCGATTCATAAGTTGAAGCCCTACCCCCAACGTGTTGGTATTTGGAGGTGGGGCCACTGAGATTAGGATCACTTGAGGTCATGAGGGTGGGGTCCCCAGGATGGGATCGGGGCCCTTATAAGAAGAGACAGCAAAGAGCGTACTGTCGTTCCCCCCCCGCCCCCGCCACGAGAGCAAGAAGGCAGCATCTACAAACCACGGAAAGGCCCCTCCCCAGGAGCAGAGTCTGCCAGTGCCTTGATCTTGGACTTCGCAGCCTACAAAATCGTGAGAACCACATTTGTGCTGCAATGTTCTGTTACGGCAGCCTGAGCGGACAGAGACCCACCCTGACCGCAGGCCTGGATCCCTGGGGATTCGTCCTGTCCCTGGGCTAGGAGCATTTCAGCGGCCCACCTCGCGATGGCTTTCTCATCTGCCTTGGGATAGCCTTTCCTGCAAGGAGAGGCCTTTGTCCAGTGTCCAAGGCAGGTACCCAGGAAGCATCTGGACCACGAAGTATCTTCAGGGGCCACGGGACATGCAGCATTCCCCACCTTGCTTAGGATAGAGCTCGGGCATTTTCCTGTTGTCTAGGGCTGGAAGGCTGGGCCGTGCCCCGGGGGTTGGTAGGTGTGTGTGTCGGGGGGCTATATCCCATTTCACTAATGAGGACCTTAGGGTTGGAAGTTAAATCTCTTACTAAGGACAACGCCAAAGTTTGATTTGTTCAGTAAATTCTCAGTCTTCGGAGGGTCAGGCCCCCCTCTAGAATCTGACGGAAGCTATGGCTCCTCTCCCCAGCAAAATGCACTCATACAAGTTTGCATAGGACTTCAGAGGGCTTACAGGGGCCGGCCCCGGCCTCGGCCCACTCGGCACCGCTGGTCTGCTATAGTCCACTCCGGGGGAGACAAGCAGCAGCTCCGTGGCTCACCAGCCCCCCGCCCCCGTCCACGGGCTGACAGGGCTCCCCGTGAGCAGGAACAGAGCTCCCGAGGCCCTTGTGGCCAGGGAGAGAAAATCCAGTGTCTGTGAGCTTCAGCAAACAGCTGGAAAAGCCAAACTAAATTTACTTCTCCATGCAGTATCAGGTCACCCTGCAAACACCAGAGCCCCCACGCTCCTGCCCTGCAGACCCTGCTAGCTGGTCTCTGCCTCCTGGAAACCCCGGGAAGCCTGGTGCTCCCTCCTCCAGGGGCTCCAAAGCTGCCACTCACTGCTGCCTTCCACATTCTCAGCGTGACCCGCAGAAGCACCCGGTGGCCTGGCCCCTCCCTGAAGGGCCAGGACCTGAGGCACCGCTGAGGGTACAGCCTACCTCAAGCATCGCCTAGAACCTTCGGGTCTTTCTAGTGGGACAGTGGGGTCTGCCATTGAGATGTTTAAGTCTGCAAAATGGGCCCAGTCAAACCTGCTCTATCTACCACACAAGAAGGCTGGGAGGACCAAATGAGGTCAAAGACATGAAGAGACTTAGAAAAGACAGACGTCGCCAAGAAGAATCGTGATTTCTATGATCTTTTGGATGCAGTGAGGAGAGGGTCCCCTGGAGTGACCGTGAGGATCTCTGAGGTGATCATTTCCACGCGTGGGCCAGGACTGGTGCTCGCCTGGGGCCCCTGGCACGCCCCCTCCACACACGCACGCATGCACACACATACGCGTGCACACGTACACACACGCCTAACTACGTTCCACTTCCTGTCCTCTGCATGCTGCCAAGGCTCTCTGCTGATTGACAGGAGCACCTGTTTCCTGTAAAGTCACAACAAGGAGGCCACGGGGGCAGGCACCTTCTCTGCCTGGGCCCCAGGGGCAGACCTGGAGAACCATGGCCCTTGCCCCTCGGGACTTGGTGAGGGCCAACTGGCTACACAGACGAGAGCCAGCCTCCCTTCCCACCTTGCCCATCCTTTCTGGCCCCGACACAGCTGCCTCACCACCTCCTGCCCCTTCCCTCCGGGGCCTTGGAGTTGTATGTCTCTGAGCCGAAGGGCGGGGCTCTCATTCATTCAGTAAACAGCTCTGGGCACCTGCTCTGTCTCGAGCTCCACTGTCGCTGCTATTTTTTCTCACTGCTACTGAGAGTAGAGGTGTCCTTTCTGTTGGGAGGCCACCTGCCAGTTTTCAAAGGGCTCACCTGTGAACTCATTCAGTCCTCAACCTGGTTGTAGGCAGGGTGAGCCGCCCCCGAGGCCACGCAGCTGGGAAGCCGCAAAGCCTGGCTTGAACCCAGGTCCCTTCCCAAGCATTCAGGGACCAGAGTCCTGTTCTTGCTAGTGCATTCCCAATCCCTGTTCGTTATAGGACTGTTGCCCTTAAATTGTAATCAGGAAGGACCCAGCAATATGGCGAGCTAGAAAGCCTGAAAACCCTTCCACGACCGACAGCCAAAAACACTGCACAAAATTTAACGTTGTTTCAACATAGACCCATGCGTGCGCACACCAAGGGAAGAGACATCACGTGGACCACAAGCAAGGTTATAGATTGCTAAACTCACAGGTGTGCTTGAGGGTTTCCTGGGTCTAGAGCTCAGGCTGGAGGAGGAAGTAAGACTTTGGGCCCAGAAGAGGGAGAGGCAAATGCCAAACGTCAGAACCTTTAAGGGTGAACTAGAAAAATCACCCCATATGCAAAATACAAGAAAGAAGTCTGGGTTTCAGCTTGGGCTCTGGGATTTAAAAAAAAAAAAAAAAACCCAAAACAAATGAAAAAATAATCACCTTTCAGAGTATGGAGCCTGGGGCCTCTCCCCTAATTTTGGCTTGGGGCTCAAGTTCAGAGATAGGAACTCCCCAGCGAACACCCTGCCAGGAACAGAGGAATCATGAAGGTGAATTCCCGGGCGAGCCTAGCTAAAGCAAACACAGGCCACTCGGAGGGTCAGGCCCCAGCCACGGGGGGTCTGCAGACAGAGTCCTGCTTGGGACGAGCGCACAGCTCCAAACTACAAAGGCCTCAAGGAAATGATCCACCCCATCAGGAGACCCAATGGACGCCAGCGTCAGGCTCTGGACCCTCGGCTCCCTGAACAACCTGACGGAGATTGCAAGCTATGTATACTTAGAATGCTTACGGATAGAGCCTGTTATCTGCCAGGAGGGCAAAATTCACACAATGAGAGAAAGAACAGTGGAGATAAAAAAAAAATCAGAATGTCTTTTAAAAATACTAATAATTGAAATTGACTCAACGAACTGGTTAAAAATCAAGGATATAGGGGCCCGTTGGACTCCGCGCTCAGTGGGAAGTCTGCTTGAGATTCTCTCTCCCTCTGCCCCTCCCCCTGCTTGCACCCTCTCAATCAATCAATCATATCTATTTTAAAAAAAGGTCAAGGATATAATGAGGTGTGGGGATGGGGACAAAGACCGGGCAGAAAGACTGGGGGGACGGGCTGGAGGGCAGTAGAAGAGAGGGAGGGAGGGAGGGAGGGGAGAAGAGGAGGGAAGCCGGGCAAAGGCGAGCATCACAGTCCATCAGTCAGCGCACACACACTAAGCACCCCACGCGTACTCAGCACTGGGCGGCACCGGGCGTATGGACGGTCCACCATAGGCTGACCAGTGGGTGAAGGCGGAGGGTTGGGCGGGTGAGTAGGTGAAAGGCAGGTGTGTGCGTGAGGGTGTGGTGGGTTAATGAGTAGTTGGAGGGGTGTGTGGTTGGAGGGGTGGGAGACTAAGCGGTTGTAGAGATAGCCGCGAGAGGCTGGTGAGGCTGCTGGGAGACGACTGGATGGGGGAGTAAACAGATGGTTGGGAGGGTGGGTACACAGAGGCATGGTTGGGGGGGTAAGGGCACGGGTGGTGGGATAGAGAATGGCAGATCGGGTAGTTTAGTGGGGAGACAGGTGGGGAGGGGGTAGGAGGGGGGGCAGGTGGATGCACAGTAGATGGTGAGTGCGTGGGGGGATAGATGTTCAGGGAGTGGACGCGTCGCTGCACGGGTAAACAGAGGCGGATACTGGATGCAAGGGGCGGAGCTAGAGCCCACCACACTGCACGCACCTGGGCTTTGGCCTTCACCGCACCGTACTCGGCCCTCATCCTCTTCTGGGCATCTTCGTCCACGCTGGGGTCCCCGATCCTGTTGAACAGGGAGGCCGCCTCCTCCAGCAGCCGGTCCAGGAGCACCGCCTGGTTGTCCACGTTGTGCAGTAGCACCTGGGCGTGGCTCAGCTGCCACTGCTTCTCCTTCAGGCCCACCTGCAGCTCCACGGGCGCCTCCAGCACCACCGTCATCTTCTGGAACCAGTGGTAGAACTCATCTCGGGCCAGCAGGTACTCGTTCCAGTGCAGCCACACCCACTCGATGCGGCTGCGGACAGAGCGCGGGGCCGTGAACCCTCCATGTCTAATGATGTCCAGAGTGCAGGAGTATCGGGGGGCTTGGCCCAGCTCAGGGGGGCAGAAGGCTGGGGCCTGTGTGTGGCTTCCAGAGGTGCCATGAGCTGGCTGCCTCTCCCTGTCTCCTCGCCCACCGCCATTTCCCCGTCTGTAACACGGAGATTGCCCCATCTATCCAACATCAAAGCCCTTTGGAATTCTAAGTGAAATGGCTTGAAAAGCAGACAGCACTGGGCCAAGTCACCCCAGCCACTCAACATTCTGGTTTCATACGATGGAGGGGAAGGCTGGCAGCTCCCGTGTACCGAGGGCCTCCTGTGCCTTGCCCTTGACATTTGTTACCCTCTTCCATCTTCCCAACAACCTTCAAGGAACACTTGATTACACCCGTTATCCAGAGGAGCGTGGTGCTCAAAGAGGTCAAGGAACTTTCCCAAGACCACACAGCAAGTAACCAGCAGAGCAAGGGGCAATCTCAGGTCTAACCCCTCACCCCTCCTTGGCTCCCAGGTCTAGGCAGAGAATTTAGGCTAAATTGCTAGCAAGGCAATTTTCACTCCAGAACCACTCTGCCATTCTGCTGGAGGACGAACACATGGCAAGTCTACCAAGAACTAATTGTTGGCAAAACACGATGGGCTCCCACTGTCTTCTATCATCATTAAGCTTGAATATAATTAGAAAGAGGCCGGCGGCACTGGCCGAAACCCCAAGAGAACATCTTGTTCTTAGCGATCCCTGGACCAGAGAAATGTCCCTTGGGCAGAGGCCCCAGGACTGTGTGGT
This sequence comes from Ailuropoda melanoleuca, assembly GCF_002007445.2. NCBI lineage: Eukaryota > Metazoa > Chordata > Mammalia > Carnivora > Ursidae > Ailuropoda > Ailuropoda melanoleuca. The sequence goes on from NC_048231.1 coordinate 33,272,206, forward strand.
AATGGACAAGGAGGGTCTGGCAGGGTCCCCAGCCACCCTACCTGTGACAGTGAGTCATGTAGGTGACTGTCTCCTCCCACTGCGCTTTGATGTCCTTCAGCTGGGCCAGGATCTCCGGCTTCTGGGCCTCATGGCAACACGCCAGGAGGGCTTCAGCCGCCCGCAAAACCAGATCCACCTTCACGCGCCCCTCCGGCTCCAGCTGGCATAGTTTCTGTCGTGGACACAAGAGCCAGTTCCCAGGGGTTAGACAAAACACAAGCAGTCAGAGCCTTGGCAGGACAGCGGCAGGATGGCAAGAGCCAGGACTCGGAGGCCAGAGGGGCTGGGGTTCTCGTCGCGGCCCCTGCATCCTGCTCCCGTGACTGTGGGCAGCCAGCTAACGGCCCTGGGGTTGGAAGCAGGGAGCCGCAGCGCGCGGCCGCAGAGCTGCGTGATCATGTAACTTCCTCCCCTTTCCTACTTGGCCACTTCCAGCTGTGTGAACTCAGACAGGTGGCATTAGCACCCTGGCATCCTGGACTTGGTTTTCTCATTTGTAAAATTGGGTCAGTCATAGTACCTGGCTCCCAGATTTTTTTTTTTTCCAGTATGAAATGAGAAAATGCAAGGTGCATGTCATGGTGTGTGGGGCTGTGAGAATTTGCCTCGCTCCCTCCAGTGACCAAGCAGGAATGCCAAGGCAGGCTCCTCTGATGGGTGACTGGTCCAGGAGGCCCCACAGCCTAGCCAGACTCCCTTAGAAGCACACTGCAGTCTCAGACATTCCCTGATCTCCTGGACTCGGGGGGTTGGACCTGCATCAGACTGACCTTGCCTCTGCCAGCCTCACGGGGCTCCCAACTGATTTTCTCTCACAGACGTTTTCCTATCAAACATCTTGAACTTTTAAAAAACTTTCTGAATTTAAATTCAATTTAATTAACATATTCCGGATTATTAGTTTCAGAGGTAGAGTTCAGTGATTCATCAGTTGTATATAACATCAGCGCTCATTTCATCGAGTGCCCTCCTTAATGCCCGTCACCCAGTTACCCCAGCCCCCCAACTCCCTCCCCGCCAGCAACACTGTTTGCTTCCTATGATTAAGTCTCTTATGGTTTGTCTCCCTGTTTTCATCTTATTTTTCCTTCCCTTCCCCTATATTCACCTATTTTGTTTCTTAAATTCCCACATGAGTGAAATCATATGGCATTTGTCTTTCTCTGACTTATTTCACTTAGTCTAATACCTTCCAGTTCCATCCACATTGTTGCAAATGGCAAGATTTCATTCTTTTTGATGGCTGGGTAGTATTTCGTTGTATAATTACACCACATCTTCTTTATCCATTCATCTGTCAATGGACATCTGGCCTCTTTCCGTAGTGTAGCTATTGTGGACACTGCTGCTATAAACATTGGGGTGCAGGTGCCCCTTCGATTCACTATGTTTGTATCCTTTGGGGTAAATACCTAGTAGCGCAATTGCTGGGTCAGAGGGTAGCTCTATTTTTAACTTTTTGAGGAACCTCCATACTGTTTCCCAGAGTGGCTGCACCAGCTTGCATTCCCACCAACAGTGTAAGAGGGTTCCCCTTCCTCCACATCCTCGCCAACATCTGTTGTTTCAGACTTGTTAATTTTAGCCATTCTGACTGATGTGAGGTGGTAGCTCATTGTGGTTTTGATTTGTATTTCCCTGATGCTGAGTGATGTTGAGCATTTTTTCATGTGTCTGTTGGCCGTTTGTATGTCTTCTTTGGAGAAATGTCTGTTCATGTCTTCTGCCCATTTCTTGACTGGATTTTTTTGTTTTTTGGGTGTTGCGTTTGATAAGTTCTTTTTAGATTTTGGATACTAGCCCTTTATCTGATAAGACATTTGCTAATTTCTTCTCCTATTCTGTAGGCTGCCTTTTAGTCTTGTTGTCTGTTTCCTTTGTTGTGCAGAAGCTTTTTATCTTGATAAAGTCCCAATAGTTCAGTTCTGCCTTTGTTTTTCTTGCCTTTGGAGACATGTCTAGCAAGAAGTTGCTGTGGCCAAGGTCAAAGAGGTTGTTGCATGTGTTCTCCTCTCGGATTTTGATGCATTCCTGTCTCACATTTAGGTCTTTTATCCATTTTGAGTCTATTTTTGTGTATGGTGTAAGGAAATGGTCCAGTTTCATTCTTCTGCACGTGGCTGTCCAATTTTCCCAGCACCATTTGTTGAAGAGACTGTCTTTCTGCCATTGGGTATTCTTTCCTGCTTTGTTGAAGATTAGTTGACCATAGAGTTGAGGGCCCATTTCTGGGCTTTATCTGTTTCATTGATCCATGTGTCTGTTTTTGTCCCAGTACCATGCTGTCTTGATGATCACAGCTTTGTAATACAGCTTGAAGTCCAGAATTGTGATGCATCCAGCTTTGGTTTTCTTTTTCAACATTACTTTGGCTGTTCGGGGTCTTTTCTAGTTCCATACAAATTTTAGGATTGTTTGTTCCAGCTCTGTGAGAAATGTTGATGGTATTTTGATAGGGATTGCATGGAATGTGTAGATTGCTCTGGGTAGCATGGACATTTTACAATATTTGTTCTTCTGATCCATGAGCATGGAATGTTTTTCTATTTCTTTGTGTCTTTCTCATTTTTTTTCATAAGTGTTCTGCAGTTTTCAGAGTCCACATCCTTCACCTCTTTGGTGAGGCTTCTTCCCACTTACCTTATGGTTTGGGGTCCAGTTATAAATGGGATCGATTCCTTGATTTCTCTTTCTTCTGCTTCATTGTTAGTGTCGAGAAATGCAACTGATTTCTGCTGAGGCTAGGACTTCCAGTAGTAAACCATCTTGAGCTTGTAATCTCATTCAGGCATTGGTCTCTCGGAGGACCCAGGCTAATACCCAATGTCTAGCAATTAGCACACCTCTGATGAACATCAGCTCTTCTCCTTTTTGGTCGGCATTATTTACTCCTTTGGCCACTGAAGCGTGGTCTCTGTAGTAAAAGTACAACTGGATTCCATTTCCAAAGCCACTCCCTCCTATCTGCGTGGACTTCATCATGGTACGTAGATTCTCCAGGTCTGTGAACTGCGGGCCTTATGCCACCCAGGGTCACGGTCACATTCCCTGATGCTGGAGAGCCCCAGGGCACACCGCCTGGCCACGCTCCACTGTCAGCCACTAACTGTTCCCCATTAGTCCCGTCTTTTCCCACCTTTGATCCCTGTTCGCTGACAGTACCTTTGATAACAGTTCAAGCTCTGTTGCCCAGCCTGTCTCCCTGGGGGCTGGCAGCCAGCTTCTCAGGATGCCGTCCCAGGGGGCTGGCTGTCGCTGACCCTTCTCCGTGGATGGTACCGGGGCCAGGTGGGGGGGGAGCCAGACGCCACTTCATTGATAGCTGTGTGCCCCCAGGCAGGTCACTGGATCACTCTCGGCCTCCCTTTTGCACCCTGAGATAGTGGTAACAATCCCTACTTTGTCTACTGCATAGGGTTATACCGTTAATTTAAAAAAATACAGGCACGTAATACACTGATGGGTTAGTATACTTTGTAAACGATTGAGCTATGATGTAACTCCTTTCCCAACATGTGCAAATGGGCGATGCTATCAACCCTTGTCACTTCATAGGAGAATGGTTACTGGTGATGGTGGTGATGATGACAGAGAGGGGGACTTGCCCTCCTACCTGTATTATCAAAGAGTGACATTAAACACGCTCCTTCCACAGGCTGTCTCTGTGGTCTATGAGCATGGGGGTGGGTGGTACCGGGAGAGTGGAGAGCAGGGAGCTACCCCAAGAGGGGGAAAGAGGTTTTGTTTCCTTTTGGGTCCAGGCAAGCAGTGGGATACAGCAGGACCCCAAGGGTCATGGCTGCAGCAAGAACCCAACAGAAATGCCGGGCCCTGCTCAGTTGCAGGTAGCAATGTGGAAGACAAAGATACTCTAGGGATTCGCAAGATCCGAGGGCCCCTGCGGAATGTTCTGGGCAGAGCGAGATTACCCACCCCCTGCATGACATTTCACACCACTCAGGAGCAGGGGTCCCACAGTGAGGCTTGGGATGAATTTCTTCCCATCCCATAACATTTAATTTGATGAAGGACCTGAGATTTCTGACGCCCGGCATTGAGGAGTAGAGGGAATGCCCCCCCCCACCACAAGCTCTCAAGAGGGGTGCCATGGTAACTGCAGTTTCACAGACAAGGGTGCTGGGAACCCACAGAAACCAGGAGCTTTGCGGGACAGTTCTCTGCAGCGGGTGGGGCGGCCTCTTCATACCTGCTGCCCAAACGAGGCTCCGGCAGAATCCAGCTCCATAAACCCAGGGAGCCAACAGCTGTGGGGGAAGACGCTGAGCTCAGTCTGTCCGTCACCCCCAACGAGAGAGAGCCAGCCAGGCCTGGAAAGTCCCCATGAGGACAATGGCCCCTTTCCCACAACCTAGTGTCCTGACTACGTGACCTCCTCTAGGCCTCTGACCCTTTGCTCTCCCGCCTCCCCTGCTCAGGGAGGTGCAGGCCAGTGGAGGGGATGTGGCAGACCCCTCGATCCCGTGCCCTTTGCAGGGCAGTGAGTCTGCGGCTTCCCTGCCAAAGAGAGGAGAGCTGGCCAGGCCCAAAGGCAGACTGAACACCAAGCCCCTCCTGGCCCAAAGCAGAAACCTCTGCCCCCAAACAGAAATATCAACCACTGGGATATTCGCTGTCGGCCTGGGGCCAGGAGGCTGGGCCTAAGCTTTTAAGAAGAAAATTCCACCTTTCTTCGCTGCTTTCGGGATTTCTCTCTGGCTGGTGAGAAGTTCTTTTACAGGCGATCGAGGCCAAGATCCAGGAGTGCTTGGCAGGAGGGACTAACCAGCGGGGAAGGGGTACTTAAACTGCAGCCACAGAATGAGCCTGCTGGGAAGGAACCAGTGCGGGCCACAGTCAGGTGGGGGTTGGATGGAGGGAAAACCTCGGGGGACAGAACAATAACTAGATCAGGAAAGCTGGAAGAACGGGGTTAGTCAGGGCTTTCCCCAACGCAGCCAAGACTAGGCAGGATCTGTGCTGGGTACTATACTCAGTACTACGCTGGGCACTACGTGTAGTACTGTGCTGGGTACTGAGTTCGGCACGGTGCTGGGTATTATGCTGGGTACTATGCTCAGTACTATGCTGGGCACTACGTGTAGTACTGTGCTGGGTACCGAGTTGGGCACTGTGCTGGGTATTATGCTGGGTACTGTAGTGGGTACTATGCTGGGCATTGTGCTGGGTACTATGCTCAGTACTGTGCTGAGGACTATGCTGGGTACTATGTGCAGTACTGTGCAGGGTACTATGCTGGGCCCTGTATTCAGCACTGTGCTGTGTATTATGCTGGGCATGTGCTGGGCACTGTTGAGTACTATGCTTGGTACTGAGTTGGGCATTGTGCTGGGTACTATGCTTAGTACTATGCAGGGTACTGGGTTGAGCACTGTGCTGGGTATTGTGCTGGGTGCTATGCTGGGTACAATGCTAGGTACTCTACTGGGTACTATTCTCAGTACTCTGCTGGGTACTGTGTCAGGTCTTGGGGCCCAGGATGAACAGATAAGGCCCGGTGATTGCAGGCAATGGTGGGGTCTGCAGCCGAGAGCACAGAGGACTATAAACGAGGCAGACACCACAAAGTAATGACCGAGCTCCAACGAGGGATGTGGGGAAACCCAAGGAGGCTTTGTGAGCAGGTGGCATGGGCACCCACTCTTAGCGGTGTGCACGCACCTGCGCTTGGGGCTTGAGCAGAGCTACGGAAGCACAACGTGTTCGGGCACAGTGTGTCCAGCACTTGGAAGCCAAGTCCTAGGAGATGTAGCCTGTCTCTGACCACGGAGGGGCCTGGAAGCCAGCCAGGAAGCAGTCTGGCAGAGGCGAGGTCCCGAGTGCAGGGCCACGGTGGCTGGGAACCAGATGGCAAAGAGACGAGATGCCAGGACCTGGGGGACCAGCTCCTGGAGGCTCAGGCATGGGCAGGGAGATCGGCCTGCACCTACCCCTGCCTCGAAACCACGAGAAACCACCTCACCCGCTGGGCCTGCACTCGGCCAAGGGCCCCAGGAAGTCATTCGCCTCCACGTTTCCTCCGTCCTGCCGGGCAGCAGCCATCACACTCACCTCCACCCCAACAAGCTGACTTCCAGGAGCTCCAGAAACTCTCCCGAGGTGCCACGGCCACGGCGGGCATTCGAACCCCAGCCTGCCAGAGCCCTATTTCCCAGGAGCAGTACTCTCTCCATCTCCCTTTCCCGAAGACTCCCACCACCGTGACGGTCCTCGAGCTGCACGAGGGGGAGAGGGCTCTTCCGGCGCTCTGGAGGAGGGCCACATAGCTATGGGGCGTCAGAGCTGGGTTGGAACGCACACCCTGGCCGCTCTAGCAAACAATGCCAGGAATGCACATCACTGAGCTGGTGGCGGGGGGGGCACCCACAAAGGGAGACCCCGAGACCCCAGGGAGAGGTCCCATGGACTGGGGAGGAGGAGAAGTCATTAACTGCTCCCTTCACCAGATGGCAGGAGCAAAATGTTTTCTTTCTTATTGCGAAACTGGTTTTGAAATGTCAAAGCCCAGAAAACAGCACGCCTGAGCCCCGTGGGAGACAAAGTGCTGGAGCACCCAGGACATGACCCCTCCGCCTAGGCTCCAAGTCGAGTCTCCGGGGGCTTCGCTGGTGGACGTGGTCCCTCCAGCTTCTAGGGCCTGGGCACCATGGCCTGGGCAAGGGCTCTTCCTAAGGACCAGCCTCGCCGCGGCTCACGCCTGACTCACACCACCAGAGGGTAAAGACCTGCCAGTGTAAGGGTGCGAGGTCCAAAGGGATTAGTACCCTGAGACAGCGAGTACGCATGCAGGGCTGCGGTGTTACAGGACGGAGAGCATCAAGCTCTGGGGCTGCGGCCAGGGCGCGGGGTGGGGGGAATGCTTCATTTCACAAGCACACCACACCCACACTAAATAAAGGGCATTCCAAGTAGAGGCAAGAGCACAGGCCAGAGGCCTGCTGAGAGGACATCTAGGCTGTCTGCCAACAGGAGAGGATGCTGCCTGCTAGGTGGAATGGCTGGAGCAGCTGAGGCCACAAAACAGGCTCGTGTAGGGAGCGGCAGCCTTGGACACCAGGTGAAGTTTGGTTTTTCTTCGGTGGGCAATGGGGAGCCATGGAAGGTTTTAGAGGAGGAGAGGAACATCAATAACATCAGGACACTCTTGTGTGGCGTGGATTATGGGCATACCTGTCCCTCTTTATGTCATGAGCCCTGTAAGGTGGACCTCACCTGCCTCCACTGCCCCAGGCCCCCCACTGGGGATGGCCAGTGACACTCTGGACTCAGCCCTGGATTCAAGCCCTGATGAGATCAATTTCTTGAGTTCTGGCTCATCCCTGTGTCTAGGAATCACATTTTGTTATTGAAAACTAAGGACAATAAAACCACATTCACAGGGCTTTTGTAAAATTATACATGAAAGCGGATAGTGCAGCACCAAGCACAGAACAGTTGTCGAATGAATGCCAGGTCCCCTCTCTCAGTGATCTGGGAGGACTAATCATTGCATAAATGCCTCCTGGTGACAATAATCATTCTGCTGATGAGAAAGGCCAAGTCTGACATGGGAAGGGGCTTTGGGCTGCCAACTCCTCTCCAATGGGAGAGTCCTTCAATCCCTGACCATCCAAATTTCCAATCCACCATCCCCTGTTACAGAACAGACATCCAATCTCCCTGACTTGGTGTTCTGGGCTGTCACCCTCTGACCCCTAACCATCCCTCTGGCCCTGCCGCCTGCTTCTGGCTGATGCTCGGTGCTGCCCCAACACTCGCCTTGTTGGGGTTCCGAGCAGGTGCTTTGGGCTCTGCCCACCTCCAGGCCTTTCCTACACTGTTCCCTCAGCCTGGAGCCCCCACCTCCCCACCCTCACCCCTGCATCCTCCAACCTGACTACCTCCTCTATATTTGAGCTTCGAGAGTAAAGTCACTTGTCCCCACAGGCCTCTCTCTCGATCTCCCAGGCTGGGGGACGTGACCTCCTCACAGTTCTCCAAGAGCCCTGGGTTCCCCGACACAGGGGAGGCTAGTGAAAAATGTGACTCAAAGTGGCAGGTCTCCGGTCCACAAGAGTGAGGCCAGTGCAGGTGTGAGAAGCACTATTCTGAGATAATTAGCACCATCCCCTTCTAGAAGGGAAGTAAACAGAGGCCCAACAGGGTCAAATGACTTGCTGGGACACCCACAGCCAGCCAGAAGCAGAGCTGGGATCTGAGCCCAAGATGTCTAGACGCCATAGCCTGTCCTCACTCAAATCCAGTGAGCTGTTCCATTAAACAGAATGTCCGAGAAACCAGAACGCATTGCTCTCTGCCCGCCAGGCACAGTTTTATTGTGAATACCCGTCTCTGGTTATCAGAAGAGCACATGACACTGTAGGGAAGCAGAGAGTTCTTCTGACCAGGACTCAGAAGATTCAAATTCCAGGAATAACCCAATGGATGTAACCCGAGAGATGTGTAAGTCATGGCTTTGCTCACAGGTGGGAAACTGAGGCCAGAGAGGGGTAGGGACTTGACCAAGGTCACACAGTACTTTAGCATCAGCATGGAGACTATAACCCAGGTCTCTGATTCATGCCAGTGTTCTTCCCCTTTGGCCCCTGGCCTGGAGCAGATGCCCTCGGAATGGGGCACCACAATGCCAGGCCAGGCCCTGGGCACGAGCACTTCTGGTCGGCACAGCACCACACGCCCTGAGCCCTGCCCTGTGGGGAGCAAGGCCAGACCCTGGCCCTGGAGAAGCTGAGGGGTCACTCCTCACTGCGCAGAACCCCTCCCCACCCTCCTGAAGGCCGATCTGGACCCACCCAGACCTGGCAGGGACGTTAGGCTCAAGGACACAGGGAAGCGACAGGACGCCAGGCCTGGCCCACCTGGGCTGGCTGGGGACCCACCTGGCCGCATGGTGCCTCTGCCGGCACAGAAGAGCCAGACAGCCACTGAGAAAGTGTGGCCCCAGGACCAGCAGCAGCACGTCACCCGGAGCATGTTAGCCATACCGTGGTCGGTGCCCACCCTGACCTCCTGGAGCAGAATCTGCACTCGAACCCAAAGCCCCAGGAGAGTCAAACACATCAAAGTTTGAAAGCCTGGAAACCTGAGGCCTGAAGGGGGAGGGACACGGCCGAGGCCACGGGGTTACGGAAGCCACGGCCTCTGCATACCTCAGTCTCCCGCAGCCTGGCCTCCAGGGCCGCCCGGGGCCCCTGGGTGTTGTCGTTGACCTGCAGTCGCTCCTGCACGGCCTTCATCCACTCCCGGGCGTCCTCCACGCTCCTGTCGAAGCCGTCCTGGAGCGGCTGAGTCATGGCACCTGCAGGGGCTGAAGACAGGACCCCATGAGATCAGCCCAGCAGGTGAGAACGTAGGGCGGTGTGGGTGGGTGGGGGGACCGACGCTGGGGACAGACCCACACCCCACCAGCATCCCTCCTGGTGCTCCCACTCGGCTGCACAGCTGGAGGAGGGGGAGGGAGATTTTGTTTGTCAAAAGGCCAAAGGACCAGGGAGGAAAACAGGCCTCTCCTGTGGCCAAGCAGGCAGAGCGGGCCCAGAGCGGTGGGCTGGCAAAGATTCTCTCTGGCCTCTCAGCGTCCCTCCTTCCTGCCCACCCTACCTGGGGACTCAAGGCCAACCCTCTTCTGACTCTGTGGGTTGAAACCCCTACAAAAGAGATTCCCAAAACACACACAATCTGAGATGTCCATGACAGTGTATGAATCATGATATGAATGGATCAAGAAGTCTCAACCTAAAAAATAATTTTTGGCATCGCCCAAGCTGAGGCCAGTTCCGAAACCTCCCCTGAACATTAAGATCTCAGGGCTGCGGATGGCCAGGTTAGCCAGGTGTCTTGTTGCCAGCTCGCTACCAACTTGGGTCCACGGCGGACCATCACTGGTGTTTTTCCACTGAGCCACGGACCACCTAGCTCGTGGCAGCCACGGACAATCAACTGACCTTGCCCACCTACTCTGATGCCACAGGCGAAGTCCACCTCCGGGCATGGATCCCCCAGCCAGACCAACCCTCCACTACGCTGCCTCCACTCCCTCGCCCTTACCTTTCAGCTGCAGACACAATGGCTCAGATTTTCACCCATAACTTTCTTAGAATGCCATTACGCCCTGGGATACTACTCTGTATCCCAGTTCTAGTTGTCTGCTTATGGCAATGATAACCGACTTTGGATTAAAGTTATTTATATCTGCATTTTAGGTGAAAGGATTATGCGTAGCTTATCCTTGACCTCCCACAATGCCTTGCACAGTCAGCCCTCCGCCAACGTGGAAACAGCCCAGAACTGGTATAAGGTTCAATGCACCAAAAACCGAATATAGCATTGGTAAAAATGGCAAACAAAGCAAAACTAGAAACAACCCAAATGCCCAGTAGTGGGGGATTAGTTAAGGAAAGTATGGTACACTGCATTTCCGGGTATTATGCAGCCCATAGAAAGTACGCTTAAAATGAATGGATGATGGAGAATTCTTATGATATAAGAATACCAAAAAAATTAGGCAAAATTGTATATTTAGTAGTTACAACTCTACAATAAAAAAGCAAACAAAACCACAAAAAACTACACTCATAGGGAAAGGCTGGGCAGTCTTGCCAGGACGTGTCCACGTGACTGAATGGGAGGGGGTGTGGCCCAAAGTGGCCAGAGACACATCCACGTGACCTCAGGCCTCTCTTTTCCTGGCACAGTATCCTTGGAAGCCACTTGGTTAAAGACGATTTGCCTGTGGAGGGTGGAAACACACAGTTGGAAGATTTTGCTCCCTTATTTTTCCACAGGCATTTGGGAATTTTCTAGAAAGAGCAACCATCACTTTAAAAATAAAAATTAAACAATGAAAACAATAGTTTCTTCACGCAGCTGAACTGTGTGTTGGCCCTTTCTTCTTCTTGATCGTCAGCTGATGGCCTAACAAGCGTTGACTGAGGAACCAAGGATCCAATCCCCTGCCTCCCTTGCCCACCAGGGCCAACACGGGGTGGGCTCTGCCCCCAGATTGCTTGAGACAGGCCTTCCCCACTGCAGGATGCTGTCCGCAAGGGGGACCTGGGCCTCCGTTCAGAGCTCAACTGTCCTATCCCGTTGTTTTCCTTTCAGAGTTGTTTTGATTTTTCTTCTAACAATTTAATATGTTCCCTGAAGCCACTCCCTGTCTTTGAATGCTTTGTTTGTAAAGCACATTAGAATGTGCGGGCGTTTAAATTGGTTCATTGTGTCTTTAATCTCCTGTCTAGTGTGGGATTTGATTGGCTTCCAAAAGCTTGGCTTTTACGTAACTTTTCAAAGCCAGGCCCGGGAGGGGCAGAAAGGAGTCTCCCGGAGTTTTCGGAAGGCGGGATGGCCCGGGAAGCACTGTCTTAATCACTCAAAGGCTGAGAGAGGCCTGGGAGAGCCCTTCTGGCTGCAAAGGCCCAGGGCCTGTTCAGTAGGGTGGCTTGGAGACCCCCGAGGTACATTCAATGGGACACTTGGGGTCCAGCGGGGTGGGGCTGGGCTCAGGTGGGCCTGGAACCCACGGACCGGCCTCAGCTGAGGGACCTGCCTAAGCTGGATTCGGTGAACCCGCAGGCAGAGTTCAGGAGACCAGGGCGTCTTGGCCCTTCTGCCAACCATTTCGTTCCCAGTCAGTGACACGCAGAGGAATTAAGCACAGGCTGCCGCTAGGCCTGTCTCAAGAAGCTCACTGGAGAGGGATGCCTGGGGGGGTCTCAGTCAGTCAAGAGTCTGCCTTCTGCTCAGGTCATGATCCCAAGGTCCTGCGATCGAGTCCCATGTAGGGCTCCCTGCTCTGCGGTGAGCCTGCTTCTCCCTCTCCCCCCTGCTTGTGCTCGCTTGCTCTCTCTCAAATAAGTACAATGTTTAAAAAAGTTAAAAATAAAAAAAGCAGCTCACAGGAGAAAAGCTGCACACTGAACCCGCGTGTAGGCCGCAGACGCAGGAGCTGCAGGCCGGGGTGGGGGTCTTGAGGGAAGCGGGACAGCTCTTAACTTCTGTGGCCTTTCTCTGAATAAAGGCTGGAAAGGCCCACAATAAAATGCAAAGCATTACAAAGGAAACCAATCGTATGAAAACATAGTTATCGGGGCGCCTGGGTGGCTCAGTCCGTTGAGCGTCCGACTCTTGGGACTCTTGGTTTCGGCTCCGGTCGTGATGTCAGGGTCGTGAGACTGAGCCCCCTGTGGGTCTCTGCGCTCAGAGGAGAGCCTGCTTGAGATTCTCTCTCTCCCTCTGCCCCTCCCCTGCGCTTGCTCTCTAAATAAATAAATAGATAGATAAATAAATAAATAGCATCTTTACAAAAACCATAGTTATCAAAAGACTAAATTAATGAGCTACGAACGCACGCACGCACGCACTTTTTAAAGAACACGTTAAGTCACAAGAGCTGCCTTAATTTTGAAGCAGTGACGGGCAGGAAGGACACTCCGAGATACCCACGAGTGCGATGCAGCACAAAAACACAGGTGACAAAGTCACCAGCACTGGTCACGGCGAGAGGGCTTTGCATGGGTTCTGTCTCCGGCACAGAGTGCGGGAACGGCCATCCGCTAGGTCAGCAGCAGTAAGACCACAGTTTCCCATCCAAGGTTTGGCCCCTAAACGCCCCTGCAGCTCCCTCTCACGACCCAGACCTCGGGGGGCTTCCCTCTGACAGCCGGCAGGAAGCAGGGCCTGCTTTGGGAGGACACGAGGTTGAAAGTTTTCAGTTAAACGGCACGTGGGCAGCTTGGGAAACGACCAGCCACCGCTGCTGTAAGGACTGGGGAGTTTCCCTTTGTGGAAGCCAGGAGCAGAGGTGAAGCCCCGGAGTGGAGAGGGGGTGGGGACAGACCCACGTGAGCTTTGAGAGCCGGGGGCCAGAGGGCCACAAAGGAGGGCTTGTCACCTGGCCTGGAGCAGGCCGGCCGGGCAGGAGGTGCTGCTGCTCACTGAGGGCTGTGGGGAAGGTTCTTGCAGGCGGGGGGTGCGTGGGCAGGGGGGCTGATGGTGAGGCTGGAGCATGGGAACAGGGAGGAGGCAACTAGAGGAAGGAGGCTGGGGGCAGGAGTTGAGGGTAGGGGGTGGGGTGCAAGGGCCAGATCAGAGCCCCTGGAGCCACGTGTCTGGAGGCTGGGCTGGCCTCTGGCGACAACAGCCAGCAAGGGTTTGGGGGAGGGCGGGGGGCATGCCTATTTCTGAGCTTCCGGCAGGTGACGCTGGCCAGGGAGGGCAGAGAGGGGAAGCCCTCACAGGGGGTGGGCGGAGGCTGGGGGGTCAGGGCGGAGAGGGGCAGCTGCAGGAGGACCCGTGAGGGAAGGCTGGGGGGTGAGCGCGGTGCGGGTGTGCCGCAGGAGAGAGAGGGCGCAAACTCTCCTGGTGGCCAGCGTTACTGTGGTTACCACAAACGACAGCCCGGCCGGAAGAGAACTGACATGTTGGCCTTGACGACAGCCAAGCCAGGCCAGGGCACAGGAATAAAGCCGCGTTAGGACAGATCACATGCTCAGATGGAACCCGGGTCAAAAGCCCTAAGCTGGGGAGACCAACACGTTAGTAGGACACTGGCAAGACTCGTGGGATCAAAAGGGTAGAGCTTAACTAGAGCCTGACGGGGAAGGCTCAGGGCAAAGTGGGGGCCCGAAACGTGGTCGGTAAGTGTGCCGTGGGCAGAGGGTGCTGGAAACCGGATGTAGCCCGAAGGGAAGAGAAGGGCACGAACACGGCTATCATGACAAAGGGCCTACACTGCGCCAGGCACTTGGGCTTGAGTCCCCGGGGCATCCCTGACCTGAGAGGGAGGTGACACAGGGGGTGGCAGAGCTACAAGCCGGGCTTCCCCTCATGCCCTGTGCAGCAGCTCCCCTGTGGGGAGAGCTCAGCCCAGCCTCCTCCTCTCCACCAGCACCTTCCTCTAGAATGTCATGGGGACTCATCAGGAAAGCAGGTGCTCAGGGGCCAGGGCTGCCGCCACCTTCTCCACTCACAGATAAGAACCCTGAGACTAGGACGTCTGGGGGGGCTCAGTCGGTGAAGCGTCTGCCTTCCGCTCAGGTCCTGATCCCAGGGTCCTGGGATCCAGTCTCGCAGGGGGCTCCCTGCTCAGCGGGGGGCCTGCTTCTCCCTCTGCCTGCCGCTCCCCCTGCTTGTGCTCTCTCTCTCTCTGACAAACAAATAAAATCTTTGGGGAAAAAAAAAGAACAAAGACTAGAGGAAGGGCTTGGACACAGACCCATGGCTTCAGCACTGAGATTTGCACCTCCTTCTGTCAGATTCCATAGTCTGTGCTCGTCTCAGGGACCACACTGCCTCCAAAACCAAGTGCAACTCCCTGCCCCCTGGGGCATCTGACAGAAGTGCCCCAGGGCAGGCAGTGACCCCGAACTGGACAGATCCAACCAGGTGGGCCAATCTACTCAGTCTAGTCGCAAACCTCAATGGCCTGACGACGCATGGGTGCAGGAGCCGAGAAGCTGCCAGGAGACAAAAGGGAGCTGGAGATTGGCCACCTTCACCACTAAACTAGAGGGACGAAGAGCTGAGCAGCAAGGGCTGGGTACTGCACCAATAAAACTGCCTGATACCGACGGCCCATGGGGCTCACAACCCTGTCTCCTGAAGCGTCAGTGGGCACAGACCCCTCCTTCCCCTTGCTGGGACCTGCGGAGCTGAGGCTGTAGGGTGGAGGCCCCCACTTGGCTCTGCGGTGCCACCTGACACCATAAGGACCAGGCTGGGCCAGTCCCCTGCCTCAATCCCTCCAACACACTCTCTGGGAGTGTGCAAACTCTAGAACACAGCTTGCCGCTGGGTGATCCAGACGCTGCAGGCACCCTGCTCAGGACCTAACCAAATTCCATTAGGGAACGCAGTACAACGTGACACCCAAGCCCTCCCAAGCACAGAGAGGGGCAAAGTCAGGTTCACAGAGTGGCTGTTATGTGGCTGGCATCATTAGTTCCAATTTACAGAGATGGAAAGAGACTCAGAAAGGCAGACAAGCCCGCCAGAAGTGGTGGATGCAGGATTAAGGATAATAATCGTAATTCAAGTATCTGGCATTCTGTGTGTGCCTGACTCCAGGATGAAGGGCTTATGGCTATTAGATCATTTACCCTACAAAGCCCCAGGAGAGCCTTGTTATCACCCCTCGGTTATTGCTGAGAAGACTGAGGATCAGTGATACTAAGGACATTGCCCAAAGTCAGCGGGATGTTAGGTAGACGGCGCAGGACTTGAACTCAGGACGGCCTGCGTCCAAAGCCTTAACGCCATGGTTCTATGTGGCTTCCACGCCCTTGCCTGTGTCCCCTGAAACCCCACTGAGGGCTGCCCACGCGGTGTGGGGAGCCTGGGGCGACCAGCCCTCTGTGGATCATCTCTGATGAACATCCAAGTTCCAAGAAGGTCACTCCAGGGGAAACCTGGGCCTCTGCTCAGAGATCTGGCCCCTGCTGCCACACAGCCTCAGGCATGCAGTGCCTGGCCACTGACATTCATTCATTCTGGAACCCAGAAGGCTTCAGCACGCAGACCTGAGTAACCCCTGGCCCCCATGGCTGGCCCTATAGGCAGTGACAGCCCGCTGTGCCGGCTCCGCCTGCCTGGCCAGGGGCCCCGGCCACACTGCTGACCCGGAGCCCCGGGAATGGGGTACGTGCCCCTTCCGTGACTCCCTCGGCTTCCCCGTGACTCACTCCTGCCCTGCCACAGTTTCCATCCTTACTCATTCCCGCTGCTCCCATGGACGCAGATGGAATTTCAGGAACTGAGCAGGCAGCTGGTTTTAATCCCAAAGCTTATTCCAAGTGGATTGTGGGAATGCACTCTTTTGTTTACGTACAGCCGACAGTGATGTGGCCAGGCCGCCGTTCAGAGTGTTGTTCAGAGCACCGGGATGTTCCTGGGCGGGGCGGGGGGGGGGTTCTCCTGCCTGGCGTGTGCAGACGAAGATTCCGAGAGTAAAGCGTGAAGAGCACGGACAGAAGTCTCACACCATCTTATTTCATCTTTTAACAGCCTCGAAGGGGGCTGAATCCAGAGCTGGGAATAATCGCTGGGATTGATCCCATCTCAGAGGGAAGCACAGGCTCAGAGGGGCTAAGGGACGGCCCCAAAGCCACACAGATGACAGGCCACCACAACCCACCCTCTGCCCACCGCCTCGTAAATGCTGACACCGGAAACCCCACGTCGTACCAGGGTCATGGGGCCCACTTTACAATTCCAGCCACAAAGGGGACAGGCCGGCGATGGCTTTCACAACAAGGGCTCTGAGAGCGATTTTCAAAGAGCCCTCCATCACGGATAAATGGTAGCTGGCAGGGAACACTGCTCTCTGGCCCAGCTCCTGCCACAGCATTTCCGAGCCCTCTCAACGGACTAAAGCCAAGCTCTCCATCACCAGGCACAGTGCGGAGGATGCCAAGATTTCTACCCAGGGAACACTAACCTTGGCAAGCATGGTCAAATGTCAAACACAAATATCTGGGAGGGGAGAGAATGCACAGGGCAACTAAGAGAGAAAGGGGGGTGTGGGCAGAATGAATCCCTGGGACAAGGCAGGTGGCTCCAAGGTGGGCTCCACAGGGCTCCGGCTGCTGGGAGGGCAGCCAATCAGAGGCCTCGAAGAGGAGGGCTCCTTGTAGGGATCTTGAGGGGGGGTTCCTGACAGGCACCCTGGCCCCAGGGTCACGGCCAGCTGCTGACAGCATGAGCAGGGCGCGTTCAGAAGACAAAGAGGCAGGCACTGGCCGTCAGATGCAGGTCAGAGAGCGCTGGGCAGGGCGTCAGAGTACCGGTCCGACCTGGCTGGGACACAGAGCCTCAGACCACAGGCACGAGGTCGCTCTGGCCAGTCAACGCCATCCTACTGGTTTCTGATTCAGAAGAGGGCGTTAGGTGGCTGTTGGTTTTTCACACCGCGGGCCGTGACTCAATCCCATGCTCCGGCAGTAAAGACATCACTCGCACTCCCAAGGGCTCCCAAGGACTCGCACTCCCGTAGATGACATCTCCCAAGGCTCTGGGCCCGGAGGACAGTGCTCCACCTGGCCTGCGGCAAGACCAGCCCCAGGTGCTGCCCCAGCCTCCAAAGCCCCTGCCTGAGAAGATCTGGCTGGATGGGATGGAAGCCAGGATGGGGTGTCAGCCTTTTGTCCCTGTACCTGCCCTGACCTCCTTTCCCAAGTGATCTGTGACAGCCTGGCAGTGACAGATGTTCCCGTGCCCCTTCTCCAGGACCCTTACTGGCCCTGCGAATCTGAGGCGCATGTCAGGTCCCGGCACCTCATGCCTTCTCTCTGGGGAAGAATCTTCCCCAGAGAGAAGCAATTCCCACAGTCATCCCCGAACCCACCAGACCTGCCTGGCCTTCTGGCCTGACCTTCCCCAGCACCTCCCCCGGAACCAGCGCCCTCCCTGCACTGTCTGGACTGACAACACCCTAGCCCATGGAAGGAGGTTAGGCCACGCCACATCAAGGACGCACACCTTGCCCCACGCCTCCTGCAGCCACCTGACGGAATAAGGTGACGGCAAACCTCTTTGAAGGAAAAATCATAGCTGCACATAACATATTCTCAGAACCCACTCTTAGCAACACAGACTTCAGAAATGAGAGCTTTCTGCCAGGTGAAAATTTCATCTTTCAATTTGAAAGCATGGCCCCACATGTACAGTTAACTTTTAATTTGTTTTTATTAGACAAAATTTGTAAGACTTCTCATACAATTTGTGGTCTCCAGAAAATTCTTCCTCAGGTCCCAATTTGAGAAACCCTGGACTGGCGGATGAAGCCAGTACTCCTGGCGACCCTCAAGGATGGAGCTCCCACCTAACCCTAGTCCCACCTTGCTGTACCACACCGTCGAGGCTTCCAGAAGCTTCAAATCTGGGTGCTACCCCCTCCTCCAGCTTAGCTCTGCCTGGTAAGACCCTCCCTTCCACACCCCTCCACACCTCCTTCCCACAGACTCTTCTCTGTTCTCCTTCCCAAGATCCACTAACAGCCACGGAGAGGTAGAGGGCTTCCCAGCTTCCTCCTTCCCCGCACAACGACCCCTCCCGTCCTCGGGTGCCCATGGACCCTGTGCACGCTGCTGTTTAGTACAGGTTTACTAAGCACTTTCTGTGGATTTCCCCATGTTCTCCTCCCAACCTAGGAGGGAGTTAGAATCACTGGTTCCATCTCATGGAAAAAAACTGAGGCTTTGGGAGGCACGGCATGGGTGGTTAGTAAGCCACGGACCCAGGCTGGGACCCCGCAGCTGGACCTCGCTGTTCCTGTTTTACTGCTCATACGTGTTGAGGAGTTCCCTGAAGGAGGGCAGGGTCAGACCCATCTTACTGATGAACTGACTGGAGATTGGGTTGCCTTCACTGTTAACAGCTTTCCTGGGAGTATAATTGATGAATAAATGCATTGTTAAATGGTACAGTTTGTACAGTTGTTTTTTTTAAGTACTTATTTATTTGACAGAGAGAGACAGCGAGAGAGGGAACACAAGCAGGGGGAGTGGGAGAGGAAGAAGAAGGCTCCCAGCGGAGCATGGAGCCCGATGTGGGACTCAATCCCAGGACCCTGGGATCACGCCCTGAGCCGAAGGTAGACGCTTAACGACTGAGCCACCCAGGCGCCCCCAATTTGTAGGTTTTGACATAACTTATAGGTGTACCCCTAAAACCATCACCCCAATCAAAGATAAAGAACACATCCATCACCCCCCCAGGTTCCTGATCCCATTTCTGATCCCTCCCTTCTGCCCACACCCTGTCCCAGGCAACCGCTGATGTGCGTGCTGTCACTGGAGATGACTTGGCATTTTTCTGGAGGATTTCACCTAAATCAAATGATGTGCTATGTACGTATTTATTTATTTTTGGCCTGGCTTCTTTCACTCGCTACAACTACTTTGAGATATCTCCATGCTGATGCCCATATTGATGGCTCATTCCCTTCTATGCTAACAGCCTCCAGTCTGTGCAGACCCCGGGGTGTTCTTGCAGCCCGCCACGGATGGACAGCTTTCAGCTTTTATGAAGAAAGTGGCTCTGAACACTGTGTGCAGACATTTGCTTTCATTTCTCTTGCAGAAAAACCTGGGAGTGGAGAGGCTGGCTCCCATGGTAGGTGTGATGTTTACATTTTTTAGAAACTGCCAGACTGTTTTCCAAAGCGGCCACACCCCAGCCCATTCCCATCAGCGGTGTGTGAGGGTTCTGGTTCCCCCACATCCTCCCGCGGCCAGGTTTTCAATCTTGGCCTCTTCTAATTGGCGGGCAGGGATAGTTTACTGTGGTTTTAATCTGCAGTCCCAAAAGGCCGGCCACCTGATTGACTTGCGTTTGTACTTAAAGTGCCCTTACTAAGCTCCCGGGCTCGCAGGGCACTTCCTCGCCCCTCCTCCTTTGTGAGCCACTGTCCGTGGCTCAGCTCCCAGCCTGGCCCGTGGGCTGAAGGCCAGAGGAGTATGGAGCTGAGTGACAGGGGGACACGCAGCCAACAGGAATCTGCTCCAATTCCAAGGGCCCTGCCAGCCGACTCCTTGAACAGGTGGTTCTCTGAGGCCAGAACCCTCGCACCAACAGCCAGAAGCATGTAATGTGCGACAGTCCTTCTGAGCTCTGAAACGGGGGTTCTATGGGGGCCCTACCCTGTGCTCCTGGAGCTCCCAGATGGGCTGGGTTCAAAAGGGACCCGGATGCCAACACATAACTCAGCAACTCAGCTCACTCAGTGGCCGCCACGGGATGAAGTCAACAACTTCCCCAACCGCACTGAGCTCTCGGCCTTTTCTCCTTTGAACGTAAACTTTCATCTGAGCCTGGCCCTTGACTGTCTCGATCACCGCTTTCTTGATCAGGGTACCCGGGACAGACACCGACACACGGCAGGTGTTACGAATACTCGTGAACGGAGAGGTAAATCTGGAAATTATAAAACATAATATTTACTCCCACTGGCACTTAGTACGTACTTGATAACTATCAGCTCAATTCTTTTTTTACTGAAAGGAAGCAGTATGGAACCAGAAGGAGCATCTCTCTGGCCGTACTGGTCCTTCACGTACACAGGCTGTGGGTTCGGGAAAAACCCGAGAAAGGCGGGGATGGGGGAGGGTGGACATCAGCGACTCTGCTAACCCAGTATCAGAGCCTTCCTGCAGGCGTGGGCCCCAGAATGGGACTGGGGACCCTGGTTCCAGGGCAGACTGCCACCAACCAGCTCCCAGACCCAATCACCATGTTGGTAAAGTGGAAGCAACAGTTGCCACTTGACTTCCCTTCTCTCGGCTTTAAACTGAAAGGTTGTCACGAAGGGAAAGGGCATATCCAACTCACCTCGGGACTTTTTTCTAGCAGAATCACTCGTAGTAGGGGAATTACATGTGGCCAAGAAGCCTCACTCTATCCAAATGCACAGGACGGTAATGATCATTTTCTGTGCTGGGGACGGAAAGGCTAATTGTACTTTGTCACCGGGTCCCAACACGCAAGAGCCATGGGCTAGAGCAAGCCACCGTGAAGCCTGCCTAGCATGCTGGAGAAAATGCTACATTGTTCCAGCCCACAACTCCAACCTGTCACAGCTGGAGACCCTCGTAAGAGCTAGCTCTGTGCACCATACCCTACAAAGGAGATGCTATTATCAGCCCCCTGTTACAGGTAAGGAAACAAAGCACAGAGATCTTTAATAACTTTCCCCAAAGCATGCAAAGCTGGAATTGAAACTTTGACAGTTTGGCTGACAATGTGGCTCCAGAGGCTTCTTCCCCTTGACCACAGCACTTTACCTGTGGACTAGTGATCAGTACCACCTGGTGGGTGTATTAGGGATGGCTGGGAAGCCAAAGGTGTCAGTAAAGTAACAGCCACAGCTAGATGGTAGATGAAAGACCCATGAATGTCCTGTACAGCTCAACCTCATGTTCCAGATGCTTCCTAGAGGAAGTGTTGGCATTTGGGCCAGGCCGATGGCCTTATCAGCAAAGCCGTGTTTTGCCATCTGCCCCTCACACCTTCAGCCCGTGATATACAGCACCAAACAGCACACGCCACTTGACTCCATGACTGTTGTCGATGTGCCTACATTCCCGTTAGACTGGCATCCTCGAGGGTGGAGGCTATGTCTCACCTGCTCTGTCCACACAGGCCTGGAGCAGAGCTGGCATGGAGGGCGGTCGCGCTGCTTACTAACTGAGCACAACATCAACGTTCTTGGAAAGGCAGGCTGGCTTTCATGGGGCCAATCCGGGCCAGGGAGTCGCTGAAGCTGCCCCCAGATTTGAGACTGGCTCCAGATCTCAGGCTGCAGGGCTGGGCTCACAGGATGATGGGACACCCCAAGGAGCCAATGACAGATGCTGCAGAGACCTCCCTGAATCTCAGCATGTAACGATCGGACCACTTCTTAAGAATCCTCTTCTCTAGCTGGGCCATTTTATAGATGGGGAGACTGAGGCTTACAGAAAGAAAGAGACCCACGCAAGATCTCACTCAACGGCAGAGCTATGGCCAGGATTTATCTTGGCACAAATACATCCTATGTAATGCCCAGTTCTTCAAATTGATCCACCGATAAAGAAACAATTAGCTATCATATTTATAGACAGTTAATTTTCAACAAAGGTGCCAAGACAATTCAATGAGAAGAGTCTTCTCAACAAATGGTGTTGGGACAACTTGATATCCACATGCAAAAGACAGAACTTGGACCCCCTACCTCACACCACAGACAAAAAGGAACTCAAAATAGCTCAAAGGTCAAATTGTAAAAAGCCAGACTATAAAACTCTTAGAGGGAAACATAAGCATAAATCTTCCTGGCCTAGGATTGGGCACTGTTATCTTAGATGCGACGCCAAAAGCAGAGGCAACAAAGGAAAATTAGATAAATTGGACTTTATCAAAATTATAAACTTTTGTGCTTCAAAGACACCATCAAGAAAGTGAAAAACCCCACGGAATGAAAGAAATTTTGCAAATTACTTATCTGATAAGGGACTTCCAGAAAGACGAAAACCCAATTATAAAATGGGCAAAGGATCTGAATGACATTTCTTCAAACAAGTAGCAGGTGCAAATAGCCGATACGCACATCGAAAGATGCTCCATGTCATTAGCCATCAGGGAAATGCAAATTGAAACCAAAATGAGACACCACTTCATACTCCGTAGGATGCTTAGAATCAAAAAGATAATTACGAAGCACGTCCAAGACGTGGGAAAAGTGGAACCCTCGTACGCTGCTGGTGAGAATATACAATGGTGCAGCCACTTTGAGAAACAGCCCGGCAGTTCCTCCAATGACTGAACACATAGTTCCCAGAGGACCCAGCAATCCCTGGGTATCTGCCCAAGAGAAATTACAACACGTCCACACTCAGAAACATGTACACAAATGTTCGCGACAGCCAAAAAAGTGGAAACGACCAATATGCCCATCAGCTTATGAATGGGTAAATAAAATGTATTATATCCATACTATGGAATATTATTCAGCAAGAAAAAAAGAATGAAGCAATCATGGTGCCACAATATAAATGCCCCTTGAAAACGTGATGCTAAGGAAAGAAGTCAATCACAAAGGACCACATACCGCACGATTCCACTGATGTGAAATGTGCAGAACAGGCAAACCGATGGACATGGAAAGTAGATTAGTGTTGCCGGGGGGGGGGGTTGGGGAGAGGATGGGGGTGGTGCAGGGGTTCCTCCTGGGGTAATAACATGTTCTAAAAATGATCTCAGTAATGTTTGTACCACTCTGTGAATGTACTAACAGCCATCAAATTACATACTTTAAATGGGTGAACTATATGTTGTGAATTATATCTCAATCAATTAAGCTGTTTTTTTAAAGAAACAATCAGAATCCAAAAACTAAGAGGGCCATTCAAAAAAACCTAGTTTAAGCACCCATCTTTGCTTGAATTTCCTTAAAAATATACCCATCGATAGGCCTATAGGACCCTTGCACACCTCCAGTGATGGGTAGCTCACTTCCTATTCCAGACAGCTTATCCTGTTTTTACATAGCTCAGGTCAGAATGAAGTTTTTCCCTCCAGGGATCGAAACCCTGCACCTTACGTGGTGTGCCCCTTTATAAGGAGCTAAGAAGCTAGTTGAGATCCTTTTAAAAATGGTGAACCCATACCTTCCATACACTGAGCTCGTATTAGGAGCCAGTCCACACGCCCCTCCCTCTCCGGGCTTGCATTACCTCACCTGCTCCTTAAGCTAACTTTGAAGGTCGTTATGAAGAGTCCCTACTGCAAAGATAAGGAAACTGAGTCTCAGAGAGGTGAAATAACTTGACTTTAGCTGCTCAGGCCCACCTGGGTGGCTCAGTTGGTGAAGAGACCGACTTGATTTTGGCTCAGGTCATGGTCTCAGGGTTGTGCGGTTGAGCCCCGTGTTGGGCTCCACGGTAAGCGTGGTGCCTACTTAAATTCTCTCCCTCTGCCCCTCCCCCCCACTCACTCTCTCTCTCTCAAAAATAAAGTAAAATCTCAGAATGGGTCACTGTTGTTGCCCAAGAGGCACAGCTGGGATTTGAACCTGGGTCTGTTGGACTCCAGAGCTGCAGCCTAGCCAGCCGCTTGGGCCAGACCGCTTCTGAGAGCCTGACACCACGCCACCATCCCAACCGGGCTCATGGACATTGTAGGAGTGGCATGAAACTTTCACATCCCACACTGGAACAAACAGAAAGCAAACTCCGCCACCCCAAAGAGGGGCTGAAGGCAGCCCGAGGGGCTGAGCAAAGCGCCGGCCCGGGAGCAGGCGGTGTGGCCGGCCAGGACCGCGTCGCCATGGCAGGCGGGCTGATGCCGGACAGTCTCAGAGGAGCAGAGTGAGGCCTGGGGAAGCATTCCAATGGGCTTGCCAGGGTTTGCAACTCAAGGACACATCACTTGGTACTGGGAATTCCTGTGAGGAACAAACCCTCCCTGTGAGAAGCTACTCGATTCGACAGCTTTTGCTGAGTTAATCACAAAAATATTTTGTTATCCTTGAGAGTCAGGTCTCAGTGTCCAGTTCTAGTTTATAGATGAGGCCACTGAGATGAAGAGGTTGCACGGCCTGCCCAGGGTCCCAGAGCGAGTAGATAGGCGATAAGGAGTCAAATCCAAGATCCATCCGACTTCCATACCCAGACGTGCCCAGTGCTGAGGCCGGCGCGGAGGCTGGTGCAGCCTGCAGGTTACAAAGCTCATGGTCTGCATGACAGCGAACTCTGAATGGGGCCATGACAGGTGCCCAATGGAGAGGCACGCCCGCAGCCCGTGGAGCCTCGAGAAAGAGCGATGCTATTGCTACCAGGAGATCCAGGGAGTGGCTCACGGAGGAGGGGATGCCCTGGCTGAGGCGTGGAGGACAAGCAGAGTCTGGGTAAGATGCAAAGTGGCAAAGAACATGACAAGTGGATGGACCAGTGTGAGCAAAAGCCAGGAGGCAGAAAAATGCAAGGCCAAGTTCAGGCTGCAGAGGGGGCTTGGGAATTGTTAAAGGGAGACGGAAGGAAGCAGTTGTCAGAGAGGTAGGCTCCGGGGCCTGAATGCAAAGGGGTGGACTGACTTTCACTTGCAGGCAATAGGGAGCCAGTGAGGGTCCATGAGTGAGGGAGTGGCATCCTCCAGTCAGTGACAAACCCACAAGTGGCCAGACAGCATCTGCCCAAACTTCTGAAACAACATGGACTCGAGTGAGCACACTCTTTGCACCCTGGCACCTCGGGCCACATGCTGGGAAATGCTTCCTCAAGTGTCGCGTTCCCTAAGGCCTCCTTCTCATCAGAAACCTGCTCTTCCAACACGAGGGCACGGGTTCAAGTCAAAAGATCTTTTCTCGACCACTGATTGAACGTGCAAACATCTGATGAGCTGTGGAGAGCAGCCTCCAGCCCCCCAACAGCACCTGCGCTTGAAGCCCGTCCTCGTGGACCCTCAGCCAGCAAAGCACCCGGCCACGCACCGTGGCCCACGCTATGTGGTGGGTATCAGGTGTCCTGCCTGCTCTACTGTCCCCACCCCAGGCTCATCTGTGACCTGCAATGGCCCTGGGTGGGTGTCAAGTTTACCATGGATCCCAACCCTGTGGGTCGGGGGAAACGTCAGCAATAGCTCCTACATGGGAGGCTCCCCACTGTGTGCCAAGCACAGGGCAGATGCCATGCGTCCCACGCCCACTGACAGCAAGGCAGGAGTGACTGCGCCACTCGACAGATGGGGAAACTGAGGCTCAGAGGGACCCACTGTCCTGCCCAGGCCGGATGGCTACTAGAGCACAGAGATGGGAGCAAGCTCAGGCCTGTCTGCCCCCGCGCCCGGCCGCAAAACGGTCGGCAAAATGAGGAAGTGAGTCAGGAAGGCAAGAGAAGGGGGGTTCCTTTTTGAGTCAGAACAGGATTTCCCATCACACACCCGACCGACTGCAGAGGCACCCAAGCTCGGGGGTAAACCCCAGCGGCTCAGACAGACAGGGCGCCTGGCCGAGGTCAGCCCTGCGCAGCAAGCACGGCTGAGATGGGGACCAACGGTGCATAGCTTGAGGTTACTGCTGATGGGGCTGGTGACACCTTCCCAGTGGGTCTCCTGGCTGTACGGCTCAAAATCCATCAGGTCAGACAGGGACACCAGTCCCAGCTGCAAGGGGCCTTGGGCTGGGGGTTCTAGAAACTGACGGCTGAGAAAAACCCAGCTTTAACTTCTCCCGCCTTGTGCCTTCTCATTCCACCCAGACAGGCCAGGGAAAGATGAAGGGCACGCTCTCAAAGGACCCCAGTGAGCAGACAGAGGCTTGGGTGGGGTTGGGCTCATGTCATCTTCTAAGCGAGAACCACACCGGGCCTGCTTTCCCTCCGTCCCAAAGCCTGGGAGAGGCTGGGTGCCTTTAATGGCAAATCCCGTTTCAACGCCTCCCCTGCACCAGATGATGCGATTGTCGGTCGGGGTCAAGATCACACAAAGGAAGAGAACCGACCAGGCCCTGCACCCTTGGGTGGCCTGATGGCTCAGCCTCTCTTTTGGCTTCTGGAAGATGGCCTCGGCGTTCAGCGTCCTCCCATAGTCTCCCTCCCACTCCCCATCTCTAGAACGCAGCGTTTCTCAACCTGAGACACGTCTCCACCAGTTCACATGTCCTGTGGGAAGCACTCACTATCTCTGTGAACCAGGGACTTTAGTCTGTCCCCTGAGACCCTCAGGGGTGCGCCACGGGGGCTCCTTGAGCCAGGAATCTCATGTCACCTTTTGGGCCTGCCTGTCCTCCTGGTGAGGTCTGCAGGTCTCATGAGGCCCCCTGACTCGGGGAAGACTAACACCAAGCCTGCTACACGCCACCCAGGTTGTTAACCGTGAACAGTTCTCGTTGCAAGTGACCCAGAACATTCCACGGGTGGATGTCACAAACCATCCTTAGCTGTTCCTGTTTCGCTGGACAGCTACATTGCATGTTTGGTGGTGGTCTTCTCAGTTGGACTAGAGAATTTGCAAGTGTATCACTTAACAACTGAGCAAGCCCAGGAGCCCTCTGGCCACAAAGCGGAGTCTCTGATCTACTCTTGCTGGTATCACCCACACAGTAGTTTCCTGACCAGGACACATCATTTTCTTGGCCCTGCACCTTCTTTCTCTTCAGCATCGGTGGCCAACCCTATTTTCCACAAAACAACAAAATGTGTGGTCAAAGGGCCCTAGCTGCCTGGCTTGTGGCAAGGAAGACCAGACAATAGCCAAATCTGGGTGATGTGGGGCAGCGGGGCTGGGCAGGACAGGGAGTGCAGGGCAGGGCTCGTCCGGGTGAGTCACTGTCCTAGACCCCCCCTCCCACCCAGTCGCAAAGGCCTGCCTCTTCTGGACACTTCCCAAGAGCGGCTAAGCCTCCGGAGCCAGCCTGCTTAGCCCAGTCAGACCTAAGCCAGGTGGATTTGACTCCTCTGACTTCACCTTCTCATCTGTAAAATGGGAGTAAGTGGGGGCGCCTGGGTGGCACAGTTGGTTAAGCCGCCGACTCTTGATTTTGGCTCAGGTTGTGATCTCAGGGTCATGAGATCAAGCCTGGCATCGGGCTCCCCACTCAGCGTGGAGTCTCCTTGAGTTTCTCCCTCTCCCTCTGCCCCCTCTCCCCTCCCCCTGCTTGTTCTCTCTCTCTCAAATAGATAAGATCTTTTAAATGGGGTAATAATAACATGAACTTTCTATCACTGATCTGAGAATAAAGTGAGTTCTATCGGTAAAATGCTTAGAACAGCACAGGTAAACAGCAGGTGTCACATATAAGTGTTTTAAATTAATAATAAACTGACAAATGAGAAAAGGAGGAAAAACGAAAGAAAACGAAACAAAAGCAAAGATGCGATATAACAGTCCAGCAAAGAGGAAATGGTGGAGAAAAGTTTGTGGTATCATTTCATGGAATATTCTAGGCCATTCACAATGAAAAAAAACGTGACGGTTCAGACCATGGCATAATGCTGCAGTGAACAGGAGAAAATGGCACGCTGCGAGGCTCCGGGTATTCTGAACCAGGGGTCGGCAAACTTTCTGGAAAGGATCGGGGAGATTCCAGCCATATGGTGTCTGTCACAGCAACTCAGATCTGCCGTTGTGGTGTGAACACAGTTGGGCAATGTGCACACCACCAGCATGGCTGTGTTCCAGCAGCTTTGTTTATAAAACAAGTGGCATCTGGCCAGGGGGCTGCAGTTTGCCAACTCCTGCTGGTAAATTATGCAAAAGCTGTGTCAAAAAAAGATAAAGACTGAAAGGAATATGGAAAGAGACAAGGGGTTCTCGGAGGACAGTGGAATCATAGGTACATTGTTAAAATTTCGATTTCCTTAAAGTGGTAGCCACAGTCTAAAAAAAAAATTAAAGGGCTTTCATGTAACACACTCTAATAATACATTAAGAGATTCCACTGTTCTGTGAGACTTTCAAAACAAGTTCAAATAACTATTGAGCCCAGCGATGGCTCCATGCACCCATCACCGCCTCCTCCAGGAAGCCCTCTGGGATTTTTCAATGGGTAGCGGGCTGGGAACTAACATTGCTAAATATCTAGTAGGTGTCAGGCACTGTGTTCAGTTTTACACACATTCAGCTCATTGAGGTCTCCCACCTACTCTCAGACCCACAGTAGGGATGATTGCCTTTTTTAAAAGGAAATCAAGATTCAGAGGGGTTACATAACCTGCCCAAGGTCACACAGCAAGTAATCCTGCTGCCTTCTTTCCTCTTAGCAGAGCCCAGGAGGTTTAAAATTGTCTCCATTTGGCTGAAGCAGCAAGGTGATACCCACTGGGCTATCCAGAAGAGTCCACACCCTGTATTGTTAACCCCTGCCTTGTATCTGCAAGCCTCAGAGCACCCTGGAGACCTTCCCCCAGGGGAACCTTCCGTCTCTGGAGTCCAAGGTCAACTGTTAGCTGGCTGTGCAGATTATAATTAGCACATGCCTGCTCCTGCCAGGGCTTCAAGACGCCAGGTTTAGGATGTGTCTGTGGGAAGCCAAGGGCACCTGGCTTGTGGACTGACTTCTGTTCCTCTGTGCTGCGGGGTCTCAGCATGAGGGTGTTACCCCCAGACTCACATCCTTGTAGACTCAGAGGTGCCACCCGAATTGCCCGGACCTCAGCACCAGGCTGAAGCCACCCCCTGGGACTCAGGGGAGCGGCGTGTTTCCCAGTCTCAGGGCACTGTGGCCCTACACCTCTCCTGGAAGGGCCTGTGGGCTTGAGCTCCCCGTCAGTCCCAGGGGACAGTACTCCACTGTGAGGGGCAGCCCATGGCAGCCGATGACGCTGTCATGCTCTGTATCCCCCTTGACCCTCTCCCTGGTAGTCTCCTGCCTGAGGCTGGAGCGAGACAGATCCTTTTCCTCCTGGAAAAGCCTGGGCTCCCTGGTTCTTGCCACCAGTCCCTTCACAAGCCCATTTCCCTTCTTGCTGTTGCCCCGGCAAGGTTACCCACCCAGTGTGGGGAGAAGGGTGGCCAGCATGTGAGCCTGGTACTTGGTACTCCCACCCTGAGGAGAGGGGCAGACACACACTCAGCTCCCACACAAGGCACCAGACTCCAAAATGTGTTCCCTACTCCCCACATACACACACAGTGCTGGCTTTGAACGGATTTCCTTAAAGGGACTGATGGCCCACATGCCAGCAACCCTGAGTTGACCGCACTGCACAGCAGGGCTGCCACCACCCAGGGGAAGGTACCCTCTCTCTGCCTCCATGGGAAGGCAGGCCTGACCCATCAGCACCCCTGCCCCCCACCGGGCTACAGCCTCCATCCCCAGCCTGCTGACAACTGGCAGGGGCTCAGTGACTTCCCTCCCCCTTTGCATTTCCTTCAGAGCATATGCTACCTTCTGATACGGTCTGTGTAGTTATTGCCTGCTTGTTGAATCTAGAGAATTCTAGATCTTTCTAGAATGTACATTCCATCAGAAAAGACACTCTGCCAGTTATGTCCACTGCTCCCATCCCACTTCCTGGGACAGCACCTGCCACACAGTAGGGCCTCAGCAAAGAATGAATGAATGACTCTCGGCTCTACGTGCTCAGTGTCATTCATTTCTTCAAGAAACCTTTACAGGGCCTCCAGGTGCCAAGTGCAACAGAGGAAACACTACAGCGGGGACCTTCCCTCGAGGAGCTCGCAGTGTATGCGGAGAAAGATGCAGAAACAAAGAAGCCCAGTTAGGGAGCTGAGTAAGGTTTGGCTCAGAGGAACACAGTGGGGGTGGGAGACACTGCTTGTGGTGAGGGGCCAAGGGATGAGTCACAGAGGGGGTGGCCTAGGGACGGGGAACAGTGGCAAAGCATGAACGAGCATCTGAGTCATTTGCCCCAGCCTGGTGGAGACCCTCCACCCCCAGCCATTCACCCCACAGCATTTACGAAACGCTCTGTGCTCTGGGACCCGCGGTGGGGCTGGGGGGTGGGGGGGGGTGGCTTCTCCCGTCATGCGCCCACACACCCAGGGGACAGCAGAGCCCATGATTCCTCATGCACAGGGGCTCTGAGCAGACACTGAGGCTCAGGGGAGAGGTGACCCCTCCACCACTGCCCAGCCATGACCCAAACTGCCCAATGCTGCAGTCAGGGTGGCGTGACCGACTAACCAACGGGGACCAATTGTTCCAGTTTGCTCCAGACTTTCCCTGTTTCTGCCCTGAAAGTCCTGTGTCCCAAGAAACCCCTCCATCTAGGGCAAACTGGGGACAGTTGGTCCTATCTGTGTCCATCTTTCTTTCTCTCCTAAGACCCCTCCCCCCAACTCCTGACACCCCTGTTCCCACCCCAATCTCCCAGCCACTCACAGGTGGGGGCTGGGTTTCCAGCAACCTGTGTCCAAGTCGCTTGTCCTCAGGTAACCGAGAGAGAGATGTTCCAGGTTACAGACGGGGCAGCTGACCGGCGAGTCCAATGTCCGTGTGTCCTGGCTTCTCTGATGAAGCCTTCAGACAAGGGCAAGGGGTTCAGGAAACCCTGGCTCGGCCCCCCTCCCCCAGCTCGCAGCCTAACTGCAGCTAGCCCACATGTGCCGATCCCTCCACGGTCTCCCTTGCCTGGGCTGTATTTCCAGAGGCCTCCACAATCCAAGGTCGGGCTTCCTCCACAGCCTTCTTTTGTGCATTCAGAGCAAGGCCCACAGCAGGCGCCCGACAAACACATGCTCAGGCAACAGGCCACTAATGATGACATTTCCATCTCTACTTTACAGAAGGGGAAACCAAGGCCTAACACTAGTTAGCAACTCACCGCCCGTATTTGTTTTCTAAGATCCCGATGATCCCACTCTTCAAATGCAGCTACCCTGAATCCAGTCTTCTAGAACCTTCTAGAGCCTTCCCCACCAGCCCCACAGAGACTCAGACACCACAGATGTTCTTGCCCAAGGGGAGTCAGATAAAGACTTCCCCAGATGCCTGTTTCCAGGCTGCGACTCCTAAGCCAGAGCACCCTGTAGAGCGACAAAGTTCCCCCTAAGATATTTACAGAAAACCCTCAGCCTGGAGCCCCCCCACAAGCTGCTGGAAGTCTGTGAGATCTCCCAAGTGATGCTTGTTCCCCAAAGAATTTGAGGCACAGCATAGAGGAGTTACAAGAGCCTGGCTGTAAATGGAAAGATGCTGATTACATTAACGGCTCAGCAAGTACATAGCTGAATTAGATTTAATCGCCTCTCTGGTCCCCTGCAAGAGCATGGCATGGAAAGAGCTAGCTCCTTCGAGTTACACGTCTTCTAGATCTACTATTTATTATCAGCTGTGACCTTGGGCAAGCTCTGTAACTTCTCTGGGCCCCCTTCTCCATAAAGTGCCAAATAAAACCTAGTGCGCAGGGCTGCTGGCTGAAGGGAAGAAGTCCTCCCATCTACCTGTGCTCCTGAACTCGTTGCAGAGGGGCGAAAACATAGCGACCTTTCAGGAGAGTGTGCTATGTACCTGGAATATGTTAAGACTTGCATTGATCATTCCATCGATGTGGTAGGTCCCACTATTCTTGCCTCTCCAGATGGAAGAAGCAAGGCTCAGAGAGGCTGAGCCACTTGCCCAAGGTTGCACAGCCAGCACAGAACAAGTTTTCTTTCTCCAGGTTCCTCTCTTCTTTGCCACTAGACTTCAGGTTTAGCTGAATGTGGGAACTAAGTCTATTCTAAGGTTCTATTCTAAGCAGCAGGCTAAAAAGAGTGAGACCTGTCTCAGAACTATTTTTCAGAGCTGAAATGATTAGGAAAACAACTTGCTCCAGTCTGCAAGACCCACCCTCCCCTGCAGCAGGGGCTTCTAGAACAGAGCCTGCAAACTGTGACCCATTGCCCATTTCAGTATACAGCTTTCCAGCCAAGAATGATGTTTCTGTTTTTAAATGGTTGGGAAGGGGCACCTCAATGGCTCCATGGGTTAAGCGTCTGCCTTTGGCTCAGGTCATGATCCCAGGGTCCTGGGATCCAGTCCTGCATGGGGCTCCCTGCTCAGCCGGGAGTCTGCTTCTCCTTCTCCCTCTGCCCCTCCCCCTGCTCATGCTGTCTCTCTCTCATAAATAAAATATTAAAAAAATAAATGGTTGGGGAAAAAATGGAAAGAGTAATATTTTATGATAGGTAAAAATGACATGAAACTCTTAATTCCCGCATCCGTAAGCAAAGTGTTATTGGCCCGCAGCCACGGAGCGTTACATCCAACAGAACTGAATAAATTACAACAGAGTCTGTGTGGCCCATCCGGCAAAGATAGTTACTGTCTATCCCACCACAGAAAAGGTTTGCTGATGCTATTTATCAGCTCAAGAGAAATACCTCACCCCACCCCCACCGATCAAGCACAGCATTCCTGAGAGGTCTGGAAATCTCGAAGACTCCATACTATTCCTTTCAGCAAAAAGTCTGCAATCCCTGATACCCAGAACGGGCTGACCAGTTAAAACACAACAGGAACCTCACACAATCAGGAAAGAAAGGCACGGAGGCAACAGGTGGTTCCCCCAGACACAAGCAGGAAAAGCGGCTGGGGCCAGCCAGGGTCTGTTTGCCTGAAGTTCGGTTTCTATGACCCTTCCAGATAGTTTAAGGACTGGGGGCAGGGGCGAGGGCCCTCCTCCATCTGAGAGGTCAAGGCCTGGGGCCAGCACTGCTGGGTCTGCCCTGGGGCAGCGGATTTCTGGGTTCCCTGACCTGATTTGCCCTTGTGCCGATGTGGGTGCCAGGGTCCTATGGAGTCAATGCCGGTAACGTGGCATTCACCTGGTTTCTGCAGCAATGTCTCGGGGGGGGGGGGGGAANAGCCCCGAGTACTGCACAGGGGACTTCTTGAGCTGCCACTATGACCCAGGACAGGTGGAAACCCAGGGCAACAGAGAGAACCAGCTGGCCCGCTGGGCGGGGGAGTCACTGAGTAAAGCAAGATGGGGACATCTCATGCCCAATCACCCCCAGATCTGTGAATGGACTCCTCTGGGTCCAGGGGGCTGGTGTGAACAGTCTGGGCTATCTGTCCGTTTTGTTAGGCCGTCCATGGTGAGTACCTCTCAGATCCATCAGGACGTGGGACCTGGAGGGGCCCTTTGAGGTCACCTAGGTACAGTTTTTACATACTTTGGCCATCTGTGCATCATATCTGTGATTATGGCCACATCTAGGGATGCCTGCTCTTACTATGTTTTCTCATTAGTGTTTTTTTTTTAATTCTCCCCATTTAAACTTAAATTTCTTTTAAAAGGAGAATTTTTATCTTTACCTCAAATAGAAAACCAGAGTATCAGTTACCATGTACAGAGCATCATAAGGGATAAACACAGTGCATATAAACACCATTTATTTAACTCCATCTGAAACTGTTGCCAGCTTGTGCCTGAGGCCTGCTCCTAGTTAGGGACGGGCAAGCATTAGAGCCAGACTGGCACCACACGGAGACAAAACCCAGGAGCTCTCCACCAGCCCATGCAGCAGGTCACTCGGAGAGCTTTTAAAAAACTCAGATAAGGAGCCCTAGGTCCAGAGATTCATACACTGGCCTAAAGTGAAGGCTAGGTGATTAGGAAAACATTGCACAATCAGAAGGATAAAGGGGAAAAGTCAAAGGGAAGATAGAGAGGAAGATGGAGAAGGGAATTGCTGTCATTCCCTGCTCTGAGCACGTGCCACCACATTCATTCTGCCTGTGACCAGGAGCCCCCAGTCCAAACTCAGACTGGTTTACATCCTTGCACTGTACTAAGGACCCTGGGGCTCAGGGCTGGGATAAGACCGGAGGGCCTAGTGCGGTGACACTGACTTTTTCCCATAGTCAATTCTATAAAAGAAAAAAGTCACACTGGCCATTAGGGATGGCCGGGACTCTGGGAGGGAAATGAACGATCAAGGTACACAGTCTGCACCCTATACACACCAATAAAACTATTCCCAAGGAGGGGGCAGTCTCCGCCCATCGCACCCCTGGGGCCGGCTAGAGCAGGGGCCCCAGCCAAGAACACCTGAGCCAAGGGCTGACTCACCAGCAGCTGTGCCGTTCCAACCACTGTGAGTGCCAGGGCGGAGGCAGGCGGAAGTGGCCAGCTCCGTGCACGTGACCCACACTGCCACCAAAGTCACTTCCCCAGCTAGGGAGCACCCCGGGAAAAGAGGGAGTGCTCAGGCAAACTGGAAATGGAAGAGCCAGACCAGCTGGGACCAAGCGCTCACTTGGAGCTGGGAATTCCTCGACTTCCAGTGATCCTGTCGGCCCCTTGCGCAGCTCCGCAGGCAGGTGTGACCAGCCCCAGGAGCAGGTGAACTGGCCTGGCCCATGCAGGTGATGTGACTTACCAAGATCACACTCACCAACCAGACTCCTTCCAGCCACAGGGCACAGATATGCCTCTGGAGCCTTCCTCCCCCGTGCCGCTCAGCTGACGTCAGCTGACGGTGGCCCAAGGCACAGGGCTTCCAGTGAGGGGCAGGGCGACATCCCAGCCACAAACTCGTGCCTCTCAGCCTCCCAAAGCCAAGTGGCTCCAGCGAGGAGCCGCCGCATGGCAAACCCCAATGCTACCCAGAGGCAACAAGTGCAGGGACTTACGGGGCCACCGCCTCACTTCACCAAAGGAGCACATGCACAGGCAAAGACTGCTGGCGGCAGCTGCCCTCCCCCCTCCCAGGCATTTTGGTGGTTTTACCTAGAAGGAAATGGGGGCAAGAGGTACCACAGATGGGATTTTTACGAATCCATCTTCTAAAATTACTTCTGAGCCAAGTCGAATGTGAAAGCAGCAAACAGATAAACAGGCAAATTACATAAGCCAGGCTTCCCCGCTGCCCAGTCCCGAACGAAGGAATTTAACCTGACAAACCCAACTGGCTCACATCCAGCCAACAACAGCCTGCTTGTGGTCACCAAGTTCTCAACAGCGAGTAAGCAAACCTCAGGCGGGGCTCCGGGGACCGAGGGAGAAAAGGGTGTGGTCGGGGTGGTCAGGGTGGGGCGCCCCAGGGTGGGCCCCCGCGCTGGAAAACCTGTGGCATTCCTGGACCCCGTGACACTGGCCCCACAGAAGGGATTTCCTCTGAAGAATGGCCTGTCAGCCTGAGAGCCACTGGGGGAGGCGGAGAAAGAACTCGATGCTTAGGGAGGAGGCCTGAGTTCTCAGTGTGACTCACTGCGCCCTGCCCAGCGCGCTCCCACCAGGGAACATGGCAAGGCCAGCGGAGGCTGGCGGGTCCCTGCACGAGCTGTGGGGTCACATAATCGGAGCTAAATTCTAACTCTGCTGCAAAGTGGCCGAGGGCAGGTGGTGGAATGTCTCCCTAAAGTGGGACCCTCAGAGCCTGCCTCCTGAGCTATTGGGAGGGTAGAGAGGGAAAAACCCCGCGGGGAACACTCAGAGCAAGGTGGCCACTCCCGAGCGCTGAGCAGACACTAGCCACCACAATCAAGCGTGCCGGGCCCCCCAGGGGGCCGTTAGTTTCTACTTCCATTCATCCCATGAGCAGGGATGGAGCAGCTACGACCAGGGCAAAGCTCTGGGGACAGAAAAAGTCCTTGCCTTCATG
Source organism: Ailuropoda melanoleuca (assembly GCF_002007445.2). Taxonomy (NCBI): domain Eukaryota; kingdom Metazoa; phylum Chordata; class Mammalia; order Carnivora; family Ursidae; genus Ailuropoda; species Ailuropoda melanoleuca. Next base: position 33,307,789 of record NC_048231.1, read on the forward strand.
GCGTTGATGTGCTAACAGGGGAGATGGAAGATAAGCGCAAGAGCAAATACGTAGGATGATTTCAGGTGGTGATAAGTGCAAGAGAGACTCAGGGAATGCGCGTCAGACGTGAGCTCCAGTGGGGGCCAAGAGATGTCAGATCCCAGACAGGCTCCAGGTCCAGCGCCGGCCGTGGAGAGCCCAGAAAAATGGACAGCTCTCCAAGAGGACAGTCTCCAAAGAGGGCCACAAAGGGAGGTGACCAGCGTCCCACCTTCTCTCCCCAGCCTGGGGTCCTGACTCTGGAGCCTACCTTTCTTCTCAGTGTCCTGGGAATCACCAGGATCTGCCCCATCCACTCCGGTTGGGGGTGCTCATTAGGGTGGCATCAGCACCCCTATAGTTTGTAAGATCCGATTTTCAAGTGTAGAGCCTTTTAATTAAATAATAAAAGCGAGGGAATGGGAAACCCTTATCTCTGCCCTCAAGGAGGTCTCGATCCTTGGGGAATCAGACAGGACAGCTGAAATTTGAATGCCGAGTGGAAAGTACAATGGAAACTGGAAAACAAACCCCCAACCCTGCTGGGTGGCCGGAGGAAGGCTTCTAGGAGGAGGAGATATCTAGCAGGTGTTGGGGGGGAGGAGCGGGGGGGAGGGGGGTAGTGGGGCAGAGGTCACAATGAGAGGGCAGGTCTGGAGGTGGGGAAAGTCCAGGATGGGTTTGTATTTCTTGGGACCAGGAGGTAGCCCAGGTGACAGAAGGCACGAAATGCCAGCCGGCCAGCCTGGGGGCCTGGGACTTGTCCTCAGAGCAAGGGGGAGCTCCTGGAGGGGATAGGCAGGGACGCACTTGCTTAAGTGAGCTGGCTTCTCCTAGGGTGGGCAGATTGCAAGGGGAGACTTAGAGTCCCCAGACACCCCATTCGAGGCCATGGTTCTTGGAAGAGAGGACATCCAGACTTCCAAGCACCCTTGAGCTCTCCTAATTTCAGCTTCCCATTTCGAAGGGCAGGGAACAGAGGCTGGTCCAGGTGAAGGTCAGTGTGCCTGGGGATGGGCTGGTGCCTCCCGACATCACAGAAGGGCCAGCTCTTTGAAACAACAAGGGAAGAGGCTACCCCCAGTGAGTCAGCCTGCTGTATTATTTCAGCAAATGTCACTTGGGAGGGGCTCAGCCCTTTCCAGACCTTAAATAAAACTCTTGGCTTAATTAGAGTCCCACCAGTGACTCCAGGGGCCCACCTCTTCTAGGCAGGCCTCAGTGATGAGCCGGAGGGCCTAACCCTGAAGACAAGCCTGTCTACACGGCACGCCCAGCCCACCTTGTGCTATGGCATGAATGCAGATGAAACAGACTTTCAGGGAAGGTGGCTTCGAGGGAAGAGTACTGGCCAGGGACCAGAAGCCACCATCTCAGACCCCAGATCGGCCCCAAGGCACCAGACAGACCTGGGCCAGGCACTTCCGCTGAGACTCCGTTTCCCCACGGGTAAAATTAGAGGCTCAGATGAGATGAAGTCAAGGCTCGGGCTGGCTTATTCTCCATGACAGCCGTCACTTCCAAACCCTTCGTGAACATGGCACACGCAGTCTCCGAGGGCACATACACGGAGGGCTTGTTTCCCAGCCTCTGAAAGCTGCCTGGCTTGCGCATAAGCCCTGCCCAGTGTAGCTTTTTTCTGACTTTTTAAAATTAAAATGATCACGTTAGTTTAATCTCAGATATGCCACCTGTTTCCCTGTCTGTCCCGAGGAGGAGGAGGCCACGGCCTTTGTCACCCTGGTGGCCTGGGTGTGGCAGGCGGTGTTGGGATGACAGTCACGCAGGTGTGGCAGCCCAGAGCGACCTGTCTTCCCTGCCTATGTGCCTAATGTTGACCTTGGCCGGGGCACTTCCATTAGCCGTAAAACCAGCAGGTTGGTCCAGGTGACCCGAGGTTCCTCCCACCTCAAACATTTCAGGACTTTCTGATTCATAAGCATAAATCATTACACCGAGACTTTCCAAACTCCTGTTGATCACATGAGATGGCCGTGTTCACACCACCTACTAGTTGTTAGGACTTCAGAAAAGGGAGACGATTTCTCCAACAAGAAGAAGCTGTGTGTCTAGCATACACTAGGATTTGTGTTTATTTCTTAAATCCAGCCAGATCAACATCTGAATCCAGGGCAAGAGTCTGATTGCCTAAGAAGGCTTTGTGAAATATTTCATATTTCCTACTACCGTTTAATTCTATTTGCACGTAAGATTTGATATACACAATGGAATGTGTATGTGTGTGTATAGAAACAGATATTTGTAAAGATGAAGCATAAAAATATTTTAAAATAGCACCCACGAGCATACCACTCGACAGCAGAAACGGAACATAAGGGATGCCACCGAGCGTGAAGCTGGCTCCTCCCTGACCCTGTGCCCTCTTCCCCACCAAAGATAACCACCCCGATTTGGGGTTCCCATTCTCCTGCCTTTTATAAAACCCGCTTCAATCTGTGGACCAGGATCTATGCAGAGAGGCGCACAGGAAACATACATATTCTTACAAATAGTTAGAGGGCGAATTCCTTTGAAGACCCCAGGACCCTCCCAATCCCCTCTTACCCGCCATGCGCCCCCCAATGGTCATCTTTGACTCATTTAAAGGTGATCACTTCTCCCATTTTGCCATTGCTTTACTTCCAGTGTATCTATCGCTTAAGGACTCGTAGCTAGCGTTTGCATTTTTAGCCTCATAATTAGCAGCTCTCTGCCCAGCCTTTCAAAGCATTTCGGAGATGCTGGGATTCCCTGCCCAGAGTCTGCAGCCTAGAAATCCAGGCAAGAGGTGCAGGCCGCTGCACATTGTTACAGTAACACTAAGAGGATTAGTAATAATAAAACCACAGTAACTCCTCCTATGATGTGTCCCCACCCTGCAGGGCATTCTGCTGAGCCTCGTCCCCCATTGTCCCATTTATCCCCACAGCAATCCCGCAGGGAGGTGTGGGACCTCTTATCTCTATTTTAGAGATGACAAAACTGAGGCTTTGGCTGCTGGGACTGTCCCCCAACTGCTTCCTAGCTGCTCAGCCCCACGAATGCCAACGCCGTCCCCCCAATCCCGAGACAATGACTCCCTGGGGGGTGGAGAGGGTCAGCAGAGAATTCCAGAACTTCCATCTCCTCCTCCCAGGTTCCTCTCTCGGTGCCCCTGTTGAGCTACTTTTCGATGTTACAAGGAGAAAAAGTTCAGAATCCATTCTTTTCCAGCAAATTCTACCAGTGTCTTAATGACAACCAGGATCCTGCCTCATTGTCAACACTGTTCTCCTGATGATCATCGGATAACACCGTGCTTCTATTGTCTGAGACACACTGCGGGGGGGTAATGAAGAGCAGCAAGTCAAAAGCCCAGAGTTCGAATCCTGCCTATGCCGCTCCTGGCCTCTGCATCTGTCTCCTCATCTGTAAATGGGCCAGCAGTGGCAGCTTTGGCTGCCGTCAGGGCCATAGGAGAGACAGGAAATGCTTCCTAAGGACCCACAGATACATGGGGTCCCCTGGCAGGCCCCTCTCAAATCTCTCTGCCTGGGTCAAAGACCCAAGGGTGCACCCAATGTTCATAGCAGCATTGGCCACAATAGCTAAATCGTGGAAGGAGCCGAGATGCCCTTCAACAGATGACTGGATTAAGAAGATGTGGTCCATATATACAATGAAATATTACTCAGCTATCAAAAAGAACGATTTCTCAACATTTGCTGCAACATGGACGGCACTGGAGGAGATAATGCTAAGTGAAATAAGTCAAGCAGAGAAAGACAATTATCATATGATTTCTCTCATCTATGGAACATAAGAACTAGGAAGATCGGTAGGGGAAGAAAGGGATAAAGAAAGGGGGGGTAATCAGAAGGGGGAATGAAGCATGAGAGACTATGGACTCTGAGAAACAAACTGAGGGCCTCAGAGGGGAGGTGGGTGGGGGAATGGGATAGACAAGTTGATGGGTAGTAAGGAGGGCACGTATTACATGGTGCACTGGGTGTTATACGCAACTAATGAATCATCGAACTTTACATCAAAAACCAGGGATGTACTGAAAGGTGACTAACATAATATAATAAAAAAAACATTAAAAAAAAAAAAAGACCCAGGGGTGGAAAGGCTCCAGGGCCACCCGCCACTGGACAGACACAGGGATTTAAGGCAGAGAGGAAAGGGCAGAGCTGCGGACTCAGGTGTCCCCGCCAGGTCCCATCATAAACTGTGACAGCTGCTTGCACCTGCTGCGTCTAAGTTGCCCATGTTGTTCATGGAACGTCTCATTTAATGCTCACAGCACCCAAGATGGGGGCACTATGGTTACCCCCCCCACCTCATGGGGAAGAAAATCCAAGCTCTGAGAGGTGAAGTGACTTTTTTCATGGCCAAGGCTGAACTGGACCCAGGTGGTCTAACGTGGCCACCCCCACTGTTAACAGCTGGGCAACACGGGAGGTCCCTCTTGCTCTCAGGGGCTCCAGGGTCTTCAGGGGGATGTGCTGGACCTGTCCAGTCTTACCTCCCCAGAGCAGAAGTCACCCTACAGACAAGCCAGGATCCCCCAACTATCTTGGCCCCAGGTTTTGGCATCACGAGGCACAGCGGCCACCCAGGCAAGGCCAGGTCTGCAAGGGCTACAGAACATGAAAAGCAGCTGGGAGAGAGGGTTGGTTGTTCCCATGGAGACAGAAGGAGTTCAAACTCACCCTGAGGGGTGCCTGCAGGGGGCCAGCCTGCATCCTGAGGCAGAAACCAGAGCCTGGATTCTCAGCCTTCCCCTCAGGGCCACCAGCAAATCCTCGGGCCTCCACAGGACCCCCAGCAAGACAGAAGTTCCAGAAATAAGCCTTCCCTGCCCACTGCCCCCCTCCAGCTGCCCTCAGAGGGGCCTCTCTAGCTGAAAACGGCGCCCCGGGGCCAGCACGCTTGGCACAGCTGTGACTGTCGCAGCCCAGTGCAGTCCTGCTTGAGGAATGTGCAGACCCACGCGTGTCAGAGAGCCTCGCTGGGGCACGGTTACAGGAAACAGAGCAGAACAACCCGTTGGCACCAAGTTGTCGCTCCCGCCTCCCAGCTCCTGACCCCTGGGGGCTGCTGGCTGTGCAGACGGCAGGGCCTGAGCCTCTGAGAGAGCCAGCTTCTGTTCTTGGCTGCGCAGCTCTGTGCAAATCACTCCCCATCTCTGGGCCTGCTTTCTCTCTTCTGGTGGATGAAGGAGGTTGTCCCGCCAAACTCAGGACAGTGATTTTGTGACATGCTCCCTTTTTCTGGGAGGACCATCTCTTTTCCCCATTGTGTCCTCCTGCCCTCACTCCCTGGGGATGGGGCATGCTACCTGGGCATGTCAGTCTCCCCAACTGGTGCCAGAAGGAAGTTAACCCTTCAGAGGTGAAAGAGACCGGGGACCTGGGAGAGGGTCCCAGGGCAGCCTTGGGCCACAGCTTTTGGGCCAAAGTGAAAAAACAATAACATTCATTATCACCCCACCGCAGCCTTATAGTTTTGAAGCAGAGACTGGCTGCGCTGCATGGGGCACTCACCGGCTCCTGGGTTGACCACTGGGGTCCCTCCACCAGATCCCCTATAGAGTCAAAATCTCAAGACCCTAAGCAGCATCCATTTGGGGGTCGCTCAGGCCCTGCAAGAGATCTTTGGCCTCACTACCCCCCGCTTGAGAGTTGTGGGATGAGGCTCAGAGAGGCCGAGGGGCTTGCCCAGAGCTGCACAGCCAGGAGGTGTCTGAAGGAAACCGAGACTGCCTGGCGCGACCTCCCCCGCCTAGCGCGCGGGCTCTGGGCTGTCTCAGGCACTACGAGGCGAGCGCGTGGTCGCCAGGACCGGGTGTTCCCGCCCGCGTTTACTGCCCAGGCCCGGGACACGCGGCGGCGCGGGCCCGCGGTGACAGGTCCTCTGGCCCCGAGCGGAGGCTGAGCGAAAACTGGAGGCGGCACCCGGCCCGCCGGGGACACGCTACCCAGGGCTTAGGGGCTTTTACTTGGGGGCCGCGCCTCCAGGCTTGGGGAGCGGAAAGGATCGGAGACTTCGCAAGCGGCAGGGAACGGTTGGGTTTAAACTAAAAATACCCGCCCGCCCGCAGCTGTCACGCAGGGCCCCCGCCCCCGCGCCCGGCGCGCCTCCCCGGGTCCCCTCGACTTTCGGCGACCCATACCTCTGGGGGACGCGTCAGGGCTGGGCGGGGGGCTGCGGCCCCGACCCTCCCCGCCCCTGCTTGGACCTCGGGTCCCGCGCCACTTACCCGGCCCGGAGCGTGCAGGAGCGCAGCGCCGCGGGCAGCTCCGGCCCAGCCGCCCTCCTCCCTGCGTCCAGGCGGCTCCGGAGCGGGGCGGGGCCGGGGCGGGGCCGGACACTCGCCCCCCCCCAGCCCCGCCCAGTCCCCTCGGGGACCAGCCGCGGGAGCCGCCCCCGGGCCGTGCCATCGGGCAGGGCTGGAGAAGGACGCTCCTGGCTCCGCGCGCTCGGCCGAGGACCCTGGTGCACCGCCCCAGCCCCACGGCGCCTAATCGCAGACCCCTCCGAGGGAGGGAGCGCTGCCGCGGGGGCTCCCCATCCTCACCCCCGGCCCCAAGCCCAGGGCTGCCCACTCTGGCCCGGGAGCTGCCCGGATCCCCGGACCCCCTGCCTGCCTCCGCCGGGGCCTCATCCTTGAGGATGGCACGGAGCTGTTTCTCCCCCCGGGGAAAGTTGGATCGGGGAGGGAGTTCCTCTGGCGTCCAGATTTGGGGAGAAGGCTAAGGGGATGACGGGTCTTGCCCCCTCAAGAGCCGAGGTCGGGCCAAAAGCAAGGGCACTTCTCCCGGAGGCGCGAAATCCAAGAAGGAAGTGACACCTATCAGCTGGCCTGACAGTGGGGGCGCCCCATCCGGTCCCTCCTACCCTACAGTGCCTGGAGCCACTGCGCACGGGATCTCTGGGCCTCAGTCTCAGATGGGAGCCCCCCAGGATGCCCAGAGGGGGCGAAGGCGCCTGAGCCGCAGGAATGGGAATTCTAAGCATAATCTGGACCTCCAACCAACTCAAGGCCCCGAAAAGTGTCTCCCTTTTCTCCCAGCGCCGCACTCCCACCCAAAAGACACATCCTCTCAGCCTTGATCAGCGACTCCACCAACTCTTAAACCTTGCAGCACGCCCTCCGGATCTTATCTGCTTCCTTGCCTTTGGCTCCCAGTGCACTAGGGCCCTTTGAACTGTCTCTCCACCCCAGCCCTGATCTTTGTCAGAGTAATTACGTGTTTGCCTGATTGGTTCTGTCTGGATGGGGATGAAAGCCGCCAAGGACACAACTTGTGGGACTGCGTACTGTGGGGACTCCAGTCTCCACAATCTAGATGTGGCTGCGCCCATTTTGCAGATGAGAGGGTGAGGGCTGGGCTTGAGGAGTTAGGGAGCTGGCCCAGATCTACTGCTTCCCAGAGGGTGTTTTCCTCTTTTGTTTCTTAGTGAGGTTGGCAGGTCCCCTATCCATATTTGTTGAATTAATCAGTCCTAAGACAAAGATTAAATTGTAAAACACGACCAGATAGTAATGGTGTGTGCGTGCACGCTGCGCATGCGTGTGTATGGGGGTGTGTATGTGTGTGTATGTGTGTGTGTGTGTGTGTGTGTGTCTTTTCCAAACTGAGGGCAAAGTAGAAGAATGCCAGAGCCCAGAAGTAACACTGGGGTAGACCTAGCTGGAGTTAGAATGCCAGTGTCAGCCACACATTAAGCTGTAATTATCCATTCTCTCTCCCATGCTTCCCCTTGACCAGTTCTAGGTGTCCTATTGTGTTTCTCATGATCATTCTGCCCCCGTCTGAGGTGCTGTCACAAGCCTTGGGGTTCCAACAGCCAAGCTGAAGGGGCAGACAGCAGGCAGCAATTATTATGATACTTGGCGCTTGGATAACCCTCTTTGTTTTTCCAAATGCTTTCACGTGTGCCTCCTCATGACCTCTCTGCCGAGGTCTTCCACGTGGTTAGGAGAAGTTTAATTGGTCTGTCTTAGGACGGAAACGAAGGCACACAGAGGTGAGGTGCTTTGCACAGGGAGGAAGATGGTCCCACCAGCACTGCTGGAAAGGGGGAGCAGCGGGCCATCAGAAGTCAGCTTTCTGCAGTGAGAGATGGTTTGGCACCGTTGGGGTAAAGGGCTCAGGCTCTGGCACTAAACTGCCCAAGTTGGTGACTCTCTGCTCATTACTCATCCTTGGTTTCCTCTTCTGTTACATGTGCCCAATAAGAAGAATCCATCTCAAGCGGTTTTGCACCTGGTAGTGTGTGCACCCCGCTCATGGGAGCTGTTCCGGGTACAGCATGATCTCGACAGGCTCTGCTACACAGCTCTTCAGTCTATCATCAGACATTTCCTGAGCACCTACTATGTGCAAGTCCCTGGGGTTATGGAGAGTGAGAAATGGACAAGGTCACAGTGCAATGATTCCGTGTCCAGGGGGCTGTTTCCTGAATGGGATGGTGGTGTGCCTAGAGATGCCCCGACCCCCCCAAGCCCCCCC
>NC_048231.1:33316357-33351663 GCF_002007445.2 Ailuropoda melanoleuca
CCCCCCCCCCATAGCACAGAGCATCACCTCAAAGCTGCAAGACCCACACTCTGGACCCAGTTCTGCTCCTTTATTGAGTGAACCCTAACAAGCCATGTAACCTCTTAGAACCTGGGCTTTCTCATTTCTTAAGTGGGCATAGCAAGAATATTCCATAGGTGAAAATGTATGTGATAAAAAATATGTTATGTGCAGGTATTAGATTTATTGTTATCATTATGATTATCTTCAGCTTTATAGGGCTTGATGATTTGTGAGGACACTCTCCCGTTGCTCTTCTTAAGCCTGACATAAACACAGGGTGTGATTTTTTGTCAATGCTGTGGCAGTCTTCTGCCAATCCCAAGTAGTCCACACCGAACGGGAACGTGTTGAGTAATCAACACGGGAGAGAGGGGGAGTTTGCAACTAGGGAGGCTTCACCTCTGTCTTCAGCATTACCCATGGCTACAGAAGGGAGTGGAAACAAAAACTGCTCTGGAAAGAAAATTCTGGCAAAGGATGGGGGAGGGAGAGCCCCTCCAGCATCTCTGGAATTGAGCACAGGAAACCCCGCCCTGAGGCCTCCCTTTCAGAAGTGGCCCAGAGAGGGAACCACAAGCAGGCCCTAAAATTATGCCATTCGGAAATTCTGACTCATTTGGCAGTGGGGGCTGTTTGTGCAACGTACAAAATGTCTCCCAAAAAGCGAAATTTTTACTGCTCCTTCCCCACTTCCCTTCCCTGCAGCCAGCATCTCCACCACCACCCGCGGGGAAGCAGGGGCTGATTTAATAAGCCTGGGGAAATGATTCAGGTCTGTTACACATTTGCCTTTGGTTAGTGATCTGAACGAGTCTTATTTTGCAAGCCTGATTTTTCGTTGTTTGTTCGCATGTTCAGTCCGCACAGGAAGCTCAGAACAAACGCTGGAGCGGCTCTTCAGGCTTAATCCAAACCCCTTGTTGTATGAATGGGTAAACTGAGTCAAAGCGGCAGGAAGGAGGGACCCTACTCGGGTCCCAGGTGGTAATTGGTGTTCTGGAAACTTAGGTTTCCATTTCTCTGTCCCTAGCCTGGCTTCCCCCCTTCATGATGACTTAAATAAATGCCATGGGCCCACACAATGATGAAAAGCTCACACTGGGGTGGCCCTTCCTGGGGTCCCTCATCAGAGAAGCCCTGATCTAGGTGTGGAGAGCTGGTTCTCATCCTGGCTCTGCTCCCAGCTGCTTCTTTCTCTGTCTTCTTTCCTTTTCTTTCTTTCTCTTTCTCTCTTTCTCTCTTTTTCTTCTTCTTCTTCTTCTAAGATTGTATTTATTTATTCGTCAGAGAGAGAGAGAGAGCACAAGCAGGGGGGCTTTCTAGCCAGTCTTCTGAGTGTTATTCTGTCCTTTCCCACTCTGGTCCTATTATGTGCTTGTAGGGTGAGGGGTCCGCCAGCCTGGCTTATTTTCAGAGTAAGTTTCTGTCCCCACCCGCAGCAGACACCCCATAACTGGGCAGGGGGACCCCTGCTGGAGGGCAATGAGTCATCTCAGGAGGCACTAAGCATGGACATGGGAGTAATTCGGGATGTTAATTTAGATCCACTAATTGTGCTGCAGTTATAAAATAAAAATATAGAGCGGTTGGAAGCCCAGGACTGGATCCCGGCATGACTGGGTCCTAGTCCTGGTTAATGCTGCTGGGTGGCTGTGTAACGTTGGGTCACTTCTGAGTTTCTGAATCTGTGAAATGAGAGAATTGGAAAGATTCTCTCTCAATGACTCCTCCCAGTTTAAAAAAAAATGTGACTCTTGATAATATTAGACAATAATGTCATTTAGTATGACAAAACACTACTAATATATCCCAAGGATTAAGTACTAATGGAAACAAAAATGTTAAGTACAATCGACAAACTTTATTCCTAAAAAATAAAACCCTTCTGGAAGAGGCTTGCCATATTTCTCCCACCAGTGGGCAACCCAATCTACTCTTCCTGCTTCTGGTGGGAATGCCGTAAACTGTTTTTTAAATTAAACATTTGATTTGGAGACAATTATAGATTATGCAGTCGTGATAAATTATACGGAGAGATCCCTGTACCTTTTATCCAGTTTCCCCCAATAGTGATGTCTTGCAAAACTATACAACATGATACCACGACCAGAATGTTGACACGGACACCATCAAAATGCAAGTCTTCCCCATCCTCCAAGGGTCCCTCATGCTGCTCCTCCCCCCTGCTCTTTTCCCCTCCATAACCCCTGGCAACCATTCATCCATTCCCATTTCCACAATTTTGCCATTTCGAGAATAGTACATATGTGGGGCTCCTGGGTGGCACAGCGGTTAAGCGTCTGCCTTCGGCTCAGGGCGTGATCCCGGTGTTATGGGATCGAGCCCCACATCAGGCTCCTCTGCTATGAGCCTGCTTCTTCCTCTCCCACTCCCCCTGCTTGTATTCCGTCTCTCCCTGGCTGTCTCTATCTCTGTCGAATAAATAAATAAAATCTTAAAAAAAAAAAAAGAATAGTACATACGTGGAATCGTACAGCGTGTGACTTTTGGGGGTTGGCTACTTTCACTCAGCACAATTCACTGGTGATTTGTCCAGAGTGTTTCTGAATCAAGAGTTCCTACTGCTTCATTGCTGAGTAGTGTTCCGTGGCATGGAGGGACGGCTGTTTGTCCGGCCTGCATGTCATACATGTGCTGTGAGAGGGGGAGCACCAGCCTGGAAGTCTGTCCTGGGTGTGGGGTGTGAGCGTGTGTCAACAGCAGGACTGAGCGCTCTGGTTCTGTTGATTACCCGTATATGCAGCAAGAAAAGCGTCTAAGTTCCAGCTTTATACCGTAGCACACCCAGGGCTGGCTGAGTGCATTTCAGATCACGAATGTGTCTCCGTGTCTTCTGAATTACTGTGTAGTAGGAAGGCCACGTCCACGCTTGGCTCTCTCCGTGGCTGCCAAACACGCCAGGGGTGTGGTTTCTCTTCAATCACAGCATCCTCTGCCGCTGGCCCTTACAGCTTCATCATTTTACTTTAAATGACAGGATATCAGGGCCTGGGTGGCTCTGGTTAAGCTTCTGCCTTCGGCTCGGGTCATGATCCCGGGATCCTGGGATGGAGCCTGGTGTCGGGTTCCCTGCTCAGTGGAGAATCTGCTTCTCTCTCCCCTCTGCTGTTCCCCCTGCTCCTGCGCGCTCTGTGTCAAATAAATAAAATCTTAAAAAAAAAAAAAAAAAGACAGGAGACCAGCAACCTGGCTTATTTGTTTGTTTTTGTTTTGAAACCTAAATGCAGCCTTGAGAGTGTCCTGGCTGCCAGCCCTGGGTGGGCGGGCAGAGTGAGAAGCTCAAGGACAAGGATGTGGGGCTATCTCTGGGCTCTGCGTCCCCCAGCGGGCTGAGCCGGGCGGGACCCCCCCCCCCCATATCTCCACATCTAGAAAGTGGGGCCAGTGTCGCCCTGTCTTCCCCGTGGGAGCTGTCACGAGGATGAGGACAATGAGCATGTGTTACAAACCCGTCTGTGCGAATGTGTGCTACTGTGGGAAACTCGATCGTGCAGTTAACGATGCTTGCAAACACAACTTCAGGACTGCCGCCAAGTCAGGAAGAGGCGGCAAGGAAGACTTCTCCACCGAGGCAGAGGAAGCCTTTATTCTTTTGCTCCCTGAGACACGTTTTTGAAATCTGCTGTGTGCTCGGTTTGCTTCAGGCAGGCTTGGTAGTTCTGGATGTGCGATGCTGTGGAAACCTGTGTGATAGGCAGCGTGCCCAGGAAGCCTGGAGGCCTCGGAGCCCTACCTGGCAGGTGGGTGGGGAAACCCGGGCAGGGCATTGGCGGGGGGCCTCCAGCAGTGCGGGAGCAGGTGGGGCTCTGCTCTTTGGGGAAGCCCACACTCGGGGTGGGGGGGTTGTGGTGCTCCAGCCTCAGGGGCTTGTGTCTAACAGGTCCGTAGTCTGTGTGACACCTGCAGTCTTGAGGACAATTCTTGATGGCCCAAGACAATTCCCCAGCAGAGAGAGGCCCTTTCCCTGCAGGAGCCTCGTCCACAACATGTTAGAATCTTGCTGCAAATGGCTGAGCCCAGACACATGGACCCGGTGCTTTCCAGACAGACTGCTGCAAGTCCCTGCTGCGGCCGGAGCTGCACCTGGCCCAGGATTTTAAAGAACTTTCGTCTTTAATTTCTCCTTTGATGTTGTAGAGTTGGCATGCGGAAAAGGATGGCAAGGGCCACTCACCGCATCTCCTGGATAATTTAAAAGCCATACTCGGCAGCGAGAAGCAGCCCAGTGAACAGGCGGGAGAGAAGGCAGCACACACATCTCGGTGTCCTTGGGTGTTTGAAAGGTCCTTGCTGGCACGACGCCTCGGGAGTCAAGGCTGTTCACCATGCACAAGCTGAAATGTTTGCTTGTTTTTGTCACGGCTGAATTGGGGCAGAAGGAATGGACCCTGTGTGCTTGACTTACAAACCCTGGGTTTGCGTGCATACGCAGAGATGGCAGCCAGAAGCCACCTTCCACATCCACTGGCCTGGCTCCTTTGTGTTCCAGAGACTACAAGAGGTCCAGAGAACACCCTGATCGTTTCGGCCCACCACCATGCTTACCTCCATTGCCCCATCGTACAGGCAACAGTTGGTCCTTTCTGGCATCTCCTCCTGCCTCCTCTCAGTCTCTTGGCCTGTCCTTCCCTAACCACACACGTTCTCCAGGTTCTTTTGTGTTCCTTTTCTTGCTCTCACTGCCCACATCTATAGCACAGACCTATACAGGCAACAATTGGAGTGCAATGCGCCCCATATTTTATTTTTTAAAAATATTTTATTTATTTATTTAAGATAGAGTGAGAGAGGGGCGCCTGGGTGGCGCAGTCGTTAAGCGTCTGCCTTCGACTCAGGGCGTGATCCCGGAGTCCTGGGATGGCGCCCCACATCGGGCTCTTCTGCTGGGAGCCTGCTTCTTCCTCTCCCCCTCCCCCTGCCTGTGTTCCCTCTCGCTGGCTGTCTCTCTCTCTGTCAAATAAATAAATAAAATCTTTAAAAAAATAAAAAATAAAATAAAATAGAGTAAGAGAAAAAGAGAGCATGCAGAAGCAGGGGGGAGGGGCAGAGGGAGAGGGAGAGGCAGGCTCCCTGCTGAGCAGGGAGTCCAATGCAGGGCTCCATCCCAGGACCCAGAGATCATGACCTGAGCTGAAGGCAGATGCTTACCTGACTGAGCCCCCCAGGTGCCCCATGACCCCATATTTTAGATATAATCTAATGATTTTGATTCCCCTCAGAATGTCCGAAAGCAATTCATGACTTGCCCTTCTTCAATCCCCGCCCTCCTTCTCCCCAGTATTCCAAGCCTCAGCAAGGAGAAGCCACCAGCCACCAAGCCAGAAACCTGGGGATAAGCCCGAGTCCCCGTCTTTCCTTTCCAGCCTACTCCCCACCTCCAGCCAGTCACCAGATGCCGTCAGTCCTAAGGGAACCCCTTGCACGGGTGCCTTCTGCTCACCCCAGTCCCTGCCTGGTCCCCCTCTGCCACTCCGCCCCCTCCCCTCCACCTTCAACATGCCTGCCAGGGTCAGCTCTCCAGAGCTCTGCAGATTACACTCTTTCTGTGACCTTCTCTCACCCTGGGGAGGAGAGCCCAAGGCCCTCAGCTTTGTCCACGTGTCATTATCTCCCGGAGCGTGCATGGGCCCGGGAGCCTTTGCCCTGGATCATCCTTCCCTTTCAAATAGTAGCTCTTCACCTTTCTTTCGACACAGTTCAAGCACCATCCCCTCTACCAAGCTTTCTCTGGCCCCTGAGGCCCTGACTCTTTATGCTGTTTCCCCGCGTCTGTCCCCACCACATGACTACGAGGCCCTTGGGAGCAGGAGTGTCTCACTGCACTCCGTATCCCCCTTAGCATTCGTGCTGGAATGTGTCTTCACACCCTGCGGTATCCGTAGTCGGGGTTAGGAGTTTCACGCAGTTTGGGATTTCTGAGATACTGTCCTGCACTGCTCACCATGGGGCGTGTCCTTCACTGGAGAATTATGCATGGAGCACATACTAAGTGCCAAGTATAGGGAGGGCTAGGGACCAGGGGCAAAGTGGCTATATTCTTTGATGCCTCTAAGTGTGCATTCCAGATTGCACACGACAGCATTTAGAGGTTGTGTGGACAGCCGTCTCCAGGCCTGGTGTTGGCTGAGCTCTCTCAAACCCAACATGGGGTTCACAGTTTGCAAAGACCCAACTGTTTGCCAATATCATTCAATCCCTCACCATCTAATTAAACTTAGTATTTCTAAAGGGCTTACCATGGCCGAACAGGAGGTACCTCACAGAAGTTGGACTGGATTGTTTATCTGGCATAATGATGGAAGAAAGTATTTCTTTCAAGTTTGTGTGTTTGAGAGAGAGAGAGAGCAGGAGAGCACAGGCACACAGAGGGGAGGAACAGAGGGAGAGAGAGAATCCCAAGCCGACTCCCCACTGAATGCAGAGACTGACACAGGGCTCGGTCCCAAGATGGTGAGATCATGACCTGAACCAAAACCAAAGTCAGATGCTTAACTGACTGAGCCACCTGGGTGCCCCTGAAGTTAATTTTTTTTAACACAACCCCTTTAATAAAGCCATGTGTGTATAATCTGTGTAGGCAATCTGATATATGCTATTTCCCTGACTTCTTAACCAAAGCTTGTGGAATATACTGTTCTTTTCTTGGTGACTTGGAATTATTTTATGAGGTTCTAAAGCTCAAGGCATAGTGACATATGAGGGCTCTTTTCAAATGTCCCCAGAATGCTGCTTTAAAAAAAAAAAAAAATCCCAGCATCTACTTCTTTGTCTGTAAAATCTGTTAACCTTGTAGTCATTGCTTCTCCTGCCCTTACTGTTAGCCTTTCGAGTTCACTGCTTCTCACGCGCTGTGACTGTCATGTTAGAAAAGTTAGCCCTTCCCTAAAACAAGAGCAGGCCTTGGAGGACTGAGGGACTCTTCCTGGAATCCGGCGAGCTGATGACTTCCCAGACATGTATGCAAGGACAGGGACAGCTGCTGTTGGCGCCTGCTGCCCGGGCTTCCTCAATAGACTAGCGCCCCCTACCGGCCTTGCAGGGAAAGGCGGACACTCAGGAAGTGCTCCAAGTTTCTCAAAAGACAATGATTTTCAAAGACATGGGCTGCTTTTGAACATGAGCAAAAATCCCTTCAAGTAAAAAGATATTACTGGCCCTGCCCCGGCCAGCAGGAGGTGTGAACTATCACAGGGCTGCAGCTGCATGGGGCGAAGGGAGATGAAGCCACGGGAGACTCTCATCATCCCTGACCCGGCATACACATACACTTGTGTTGTGCAGACAGAGGTCCCCGCAGAAAAGAGAACGCCGGGTCACTGCAGATCTGCAGGGGGAGACGGCCTGAAATATGTCACCTTTTCCTCAAGGCGTTTCATACACGATTCTCTTGGTCACCCAATTTTTGCAAAGCGCTTGCCCTTCCTTTTTCTCTTTTGGAGTATAATTGGTTTATAATGTAGTCTTCTATTAAAGCTCTGAAACTCCCGCTTACAAAAATTTGCTATCAATTAATCGTACCTCAGTAAGCTACACTTTCAAAAAGTATAAAGCTTAGAATTAACAAAAGGGATTTTTCTGGCCATAAAAGACAAAGAAATTACTTAAAATCCTCCAATTTTTCCCTGTAAAGGAAAACAAACAGTTAACATCTCCTCCCATTTCCAACCCGCCCCCCGCTTCTCCTGGTCTGAACGGGGTGATTTCCCATCCTTGGCTGGATGGATTGTTGGAGAAGGCTGGAGCAACGGAGCCCCACAATGGCAAGATTTAATTGAGGGCATGAAATTATTCAGACTCAAAGGCTGAAGTACAAAGTGAAATTCTGACTCATCCTAAAGAGTATTTATGGTCTTGGCAATACATCTTAGCAATCGTTCAAAAGAAAACAATGAAAATTTTCTAAATGTTCCTCTGGCTGCCAACTCGGGTGATCATCAGAGGGAGACATAACCCTCTGCTAACAGAGAAATCTTCGTAACAGGTTTGACACACAACAGCACTGACTGCTTGCTTTTTACATCCCAGGGTCCCGGCACCTTCTCAGAAGCTCCTGGGATATAATAGCAGTTTGAGCTATGGAAACTATCCGCTGGTAATAAAAAAAAAAAAAGCACATAGTGCAAAACATGAAAATTTTCATTTAACAGTTGAGGAAAAATCAAGTTATTTTATCACTTTCAATCAAGTCTTCATGTGGTTTCTGATTACCACTTACTTCTTACTATTATCTTATAGGAGGTTATGATTTGGGTTCTTTTCCTCTGAATAAAATGAGGTTCTCAATAGAACATAGTCCAGCACGCGCCTGATTTTAAAGGCCTACAGCCGAGTTCAGTCCTTAATGCAGAAAAGCTGCATGGGGACAAAGGACCACAGAACTTCCGAAGTGAAAAGCTATGTTGATGTTTTTTTCATGGGATTTTTGGACTGAAACTGTCACCATTTTAGTTTCACAGAGCCTACAAATCACATCTGTATCCAATAGATACACACGCAGCAAAGCCAATTTGGGAATATTTGATTTTCTGCAGGACTTGCTGCTGATACTATGATTCAGCAGAAAAAAACAAAAAGTGCTTTGGAGGCAACAAAACACATAGAGGAACCAAAGTGCTCAGAGCCTGCCAAAAAGATGTTATAAACAAATGCTGGAGTGAGAACATAATTTGGGGACCCCTAGAGTTAATGAAAGGTTCAGATGAGTCACGTACAAGAACACAATGGTACGCCACACATGCAAGATGGAAAATGGTATCATTAGGGGGGTAATTGTTCGGGAGCAGAAGGTAGTACAAATGGATTTTTTAAAACTCTGCAGCCCTCATATAAAGACATCTTGGAATAGACACGACCTTTTGCAGACATCACAAACACCATTTTCACAAACCCAGGAAGGGGAAGATAGGAGGGGTGGAAAACCCCCAAGAGAAGGAACTTGGAAGTCTAAGTGATGTCGGCACTAGGGCCCAGCCCTCACACCTCTGCGGTCCAAATCCCAGGACTGGAATCAGGTGCTGCTGTGGCATCCAGGCTTCTCACAAATGCTTCTTCAGAGAATCCATTTCCACCTGCATCTCCCAAGGTCTGTTCCAGACTCAGCTAACTCATTTTACCACACACCGTTTCTCTTTATTTCACCCAGACAAGAGCAGGACCAGTGGAAGGGGGCCCTGAGGAGGCCTGCCTTCCAGTCTCTAGGCCAAGCCTATGTGAGGTGGGAAAGAGAATAACATAACCGAAGCCACTCCCATGGCCAGAGCAGTATTTATAAAACCAGCTGTCTTGTTGGATACAGGCAGTAAGAATCCAAAGGGCATTTCTATCTTGGCAAAAATGCTCAGAGGGCTGGGCATTGCCTTGGTTTCTCACACGTTACACTGTTTTTAGGGGAGCTGGGGAATCAAGTGAATTCCATGATTGTGGTGGTGCTCTAAAATTACTGGATAATAGCTAAGTGCACTGCTGAGAAAGGGCTCAGGGCCCAGCTCACATCTATCTATGGAACTCTGGGTCTCAAATGCTATTTAGCTCAGGAATGTTCGGGTGGCTCAACCCCCCTACACAGT
Organism: Ailuropoda melanoleuca; assembly: GCF_002007445.2. Taxonomy (NCBI): domain Eukaryota; kingdom Metazoa; phylum Chordata; class Mammalia; order Carnivora; family Ursidae; genus Ailuropoda; species Ailuropoda melanoleuca. Next base: position 33,325,969 of record NC_048231.1, read on the forward strand.
CCAAGCAGCCACTTTTCTCCTAAGATGACACTTATAGAATGCTCTGGCCGGTTTGGGCCTACCATGTCTGTATCACATGTGCTAGGCACAGAAACACCTCCTCTTGGCAGGAATGAAGCAGACACTTCAAGACGGAAGTCAGGGTATGGACAGAAATAATGCTGAGTGTTCAAGTAATGGATTGTCTTAGGCTCAATAATGCTGACTTCATTGAGGGCTGATACATACGAAGAAACTAGCTCAAGTTTGTTAAGGCCATAGGCTCAATGGTGAACTTGCTTTTGGAGGGGTGGGTAGAAAGGAGAGATTCCACCAAATATAGTAAAACCTTATCTATAAAAAAGTGCAGGGAGAAAAACATTTTTAGGATGCTTGAGTCAGCATGTTAATACATGGCATGATTATTTAGTTTGCGGTCTAATTAAACTTTGTGACCCAAATCCCAGGATTCAAAGCAGTTTCTGTGTACTTCCCACCCCCACCTTCTCACTAATGTCCAGGTGGGAGAAGATCACAAAACTGATAATGATTACTGACTTATGTGTTCAAAACACCCAAAGAGGGGCGCCTGGGTAGCGCAGTCGTTAAGCATCTGCCTTCGGCTCAGGGCGTGATCCCAGCGTTCCGGGATCGAGTCCCACATCGGGCTCCTCGGCTGGGAGCCTGCTTCTTCCTCTCCCACTCCCCTGCTGTGTTCCCTCTCTCGCTGGCTGTCTGTCACATAAATAAAATCTTTAAAAACAAAACAAAACAAAACACCCAAACACATTGGAGTATACGTGCAGATTTCTGACAACTGTGTAAGAAGTATATTTTTGTCATGTTTTCATTATAGAATTTCTTTTTTTTCCTCTGAATTCCAATATAGTTAACTTATAGCGTTATATTGGGTTCAGGTATGCAATATAGTGTTTCAGTCATTATAGAATTTCTACAGGGAAACCTCAAAACTAAAATGCCAAATCATACATAAGAGTTTGATGCTTTGGAAGAAATATTTTGAACACCATTTTTTTCACTTCTTTAAGATTTTATTTATTTACTTATTTATTTAGAGTGAGCAAGAATAGGGGGAGCGGCAGAGAGAATCTGAGGCAGACTCCATGTAGAGCCTGACATGGGGCTCGATCTCACAACCCAGAGATCGTGACCCGAGCCGATATCAAGAGTTGGATGCTCAACTGACTGAGCCACCCTTGTGCTTTAATTCGTGATGGCTGGTGCCAACACTCCAAGAGTGCTTTTTAAATTAAAGACAGAAAGGAACATGTTCAACATACATAGTATTTTATATTTTCAGTTGCTTTGGTAAAAACTTAAAATTTAGATCTATTTTAATTTTTTGGTTTAGCTATCTGATCTATCTTCCTGCCTTCGATCATGCTATCAAAGCCGCCCCATTGAGCGTCCAGAAGGAGCACAGGCATGCTTTCCCATATCCTGAGGTTTCCCCTATGTTCTTAGGCTGCACTGCACACAGCAACTCTATTTACTGCAGGTTCGAAGAGCACACGCTTGGTATTCTTCCTGCTCAAGGTTTACTCGTCATCTTTAACAACAGCTCTATTCTCCATTTAATAAAATGTCTGATAACTAAGAAAGACAACCACGCTTCCAAGCCACTGTTACACACTAGGGAAGGGATATGCTGCTCCCCGTCACTGTCCCACATCTCTGCCTCTTCAGAATATAAGTCTGCGAGCTACTTCTCTCTATTCCAGTCAATACAAAAACACATCAGACAGTTTAGAGTAGGCAACGAACAGCCTGAGATTTTCAGGATCAAGTTATCAACGTTTATTTTTAAAAAACCAAACAAACGCAAACTTACTATAACATAAGTCTGAGGAAAAGTTAGCCGATTTGGGAAATATCTATTCTCTGATGTAAGTGCCGGTCTTCTGCAACATGTCTGGGCTTCAGCACCCCCACACTTCTTATATATTTCTGTTCAGGACACTTGTTCCTCTGATTTACCTGGAATCCACGAACCTAGGGGAGAAACGAAAAAGGATTCTTTACGGAGCTGATCAATTTTGGGTCCCCCATTAGAAAACTATCACACATCCATAGCATCAGTGAGGGTGAAATAAATAGGTCACTGAGAAGCACTTCTGAGTAGTATCTTGAGTTTATTCTCAATTTGCTAGGGTTCAAGTTTCATGCTGAATGATTACTTGCAAGAGTACTTGCTAACAGCACCCGTATTAATTTTCTGGTTTTAAATTTGAGAACCTCAAAAACAGAAGCAGGTCACCTCCAGCAACAATTTTTAAAATACTTTTTTTTTTAAAGCAATTTGTAGCAGTACTTAGTGTCCAACAGAAACCACTCCGTCTGTTAAACAATATCTCGACTGCAAAGCTTCTCTTACTGTTGGTGGATAGATAACGACACGGCACAGCCATTATCACCGTGGCAACAGTATCCGGGACTATCAGAGGAAAATTGCACATAGAACCGCTGGCTCTTGAGCAGTCATGCCTCAGCTTCCTCTGGAGTATGCTTTTTCTGCAAGTCTGGTGTGCCCCAGGGTACCACCAACCCTGCGCGGCGCCAAGACTACAGATCTTGTATGGATTTCACTCGAGTCCCGATCTTCCGGAACCGGCGCACCTGCCACGTCCCGAGCACTGCTCTAGGTACTGAGGATACAGCAGTGAGTTAATTCCAGTGCCTGGGAGGGAAATCAATAAACCAGCTAATGAATACAAGTCAAGGAGCAATACGTACAATGGAGAACAGAGAAAGCAGTGAGCCCTCTTCTGTACCCGCTTCTCGGTTCCCCCGCTGGCTACCAGCTTTGGGCACCAAATCTCTCTGGACATCCCGCGCTGGCACCGTCCCCGGCAAGCCCAGAAGACGTCTGTCCAGCGAACCAATTCCCTCTTAGCTCCCCATTCAACAAAGCTTTCCTGGGCTTTAGGCCCAAAGGAATTAAGTGGGCTGCGAAGTCCACGAAGCCCCAAACCCGGAGGGGATCACGCACACGAGGGCACCTTACACACTTCCTAAATAATAGTTATTTTGGAGAAATAATCGTGGGCCGGGTGTGGGCCTCTCCTCCCACGCGGGCGGCGGGGCCGAGGGACGGCCGGGACACGTGGCCCCCGACTCCACCCGGGAGCCCCGGCCGCGAGAGCCCGGCCCCGGCCCATCCCCGCCACGAACGGCCGCTTTCGGCCGCAGCCTTACGGAGGCACCGAGATCGCTCACCTGGGCTGGGAAGGGCGGACCCAGGCCAGCTCCAGCACCCACGCGGACCCCGAGGCCGGAACCCGCGCCAGGCTACCGCGTTGCCACAGCAACTCAGCCACTGCCTACACCGGAACCGGAACCGTCGCCTGGAAGTGACCCCTTCCCGGCGTTCCGCGGAACGCCGAAACCCGCCCACTGCCTTTCCCAGTCATCCGGGAGTATCCCAGCAGGCCCGTCCACCCTCCGGAGGGAAGTCGTCTTCCCCCTCGTTTCGCCTCTCCTTGCCTCGGAGCGTGACGCTGATGGACATTCAATCTCTCCAATCAACTGACAAAGTGATCGTCAGCGGCCAATAGTAGGGCTGTAGGATGCGGCTCAAGTTTAAGGACCGCCTCCAATCTGTCGGGCCGGACGAGGCACATGATTGGTAAAGTCGAGTAAGTGCGGGCTAGCGTTGTCCAATCACGGGTTGTAGTTCGGAGCCGGCCCAATGAGATCCTCCGGGGGGCGGGCCGGGCTGCCGCGGGCAAGGGGAAGGCTCCGGGGGACGAGCCGAGGTCCCGGGCCGTCGAGGGCTCCGGCGAGCTTGCGGGGATGAGCGGGTCCCTGAGCCGGGCGGCGGCGACTCTGCTCCGCTGGGGGCGCGGCGCGGGCGGCGGCGGCCTGCGAGGCCCAGGCGCGGGCGGCGGGCTCGGGCGGTGGCGGAGGCGGCTCGGCGGAGCAACTGGACGCGCTGGTGAAGAAGGACAAGGTGGTGGTCTTCCTCAAGGGGACTCCGGAGCAGCCCCAGTGCGGCTTCAGCAACGCGGTGGTGCAGATCCTGCGGCTGCACGGCGTCCGCGATTACGCGGCTTACAACGTGCTGGACGACCCCCAGCTCCGGCAAGGTCAGGGCCCGCCGGGTGGGGGGCGACGGGCGGAGGCCGCTCGGCGGGGCTGGGGTGTGCTGCACAAGCCGTGTCTGGGGGTTCGAGCGGGATCGGGGCCCGGGCTACTGCTCGGTATTCGGGGTGGGGCGGAGACATGATTGACTTGAAGCGGGTCTTGAGGATCTGGGCATCTGGTACTCTTGCCAGCTTGGGCACTGGCTAAGTCCTAGCGGTTCACCGGTCCCCACGCTGATCCGAGAGAGGCTTTTTGGGGCCAGATCGCTCAGGCTCGGTGCGAGGAGAGTGGTGGGGAAGGGGGACCCGGAGGGGTGGTGGTAAGAACCACTAGAAGGTAGGCATTTTGGGGGACACGTTGAGGGAGTTGGCCTGACTCGTGGATAAGGAGCTGGTGCTGTTGATGGTAGGGAGAGGGCCGAAGTTGCTCTTGTTAGAGGCTGGTGGGGTCAGAGACTAGCCTGGTGCCTCAGCGCTGGGGGTGTCAGGAACCATCCCCTATTGTTGCTACAAGGAGAGGGTGGGCACAGCGTTTGGACTGGTCTAAGTTGGGATCACTTGGTGTGGAAAAAAAAAAGGCATGAACTTCGTTTTTAGGTACTCGAAGACGGCGTGGGATTTGTGGGGGCTAGGGCTTGGAGAGGCTGGTGGGGAGAGGGGTGAGCAGTGATCCCTGGGTCCTGGCTAACTCAGGCTTGGAGCTCAAGGAACCTGGGGCCAATCGGTGTGGGGCCAGATGCAGCAGTTCCTGTGGCTCGGCGCTGCCTCAGGGGGAGGGAGGGCCCTGACAGCTAAGAGTACCTTTTCTGCTTAGCACCGTGCCCGGAGCCTTACATGCATCTCAGTGGGGGAGGAGGACAGGGCCAGAGGAGAACATGGATCTGCTCCTTGGCTAGGATCCTTGGTCAGAGTCGGTGGAGAAATGGGGAGGCTGTGCCTGTACCTCCTAGAGGGTGGCTTAGTCTGCTGGATTCCAGTTAGAGACCTCCAGTGCCGGAGTCCTGGCATCTCCCTAGTGCTGTTCTTTGGTTACAGTGTTGTAAAACCAGTTTTACCAGGCACCGCGTTCCCCGGTCTTCTACATTTAGAATTCTGCATTTTGTTATGTACTTAGGAATGTTGGTCTGCAGTTGAAATGATCAATCCTAGTCCTCCCTCCGTGACCAGACAGGCTGGTGTGGGGGAAAGGCTTGGGGTTGGAATCCGGCTGCAGCCAGTCAGCCCTGCACCCTTTAAACAAGTCACATTACTGCATTTTCCTTTTCAGTAAGAGGAAGATAATGAAATTAAATTTGACAAAGCTTTTATGAGGGGAAAAAAAAAGAGAAAGTAAAACTTTGTAGAAAGTGCCCATCATTTTCTCTGGCACCCAGAAGGCACCCACTGAACGGGAGCTATTTTCTCTTTTGGACTTTATGGTTCTCAGAGTAAGTATTTTTTTCCCCAGATGAATCCCTGGGAAACTCTCGGTTTGGGTGGGTGGAAAGAAGGAGGGAAAGCAGGTTAAGATTACCAGCTCTATGTGATACTGCCCTGTATCGGGGTCCTAATCCTTGTTTGTTTTCCTGCAAGACTGCCACCGGTTGCTAGGCCCTGAGATGTTTTTTATGTCCAAGGAGGGGCTGCAGCCTTCCCCCAGCCGGCTGCTCTGCTTCAAAGATAAGATAGGGGAAACTACTCTGCAATCTTTCAGCGGGGCCCTTGCCACAGGTCCTGCAGATGCCTAGTAGGGCTGTTAATAAAAAGTCATGTCATTGATAGCTTGCTTAGTGTAAGGTTTTGAGGGTCTTTGGTTTGTGGTTTCTGTTCTTTTTTAATTTTATTTTTTTAAGATTATTTATTTTAGAGAGCACAGAGGGGAGGGGCAGAGGAAGAGAAATTAGGACTTGAACATATCTTTTTGGGGATCACAATTCAACTCACAGCACCAGTCTTTTTTTCTTTTTAAAGAAATTGTTTATTTATTTGTGAGAGAGACAGCCTGCATGCGTGGTGGGGAGGGGGCAGAGAGAGAGAGAGAGGGAGAGAGAGAGAATTCTCAAGTAGACTCCCTGCTGAGTAAGGAGCCTGACTCAGGGCTCGATCCCACGACCCTGAGATCCTGACCTGAGCAATTGGTTAACCGACGGAGCCACCCAGGTGTCCCATGTTCTCCTGTTTAATATAACTGGAGATGGGGTATGCTGGAGTATTAAGAAGAAAGTAGGAGCAGAAATAAGAAGGTTTACTCATAGCACTTAGGTTCCTGTCTTTCAGGATGCAGCTGGCTTCCAGGCTCACGTTCAGGTGTTTAAGCAATCATAGCAGGAATTTAGCCCTTAAATTTCTTGAGCATTGAGTTTCATCATTTTCATTCCCAGTTTGTTTCATACCAGATTACTGGTCAATAAATGTGTTGCATATATATTGGACATAACACACACCTCTTTTGTGGCTTAGGAAAACAAACATGCATGCAAGTGTTAGCCTTCAGACTGGAGCAAGTTCCCACAGTGGGGATCAGTTTAGTCAGGGTAAGACTTTATAAAAACATGAAGACTCTTCATATCTTTGCTCTCTGCACCCTTGAGTTTTACCAAGAGAAGCTGACAGACTGTCTGATGCTTGCTTTTGCTGGTCAAAGGTACAGCTATGTACCTTTCCCAGACCCAAGGTCACTGCTTGTAACTGGAGAGGGGCTCCCGCAAAATTGCCTTTCCTTTTGTCTCGTGCCAGAGCTTTATAAAGGGCCCAAAGCCCGAGGAACAGCCGCAGACGCTCTCTTCTTCTTCTGGGTGCCGGGTCCCAGAAGTGTGATGCAGAGAGGTCTCAGCCTGTGACCCAGGGAGCAAAGATGACTGGGAGGTCTTCCTCAGGTCTTTTCTCCTGTTGATCTGGAAGACACACAGAAGGTGGCCACAGAGGGACTGGGTCCCAGTAGACAGATGTCTGCATATCCTAATCCTGGTCTAACAAAGAATCTCTTTCATTTTCTGTTAAAAACGTAACATGCTCATTGAAGAAACTTGGGAACGCTGAGGTAATAAAGAAAAGGGAAATTACCTGTAATTCCATATCCACCATTATTAACATTTGGATCTAGTTGCTAATCCTTTTTTTTAAAAAACCGCATTTGAGATCATGCATGTCTGGGCATAGTGTTTTGCCCTCCCGAGAGCAGGGAACATGTCTTATGCCACTGTGTGAGTACCCTGTATATCGCCTATGCAGAGCAAGCTTTCAGTGATTTTTTTTTTTTTTTAGAGATTTTATTTATTTATTTTGAGAGAGAGAGCACATGTGCGCACAAGTAGGGGGAGGGGCAGAGGGAGAGAGAATCTTCCTAAGCAGGCTCCTTGCCCAGCCTGGAGCCCAACTCAGGGCTGGATCCCAGGACCCTGAGATCCTGGCCTGAGCCGAAACCAAGAGTCAAGACACTTAACCAGTCGGAGGCTTAACTGACTGAGCCACCCAGGTGCCCCTCAGTGATTGTTTTAATGAATAAGTAAATACTTCTTTTATTTATACTTCTTTTAAACTCTGTTCCGTGCTTTTAAAAACATAAACACTCGTAAATTTCTGCCTGTTCAGATCACCATTGTATTCCTTGCATCAAAAGCAGTGTCTGTTGAATGAATAGCCATTGTCCTGTTGTTGAATGTTCATTAAGCATTTGAAAATATGTTCGGCCTTATCCGTATCAGGGAGTTTAAGGCAACAGAAACAAATTCATGACACCGGCAAATGTTAGAAGTCCGATTAACAAGTGCTGTTTCTGGGCTTGTGTGGTGAAGGTTAGTTACGTGCTGCAGGTGAGAGTGTAAAATGGTACCAGCACTTTGGAGGAGTAACTGTCAGTACCGGGTCAAGTCGAAGGTGAACATAGCTGAAGACCCAGCTTCTTCACTCCTGGGTATACAGTCTAGAGTGGGGGTTGACGGACTTCCTTTGTAAAGGGCCAGAGAGTAAATACTCCAATCTGTGTGGATTCCACTCGCCGCTGTGGCGTGAAAGCAGTCAGGAACGGTATGTGATGGATGGGTTTGGCCAAGTCCCAATAAAACTTTATTTACAAAGAGAGGAAGTGGACCACATATGGCCCAAAGGCATTGTTTGCCACCCCTTTCTCCAGAGAGGAAGACCCCTGCATTTGAGTTAGAAGACAGATATGGTTCTATTCATTGATACATTGCCTGTAATAATGACAAATTGGCAAGAGAGGATCTTGGTCTATTAGCAGACTAGATAAACAAACTGCAGTGTAGTCACATGACCGAAAACAAAATTGTGGCTAAAACGAACGAGATCTGGATGTATTCCGTATGACTGTATCTCAAAGAATACTGTGTTTAGTCATGAAGTCAATTGCAAAAAAGGTAACTATGGCACGATGCCATTTGTGTTAAAGGTATGAAACAGTCCCACGTGTCGTGGATACACGTGCAGTGTGTGTTCATGGGCAGGGGTGACATGCCAGCCGCAGGCCAGAGGCCACCTCTGCTGGTCTAGAACCTGGCCTTCGGACTCCTAGAAACCTGGATAGAAATCCAGGCTCCAGCATTTGCCAGCACTGTGACTTTGGTCAAATAACCTCCCTGAGCGTTGGTTTCTTCATCTGTACAAGAGAGAAAATTATGCAAAGGTTAAGTGAGGTTATGTTTGTAAAATACTTAAAGAATATGAAAATCAGTAACCCTTAGCTCAGCAAATGAGTATTTTCCTGCTGCACGGCATACAGGATTGGTATATTTCCTGCGTTCTTCCCCATTGCGTGTATTTCTCAGAGAAACATGACTGAAGGGTGGCATAGGGGACGTCACGATGAAGAGAACATGCACCTGGAACTGTGGGAGTTTAATCCCATCACCAGTTAGATCTCATTTCATCTTCATAATAAATCCGTGAGACGTATAGTTATTCCCACTTCACAGGTAGGGAAACTGAGGCTAAGAGATGAGCAGATTTATCTGAGGATGTATTTACAAGCTGGCAAGCCACAGCCGGCTGACTCTTAAGCCAGTGCTCTGTTCACTCTTTCACTGGCCCCTTGAGGGTCTGCCTTTCCGTTGCGGTGAGCTCAGATAATCTCCTGTGGTGCGGACGACATTCTCTCAGTTGGGAAGCCAGAGGAGGAGGCAGTGTGACTTGCCCAAGGCAGAATTAATCTGCATCAAATTCCGAACCTTGTCCTATGGTGAAAATCTACCAGGGAAAAAGGAGAACTTACAATTATGGCTATCATTTGTCGTCCACAGTCCACACTGGGAACAAAGTCTAATGTTCTGAAATGCGATGGATTTTGAAAAGTCCCCCTTGAAAGTTCTGGAAGGGAACTTTGTAATACCCTTCCCCCCCCCCCAATCTGGTTTGATGCTTTGGACTATTCATTTTTTTGGTGGGGCAGTAGGTATCTGTAGAACTGATTATATAAGACCGCCTCCTTCCTTACTCCCGGTTCCTAGTGTCACCCTGTTCCATAGCTTTGCAGTCAATATTTTTTGTTCCAAATTGAATCATTGTCATCTGTCATCTATAAAATATTACCATTAAAATCCATTCTTGGATATGATTTCCTAATTTTTAAGAGTTTCTGATTCTGAGTTATTTGAAATGAAATTTATGAGAACTATCACTGTGTGTTGCAGTTTTTGGAAATTAAAAAGTGAGAGAAGTTAGCTATGTTTAAACAATAATATGTGAATTGACAGGATTCATTTTCATTTTCAACTTATGAACAGTGGTCTTTTATTATTGGAAGTTACTTGCTTTATGCTGTAGGAATCACTTGGATATCTCTTTAAATATTTAAACCTGTAGTCAGACTTGCAAAAAATGGAAAACAGTATTTTTTTGATCAGCTGCCTGTAACACTTGTTACCCTAAAACCAAAGAAGCGAGTAAGTTTAATTTTGATAAACTATCAGCTAGTAGGCACTATGGCCACTGTCACAATACATCATGGGCTCTGAGGCAGGGTTCTCCTGAGTTCTTGGAACATGGGTTACTAGGCAAGAGAGCATGGCCCCAGGTTTTGGAAGGAGTCTTTCTCCCTTGCGTGTGACTGTATGTGTCAGATGTTCAGGATGGTTGGAAAGCCCACTGGTTTGGTGGTTTTAATGGTAACAGTTGATTCTCGTGGCCTGTGCTCTTCCCTCTAGTCTGCACAGGAGAGCTGTAGCAACGTGAAGCTTAATGAACGGGACAAACCTAAAGCTTTTACTGAGTGTGGTGATGACAATAAATGATTGATGAGAGCAAAGTATTTTACTTTGCAAAGATTTTACTTTAAAAACTACTTTCTAGGATTGGGTGTGTGGTTTGGGGTGAACCTCAGATGGCAAATTTATTTTCATTTTTGGTGCGTTTCAAAAATTGGAGGCACTCACTGAAAAGATCAGTAGATGCTCGTTGTCTTGGAAAGCCTAACACAATGTATTACGAATTGAAAAACACCCAGTTATAAAATCATGCACATAAATGGTTCGTGCATGCAATATGGAAGATATTTAAGAAAGTTTCAAAGAATTATGACTTCTATGCTGAGTCATCTATGTAGCACCAAATATCAGAATTCAAGATGGAAAACTTGAAGTCATCAAGATATTCTAATATATCTAGTTATTTGTTACTGGAAAGACATTCTGATGGTTAATGGCATTTTCCCTTTATTAGTAACCCCCATACCTCTAGCTGATTTATCTTTTAAGACATCCAAAGTGGCTTAGAAGTACGCTTTTCTGGGGATGTGAAGTACAGCATGGTTAATGGTACTGTACTGCATATTTGAAAGCTTTTACGAGAATAGATCTCAAAAGTTCTCATCACAAGAAGAAGCCTTTGTAACTGCATGTGGTGATGGATGGTAACTAGACTTACCGTGGTGATCATTTTGTGACATATGCAGATACCAAGTCATTATGTTGTAGACCTGACATAATATAATGTCATATGTCAATTACAATTCAAAAAGAAGTTTTAAAAAAAAGGTGTGCTTTTTGGGGCCTGTGATATTGCAACCCTTTCTCGGAGGGAAGGTCTGGAGGGGAAAGATAAGCCCTCAGTGGGGGGCCTTCTCCAGTCTTCTGGTTGAGAGCACAGGCACTGTTTTTTAAGAATGTAGTGACTTTTTTTAAAAGAGGAAAACACATTGTATCTTAGGACTTGTGATATAAGTCAAATTGGTGATTTTATTTGGAAAATAAATGTTTGATAATAAGTGATAGGGTATCAAGGACCAGTTTTTGTATTTTTAGTTTATTTACATGAAAACCAGCACTTGGGCGATTTTTAATTTGCATACTGTTGTATTTTGTCTGCTCATTTGGCCATTTACAAATACCTTCCTATCTGTAGAAATATAGAAACAGCAGTTTGGTCTATAGTGATTAATTATCAGATGTCATGCTTTTGAGCATCCTCTGTTTTTCATAGGACCAACACAGATATATTATGGATGGGTATATTTGTAAAAGTGTATCTCGTCTGTAGAAAAGAGGTGGAATGGTGTGGAAGACCGTGAGGAAAGAGTAATCTGTTGTCTTACAATTGAAACCACATTTTCTTCCTACTGTTTTGTTAAGACCGTGAGCCTCATGCTCCAGAGCTGAACAGAACAGGCTGCTCTTGTTCTAGAAGGCGCCTGATCTCGGTGTGTCCTCTGAACGGTTCGCACACAGGACTGGTCACATGCACGCTGGTTGGTTTCTCGTGCGCTGTCAGCTCATGAGAGCAGGGAGGTGGTCCCTCTCACCCTGTGGCCCTGCGCCTGGCCCAGGACATGGGCCTGAATCGAGCTTTGGGTCTTTCCTTGCTTGACTCAGTCACTGCGAGCTCTGTGCTGAGCCACATCAGCCTGGCCCGCGGAGGGCTGCAGTCCAGAGGAAAGAGATTGTTCTCTGGGTAAAAGAGTTACTAAAAATAAAACCTAGTGACTCAGCATCTTGGTGGCAGTCACCAGCCCAGATGAGGCCTCCCTCATTCTGCAGACTTACCATGATGGACCCATGTTAAGTAGTCCTTTTGAAAATGAAGTCTTAGCATTGAAGTTTCATTTCACGGAACCCACGACTGGCAGATGAACAGAGACAATGGCTTTGTACATCTTGCGTGACTTACATCCACCAGTCGGGTCCTCCGCCATCAGTCCCTGTTCACGGTCTGTCAGCTGTCATGTGAGAGCCTCACCTGCCTGACACTCAGGAGAACCTTGTGAGGTGGGGGATAGAAACAGGTGAGCAGTTGAGCAACTTGTCGGGGGCCTCACAGTTTGTAACCGGAAAAGGTAGGGTTTACACACTGATCCAGTTGACTCCAGAGCTCCTGCTCTGGCAGACACCTGGTTCCCTAAGGATAGGGGGTGCAGGGGAGGGACACCGGCTGTTCTGCCAGGAGAGGGTCGAAACGGATTTTCGGCTCTAAGCATTTAAATGACACCTAAATGTTCTTTCCCTGCAGGCATTAAAGACTACTCCAATTGGCCCACCATCCCGCAGGTGTACCTCAACGGCGAGTTCGTGGGGGGCTGTGACATTCTGCTGCAGATGCACCAGAATGGGGACCTGGTGGAGGAACTGAAAAAGCTGGGGATCCGCTCGGCCCTTTTGGATGAAAAGAAAGACCAAGACTCAAAGTGAGGGCGGCCCGGGGCCTCCCCGAGCAGCAGGGGCCTGTCAGTGCGGAGACCACTGCCAGCAAAGCCTTACCGGTTCTGATTTTCACTCTTCAGACGGCAGCTGCTTGCATGGATTGCTCCCGTTTGTAAGCAGTTGGGTGATTTTAGTGTGTCTGGGGTTTGGGCTGCGAATATTTGATTGTGAACCTAATTATAACCACTGCACTGTAATAATTCAATGTTGTATTATGATATTGTAAACAAAATCTGTTCTTAATATTATCATTTGCTCTCTGCCTGATTCAGGAGTAAAACCAGGAGCTTTTGAATCACCATTATTCATGAATCCTCGGCAAATGTGTCAGTCGGCAAAGATAATATATCCCCCCCCCCGCCCCCTGATCTTTCGTAGCTTCTTCTGTTGAGAACAATGATGGCCAAGGAAGAAGATGTGGTAACTGGGGTGTGTTTTTTTTAAAATAAACTGCCAACCCAGGGATACCGTGTGCGAGTTGTTAATTCTGAATGGCGGTAAGTCTGCTCAGGCTGCTGTCACAAAATCCCACAGACTGGCTGGCTTATAAACAGCACGTGTTTATTTCTTAAAGTTCTGGAAGCTGGAAGTCCAGGCTCAAGGCTCCAACAGATGACGTGTCTGGCGAGGCCTGTGCCTGGTTCATGGGCAGCCTCTCCTCCCTGTGTCCTCAGGAGGAAGCTTTCTGGGCTCCCTCTTAAAAGGGCACAAATCCCATTCATGAGGACCCTGCCTCATCATCTACTCAATTCCCAAAGCCCCCGCCTCCCAAACCAGCACTTTGGGGGTTAGGTGTCAACATAGGAATGTTGAGGGGACATAAACCTTCAGTCTGTAGCAGTCTAAGAATGTTTAGTGCCTGTGACCTTCTCTTTTTAGAAATTAAGAGTGATTCTCATACTCTTCAGTTAAATTTGACATAAAAATTGCCATCAAGCTATGATCTGCTTTCTCGAGGGGAGGTAAGCATTGTGAACACAGTGGTATTGACGGTGCAGTTGGAGGCCTGGGTGTTCGTGTCCCCAAGTGAGGTGGCTGAGGCCAGGGAGGCAGCCCCACTCGCCCCACTCGCCCCCCTCTAAAGTCGGGTGCTCGGCAAGCTGCACTGCCATCAACTAGGGAGAAGTCACTGGCAGGCCTCCAAAGAAAGGAATCCACTCAGCATTTTATTTCTTAAAAAAATACAGTCTTTACATGATACTATGTAGAGAAAACCCTAAAGACCACCAAAAAACTACTAGAACTGATAAAGGAATTCAGTATGGTCACAGCATACAAAATCCGTTGCGTTTCTATACGCTGATAATGAAGCAGCAGAAAGAGAAGTTAAGAAAACAGTCCCACTTACAATTGCACCAAAAATAATAAAGTACCTAGGAGTAACACTTAAGCAGGTAGGTGAAAGATTTGTACTCTGAAAACTCTAAGACACTGATGAAAGAAATTGAAGGCACCACAAACAAATGGAAAGACATTCCATGCTTTATGGGTTGGAAGAATAAATATTGTTAAAATGTCCATGCTACCCAAAGCAATCTATAGATTTAATGCAATCCCTATCAAAGTACTAATAGCATTTTTCACAGAATTAGAACAAACAATCCTGAAATTTGTACAGAACCACAGAAGAGCCTGAACAACCAATTTAGCAATCTTGAAAAAGAAAAAAAACTGTAGGTATCACAACTCCAGATTTCAAGTTATATTACAAAGCTGTAGTGATCAACAGTGTGGTACTTGCATAAAAATAGATCAATGGAACAGAATAGAAAACCCAGAAATAAACCCACAATTATATGGTCAATTAATCTTCAAGAAAGCAGGAAAGAATATGCAATGGGAAAAAGTCTCTTCAACAAATGGTGTTGGGAAAACTGGACAGCCACATGCAGAAGAATGAAATCAGACCACTTCCTGTCATACACAAAAATAAACTCAAAATGGATTAAGGATCTAAATATGAGACCTGAAACCATAAAAATCCTGGAAGAGAGCACAGGCAGTGATTTCTCTAACATTGGCCTTAGCAATATCTTTTTAGATATGTCTCCTGAGGCAAGGGAAATAAAAGCAAAAATAAACTGTTGGGACTACATCAAATTCTGCACAGCAAAGGAAACAACTAAACTAAACTAAAAGGCAACCTACTGATTGGGAGGAGAAGATACGACATATCCAATAAAGTGTTAGTATTCAAAATGTATAAAGAACTGCTACAACTCAACACCCAAAAAGCAGTCCAATTAAAAAATGGGCAGAAGACATGAACAGACAGGTTTCCAAAGAAGACCTCCAGATGGCCACCAGCTGCTCAACATCACTCATCATCAGGGAAGTGCCGATCACAACCACACTGACTTATCACCCCACATCTGTCAGAATGGTTAAAGTCAACAACGCAAGCAAGAACAAATGTTGGTGAGGATGTGGGAAAAAGGAACCCTCTTGCCCTGTTGGTGGGCATGCAAACTGGTGCAGCCACTGTGGAAAACACTATGGAGGTTAGTGTAGTTAAAGATAGAACTACCCTATGGTGATTGTACCACTGGGTATTTACCCAAAGTATACAAAAACACGAATTTGAAAGGATCTCTGTACCTCTGTGTTTATGGCAGCATTATTTCGAATAGCTAAGCTATGGAAGCAGCCCAAGTGTCCATTGATAGACGAATGGATAGATACACACACACACACACACACAATGGAATATTAGTCATAAAAAAGNAATAGCTAAGCTATGGAAGCAGCCCAAGTGTCCATTGATAGACGAATGGATAGATACACACACACACACACAATGGAATATTAGTCATAAAAAAGAAATTTTGCCACTTACAGCACCATGGATGAATCTAGAAGCATAATGCTAAGTGAAATCAGAGAAAGACAAATACCATATGATCTCACTAGTATGTGGAATTTAAGAAACAAAGAACAAGGCGGGGTGGGGGAAGACAAACCAAAAAAACCACACAGAGCAAACCAGACTCTTCATTATAGAGAACAAACAGGTGGTTGCCAGAGGGGAGGAGGGTGGGGGATGGGTGAAACGGGAAGGGGCTGAAGAGCACATTTCTTGAGGAGCACTGAGTAATGTATGCAAGTCCTGAATCGCTATATCGTAACCCAAAACTAATATAACACTATGTTAACTACGCTGGAATTAAATAAGATTTGGCACATGAGAATAAAAAATAAGGTCTTTATAAAAAGGAATAATTGGAATCACAGCAGGGATTCTTCCAGTATATGGTATGGGGTTTTTTTTTTATTATTATTAAGATTTATTTATTAGCGTGAGCAGGGGGTGGAGGGAAGGGCTGTGGCTGAGAAGCAGACTCCCAGCTGAGCGTGGAGCCCGACTCGAACTGGGGCTTGATCTCACGACCCTGAGATCATGACCTGAGCCGAAATCAAGAGTTGGTTGCTTAACCGCCTGAGCCATCCAGGGGCCCCTCCGGTATCTTTCTGTAAGATGCAGTGTTCGTCTGTCCTGAGACTGCAGAGGCAAAGCTGGAGGTGAGCTTTACAATGGCTCCTGGGAAGAAAGCCCATCCTGTCACCAGGGGTCTTTGGATCCCCAGAGGCCTTCATTCATCCCCAGGGCCTTCAGCAGGACGTCTGTTGGAATGGCAACTTCCCAGTGGCAGAAGCAGGAGGAAGAATGCAAGAGTTACAAGGAAGGAGGGAGGGCTCATTCCCCAGAGCTGTTCTAGAGGCTTCTGTGGACTTAGTAGGCTTGAGTGACTCTTGAAGAAGCTCCGAGAACAGACTGACGTATGTAGGATCGACCTTCCGTGTTCCTGCCGCCATCCCTCCCCCAGAGGGGTTGGGATCCAGAAGAAAGGAAGGGAAAGTGGGAGCCATACCCCCACTTCACTGGAGACCACCCCATCGGGGTAGCAGACCGCTCCTAGCCCGCCACAGAGCTCAGGGCTTCAGGGAAAGAAAAGCCGATCGTTCTCACAAAAAGGCTTTTTATGACCTGAATTCTGCCCTGCATCCCATCAATACCTTGGTGTCAGCTCTCAACTAAGAGTTTCTGTGGACCCCTAGAGGAGGTTGGGACTCAGCCAAGTGACCTTGTTTTGCAAATGGAAGTGTAGACACTAGAAGGAAGGCTCAAGGTCTCCCCTGAGCTGTTGTGAGGAGACGAGGGGCCAAGGTTGCAACCTTGGGGCACACACATGACTGCACATCTCTTCCCCACCATCACTCCAGAGCACAGTCGGTACTTGAACATAATTTTGCCTTTTTTTTTTTTTTTTTTTTTTTGCTTTTCCTTAGATCTGCCTACATACCCTTAGGGTTCATCTGAGCAATGAAATGATGAGAAGATCGGTGGGGCAACATCAGCGTAGGAAACCTCCCCAGAATAGTAGGACTAGGGGAGGGCTGCCGACTGAAGAATCTTGCTCAGATGTTCCCGAATCCCGGTGACCTCCTCTCTGTCGCCAGAGAACCTCAGCGTGGAAGGAATCACTGAGCTCTACAGAAACAGAAATGTTCTTTCCAGAAGTTAATTAATACTTTTCCCCCCCGTATGCTTAACGAGTCTTCACCAAGTGGAAAATGGAAGATGCTATCTTCTGTCAGTCTGAATAATTGTAATGATCTGCATAATTAGAATTCACTGTGATAATAAGAACCGTGACACCGAAGTTCCTTGTACAAACAGCACGCCATCTATTTTAAAATGCAAGGTCCGCTCCACAGCGTTTCGGCACAGCACGTTTGGCTTGTATCATTGTGATTTATTGGCTTATTGCCGCAGCTTCAAAGTACCGTGTTAATAGACACTTTAGAAATCGCGGAAGTTATTTTAGAAGCTTAAACGTTTGCATGATTTCAGGCGGTTTTTGTTTCCTGAGTGGGGAGTTAGATAAATGGCATTGCACTTCGTTTAAGCAATGAGTGTCGGAGATACATCGGGACAGAAGGTAAATTTTAAGAAGTCTCTTGGGCTTGGGGCGCCTGGGGGGCTCAGTTGGTTGAGCGTCTGGCTCTTGATTTCAGCTCAGGTCATGATCCCAAGGTCGTGAGATTGAGCCCCAAGTTGGGCTCTGTGCAGGGCGTGAAGCCTGCTGGGAATTCTCTCTCGCCTTCTGCCCCTCCCCCCACCCCCCCAAAACAAAACAAAACAAACAAGTCTGTTGGGTTTGTTGTTATTGGCCCTATTGAATTTCCTTGTGCGGAATCTGGGGCACTAAGCTTTCTCATGATTAATAAAGCCACAGCAGCTGGCTTGAGAGAGAATTCTTACAAATGTATTCAACTGCTTATTTAGATATTTAGGGAGAAATTGTTTCTTGAGGGGGCAGGTCCCAGGCGAGTGTGCGCAGAGTTCAGGGGGAACGACCTTTGTGTTGGCAAGGTTTTGTTGAAGTAAATTTAAACCAGAGGCGAGGAATCTTCCACGTCTTTTCCTGAGAGTCCCTGACAGGAAAAAATAGATACTGGTGGCCAGTCACACGAAAAGTAGCTGATTTGATAGATTGAAAAAAAAAAAAAGATTTATATTCCACTTAAGAATTGTCTAGTAAACCTAAAAATAGCTTCAAGTCATACCTAAGAAGTTGTGACAGCCAACTCGAGGGAGAGCGGAGGGGTGAAGGGAGAGGGGAAGAGCTGGTTCCAAGCCCAGGAGCGGACACGCGCGGTGACGGAGGGGTGCCAGTCCTGCTTCCTGAGAGGAGCGTCTCTGCGGCTCTGGGCCAGTGTGATGGGGCTGGGAGCAGATCTGGCCTGGGTCCCAGGCAGGAGATAGCACACAAAGTGCACCCTGCCTCGAGGATCTTGTCCCAGCTTCAGCCTGAGTGTGGCCTTCCACGAACACCTTCCACGAACACCTCCCTGGCCCCTCCACTCCCCTGCCTATGAACCTCCGGGGTCAGTGCCCCAATGGCCTTCCCCGACAGCCCACATCCCTGCCCTGGCCCCCTTGTCCATCACATCAGGTTGTAATAGCCTTTTTCTTTCTTTCTTTCTTTCTTTCTTTCTTTCTTTCTTTCTTTCTTTCTTTCTTTCTTTCTTTCTTTCTAAGATTTTGTTTANTTTCTTTCTTTCTTTCTTTCTTTCTTTCTTTCTTTCTTTCTTTCTTTCTTTTTCTTTCTTTTTCTTTCTTTCAAGATTTTGTTTATTTGTGAGAGAGAGCATGAGCAAGGGGAGGGGCAGAGGGAGAGGGAGAAGCAGACTCCCCGCTGAGCAGGGAGCCCGATGCGGGACTTGATCCCAGGACTCCAGGATCATGAGCTGAGCCAAAGGCAGATGCTGTACCGACTGAGCCCCCCCCGCCCCAGGCGCCCCTGTAATGGCTTTTTTCTTAGCTTCCCTCAAGGACCCTCTATGTCTGGCATATGTAATGCTCAAAAAAATCTGTACAGGGGCACCTGGGTGGCTCAGTCACTTAGGCATCAGCCTTCGGCTCAGGTCATGATCTTGGGGTCCTGGGATCGAGCCCCACGTCCGGCTCCCTGCTCAGTGGGGAGTCTACTTCTCCTCCCTCTGCCGCTCCCCCTGCTTGTGCTCACTCTCAAATAAAGAAATAAAATCTTAGAAAAAAAAACACTTTAATAAAGTGTGTGAAACATGAGCAAAGAACTCTTTCTCCGTTCCTTTTGGACTGGTCACAACAAGTGCTAGGTTTACCAGGCTAGCCCTGGGCCGCGGTAAGATCCCACTTCCTGGGATCCCACCCCAACACTTCCCGGTGTGTGACACTTCAGGCCCACACATAACCTCCCTCTCCTGCTCCAGTGAACAGCAGAGTAGCCAGTCCCACCTACGTCAGGCTTGTTAAGAGGCTCACATGTGAGAGTCGCCATCAAGAGCCTGGCCCACAATGAGCTCTCAAGATAAGGTGACCCCCACAAGTGCCCTTGGACCACGTGGAGACTTTGTATTGTGGTATGCTCTCCACCAGCATTTTAAGACCTCAGGGAGTAGAGATAAGTCCCTATTTATCAACAGACCCTTGGGAATGGTTGGTTGTTCTGGGAGCATGGCGACTCGTCTTTGACGGTAAATGACAAGATTTAATACTTGGGACAGTCTGCTCAGTGGAGTGCCATGTACCCTACGGCTCCTGGGGATGGGAGGGCCTCAGACAAAGAATTCCCTGCAAATTACCTTCCTAAGATGACAGTTTCACTAACTGCCACAGAAGTTTTTTTTTTTTTAGCCTATTTTCCTCCAACATTTTATTATGAAAATGTTCCAATATATAAAAAAGTTGAAAGTGAACCCTCATTCAGCCACCACGTACGGTCTACAACTGTTAAAATTTTGCTAGACCTGCCTTACAACAAATCTATCCCTCTGTCTACCTATCCGCCCAATGAAGTTGGCATCTAAGTTAAGTTGCCAACATCAGGGCCCTTCCCCTAAATGCCTGAGCACGTGCAATGTTACCTAGAGCTCAGTACGTGTTGGTGGGGATTTTTAGGTAGAACACATATGATGTCGCACTTGACTCTGAGACGCACCATTCCACATCGAGATGCGTAACATTCCGTTACGTTAGAAAGTTCCCTGGCCCTTTCCGGGCAATCTCATCCCACCCCCAGCTCACCCTCACCCCCACTCCACAGGCAGTAAATATTGATTTTTTTTTCTTCTCCCAGAGTCACAACCCACTTTTGCTACTTATATTTTGCTACAGAGNCCGGGCAATCTCATCCCACCCCCAGCTCACCCTCACCCCCACTCCACAGGCAGTAAATATTGATTTTTTTTTTCTTCTCCCAGAGTCACAACCCACTTTTGCTACTTATATTTTGCTACAGAGTTTTTTAAAAATATTACTTTTATTTCATACAGTGGGAAGTCTTAACTGATAGATTATGCTTTTATTGTGCCGAGTTATGCTTGAAAGAACACCGTCGAACCTTGAGTCAATTCTAATTTACCAGCAGCAAGGATGGTGACACTGGGTTGTCCTGTTTCTAATTAACAGTTTTCACAGGGATCCATTTTGCCAGAAAAAAAAAAAGAGAGAGAGAGAGAGAGAAACGATCCCCAGCTCACAGGAACTTAGGTGATGAAGTGTAGAATGTATTTCCAGATGACCGGTGCCTGTCGCTAGTCCTGAGCAGGGAGGGGCTTTGGTGATCAGCAACCATAGATATACCAGCCCCCCCAGGGGGTCCATGCTGAGCCCCCAATTCTGCAAGGGGACCTCTTCCTTCCCCAGACCCAGACTGGCTGGGGCGAGGCTTCTGCTGGGGATCAGGTGCAGCGAGGTCAGGGTCTGACAGGGGTGTCAGAATACTTGGAGTCTGAAAGGGGAACTTGGCAGTGATTCAGTACTTGGACAAGGAAGCTGGAATCCTGAGAACCTAGCATCGTATTTCCCACCGTACCGGCTTTTTCTCTTTTTTATTTTTTTAACTTTTCCCCATGATTCCTTAGCAAAACCTCCTTAGAATGATTTTTGGGAGAGCAGAACACTATTTCAGAGGAGAGAACAGAGGGTGGTCTCGGTCCCACCCGTCCTACACAGTCTGGGTAGACTTTCGAAAAGCCTGGTTTGGCAGTCGGAACAAGGGAGTCCCAAAGGTGCCTGTGTCCTAATCCTCGACTGTGTGACTGTGTTACTGGGGGCTTTGCAGATGCGGTCAAGTTCAGGATCCTGAGACGGGGGGATGACCCTGGATGATCTGGGTGGGCCCAGTGCAGTCACACGTGTCCTAGGAGAGGGAGGCAGGATCACAGAAAGGAGGTGTGATGTCTGCGGTGGAGAGTGGAGAGGTGGGCTCTGCAGATGGGGAAGGGGCCATGAGCCAAGGATGTCAGTGGCTTCTAGAAGCTGGGTAGGGCAAGGAAACGGCTTCTACCCTGGAGCCTCCAGAAGGACCCCCCGCCTTGAGGTTGGTCCAGTGAGACTGATTTCAGACGTCTGACCTCCAGAACTCTAAGAGAAAATTCGGGTTGTTTTAGGCCATCAAGTCTGGTTATTTTGCTACAGCAACAACAGGAAATAGCTACAACTGGCTACCTGGACTTTTATGGCAGTCGTCACTTGGAATGAGCGGCCAGGGGCCTGGGGACAAACGTGTAGTGAACCCCTACCTTGTGCCAGGCATTTAGACCCCTAATATTACTCATCACAAAAGGTCTGCAAATGTGGGTCTGATCTCTGCCCCAGGTGACAAAGCAGACTCGGATGGGTCGGGTGACTTGTCCAAGGTCACTGCCTTGCGGGTAGCAGGGTTGGGACCTGAGCGGAGGGCCTCACACCCTATCACACGTCAGAAGCCTGGCCAGATAGTCCCATGCTCAGCATGGTGCCGGCTGGGTCTAAGCGGACAGCTCTGGGAAGACCTGCTCCTGTTGCTGAATTTGGTCTTCACTTCCCACTGAAGCCGGTAGCGGGTGAGGCTGGGGACTGATAGGGGACAGGAGCCCGATTCTGAGTAAGACAGCTCCTTGCCACAGTCTAGGAGCGGCTGTGGCTGAGTACGTAGAAAACGCCAACGTGCTAGCCGAGCTTGNCGTGCTAGCTGAGCTTGCTTGGGTGCCGGGGGTGTGCCCAGCACAGGGGTTTCCCGGGCTGAGGTCATTGAAGAGCTGGACCCTCCAGACAGTGCTCCCTGGTAGGTCATCTCTGCTGCCACCCAGGTCCCATTGAGGCTGGGTCCTGGTGATGGAGTTGGGCCTGTCTGAGTGGCCAGCGTCCCCGCCGAGTGTGGGGTCCTGCTCAGCAGTGATTGCGTTGGCAGGATCTCTGCCTTGGCCCTGAGTGTGTGCTGGAGCCGAGGAGGACTGGCCCACCACCTGCCCTCCCTCCCTTGCTGCTGGAGCCCAGACCTCGCCCGGTGTCCTGCTGGGGCTCTACTTGGGCTCCCACAGCCCTCAGGACCTCCAGGCACCTGCCCTTGGCTTTCCTTTCTCACGCGGCCGTAGATCCCATGGTTCCGTGCAGCTGCTCTCAGGAAACAGATGTGCTCACCCGACACCTGCTTAGGGACGTACCCTGGGGTGTCTCCTGCTCACCTGGCACATTTGTGTTTACTTCCCACCTTGGAACTCCTCTCTCTGTTCCTGAGGAGAGTGCTACAGATGNGCTTACAGATGCTTAGCTCAGTTGGGATTTAAGACTAACTGAAAGGGACCCACAGAGAGGTGGGAACCCCTGGCTGGGAACACTCCAGGTTGAGTGTCCAAAAAAGCACTGGAGCTCTGGCCAGGGCATGGACAGCGTAGGATGGGCCCCCGGGACCCACGAGCACACAGATCCGGCTGCAGTGTGTGCTTCTGCCCGCTTCCACTGGCTGACCTTGGGGCTGGAGCCCCAGTCTGGTGTTGGCCGCACTGACCAGTCTCTCTTCTTCTCCTGCCCCCCACAAGCCAGCACGGCGTGGACCTGAGTAATCTGCCACCTTCCTCCAGGAAGGGCAAGGGGAACCTTTGAGCTTGGCATGTGGGGGCGTGCAGGGAAGGCTCGGGGTGCTCAACGCCCTGCACGCTCGAAGACAGGACTGGCCTTTGACCGGCTCTTGGGAGAGAACCCCTGACCCCTGGGACTCCTGTCTGCTGGGAGTGTGTCTGTGCACTTGGGGCCCCAGGGGCTGGAGACTGAGGGGCTGAGGAGGAAGCACCTGCCCCATGGACCTCCAGTAAAATCCCTTTCACCCAGCTCGGGTGAGTTTGCATGGTTCGCAGCACTCGGGACACGTCGCATCGTTGCTGGAAGAATCAGGTGCTAGCCCTGTGGCTCCCCGGGGAGGGCAGCCGGCAGCTCCTGCCTTGTTTCACACGGACTCTGTCCTGTGTACCTTCTACTTTTGCTTTCAAAATGATCTGTCTCCCGTCATCAGCTTCCATAAGTCCCATGAGTCCTGTGAGCTGGTCTTGGGGACCCCTGAACATGGGGAGGATCTCCAGCTGGCTGGGCTGGGAAGCCCCCACACTGTTCTCGAAGAGGGACCAGATCTCGTTAACTGGTTACAGATTACCTGCACCATTACCAGCCTGACCTCCGGACCCATGGACCCACGACCCTTCCCATGGTGCCTTTAGCATAGCTGGGTCAAGACTGGGACGTTCAGGCAGAGACCTTTCTAAAGACTTGGGGCACAGGCATGCTCAGAATAGACAGACTGCCTCATTGGTACAGTCTCTGTGCCTGGCCTCGGTCACCATAGCCTTACTTCCTGGGCCGGACCCCTGATCGCCCCCACCCCCAGACATTCACACTGGGTTTCTGTACCTTGCAAGGTCCAAGCCAAGAGAGAAACAGTTCTAAGCTCTCTCTTTCGTCTACCTGGAGCCAAGCCCTGAGCTGGCATTTCCTATCTGGGTTCCGCCCTCCTCCACGAGTGGTGTCCCTGGGAACAACCTCTGACCTCTGGCCTCCGTGTCCCACGCTAACACCATTACCCATCAATTTTAAGTTTACCAATGAGAGTGGGGCACCTGGGTGGCTCAGTTGGTTAAGTGGCTGCCTTTGGCTCAGGTCATGATCCCGGGGTCCCTCGATCGAGCCCCACATCGGGCTCCCTGCTCAGCAGGGAGTCTGCTTCGCCCTCACCCCCTGCCCCTCCCCCTGCTTGTGCTCACTCTTTCTCTTTCTCTCTCTCTCTCATATAAATAAAATCATTTTTAAAATATTAATAAATTTACCAATGAGAACACTGAGGCATAGAGAAGTCGAGTGGCCTAGGGCCAGACAGCTGAAAAAAAAGTGAAAGAACTGGCTGTTGAGGCCATGCAAGCAGTTCCAGGGCCCACACTCATCGCTGCTATGCTGCTCATTTAGTTACATATAATGTATTATAAAACACATTTATTTAGGAATATTGCTTTCCCCCCCCCTGTTTAGGAAACACTATTAAAACACTCCGTCTGCATTTTCAGTATCGATGTCTCCGTTGTCATTAGAGCACATTTTGAGCTCTGCACCAGCTTTTCTGGAGCTGAGCTGCTCACACTTCGTGGGGCATACCACCCACCTCCTGTTGGGGTCGTGTTTAAACTCAGGGTCNTCCGTTGTCATTAGAGCACATTTTGAGCTCTGCACCAGCTTTTCTGGAGCTGAGCTGCTCACACTTCGTGGGGCATACCACCCACCTCCTGGAGGGGTCGTGTTNATAAAAAAATAAACTCAGGGTCCAGTTCCAAATTTCTAGCAAGCTCCCAGGCCCGTGCTGTGGCTGCTGGCCTGGAGACCACGGAGTGAGAGGCAGGTCCCAGGGCGCATTCCCTTGGCTTTCATTTGGATCAGATGGAGCAGTTTTGAGTCTATGCGTGACCACTTCCAGGGGAATCTTGTCTCAGCCTCGTAGGGCACTTGAGCTTCTCCTGTCGCCCCGTAGGTGTTTGCCCCTGGTTTCCATGTGTAACCGCCTACTGTTTTGCCTTTTAAAGCGATCCGTAAAAGACATGGTTATAATGACGTTCAACATTCCAGCTGGGACTATTGATTGCATCCTGTTTAAATATTTTGGCCAAACTAGCTCCAAGTGAGGTCATTTTGGGGCTCTCCAGATGCAAGGTCGTTATTTCACCTAGACAGGTTCAAAGAAGGCCTGTAGGCGGTCACTTTGGAAAGAGTCCACGATAAGGAGTGTCTTCTTTTTCAAGAGATAATGTTGAGAAAAAGCAACCTCACCATTTCGGGTCTTTTGTGGATGGAACTCAGCTGGGTGAAGCAGTCACTACGCCCCGGTCACGGTGGCTTCCTGCGGTCCCTCACACTTGTCACGCATGCTCCCAGCCTGCATTTGCCGTTCCTTCTGCTTAAGAAACCCTTGCTCCCTGTGTGGCTGCTGCCTTCTCGTGGTTCGGGTCTATTCAGAGAGGCCACCTCTATCCCCCTGGCTGGGGGCCAACCCTACTTCCCCCCCAAGAACCCCGGTCAACATCAGTGTCATTTTTGATCCTCTGTCTTTTTTTTTTTTTTTAGATTTAAAAATTTTTTTAATTTATTTAACAGAGAGAGAGAGAGTACAAGACAAGCTGGGGGAGCGGGAGAGGAAGAAGCAGGCTCC
>NC_048231.1:33351763-33355312 GCF_002007445.2 Ailuropoda melanoleuca
AATTGAAGGGGCTTGGGTACCACGTGCTGAGCGCGGTGCTTTGCATGTAGGGGGTACCAAGTAAACTGCACGCCTAAGACGTCACGTCTCGTCTCTGCTGTGTCTTCATGATATGAGTGGTTTCCATCTCCTTTCATGGGGGNCTGGAAGGCTGGCCCTCCACGTAAGCAGCCCTGTGTGAGGCTTGCTGTGGGTGTGGGGGGGGGGTTGACAGACTAACTGTACAGCCTTCAGGAAGGGCCCCAGCCCAGGGAGGCACCGCTGCGTGCCTGGGTTCAAATCCTGACACCCTCACTCACGAGCTGCGTGACCTCAGGCAGGTTACTTATGCCATCAGAGCTTTGTACCTTAGGGTACAAACGTGCTCAGAACCCCTGCTGTGAGGATTAAAGTCATGATATATAAAAACATCCAACACTGTGTGTCCTACAAGTGCTCTTTTCCCCTGTTCACACAGGAAGTGGGTGTTAGGCCCGGCATCGGTACTCAGAAAGCCAATGGACGAATACAAGAACAAAAAGAAAGTCACAGCAAATCGTCCCTTTTATTTGGTGACACTGTTCTTAATCCGATGCCCATTTTATAAACTGAGACCGAGAAAAAGGAGTGTCCGGTCGAAGGTCCCCAGGCAGGTCCACACCCAGCTCTGTGCCTACCGCATGCCCGTGGCCACAGGTCCGCTGTAGGCTTGGCTGTGCTGCCGTGTTCCCAGAGAGTAAACAGCTGGATCTGAGCCTGGCTGAGGGAAGTGCCCTGCACATCCATTCATTCATTCATGCATGTGCTCATTCATTCATTCTTTTCCCAGCTTTACTGGGGTATAATTGACAAACATACTTGTATGTATTTAAAGCGTACCCTGGGGGCGCCTGGGGGCTCAGTCTGTTAAGCATCTGACACTTGATTTCGGCTCAGGTCATGATTTCAGGGTCCTGGGGTCAAGCCCCGCATCGGGCTCTGTGCTCAGCAGGGAGTCTGCTTCTCCTTCTCCCCTTGCCCCTCCCCCTGCACTTGCTCTCTCTCTCTCTCAAATAAATAAATAATTAAGGTCCTAAAAAAAGTGTGCAATGTGCCGATTTGATGTATGCCCACAGTATGAAATGATGGCCATGATGAGGTTAATGAACATATCCGTGACTTCACATACTTACCATGCTTTCATGTCTGGTGAGAATGCCTCAGATCTCCCCTTTCAGCAAATTTCAAGTATACGGTACAGTATTATTAACCACGGTCACCATGCTGTGCTCTCGATCCCCAGAATTCATTCATCTAGTAACTGAAATTATGTAATACCTCCTCCGGGGCTCCGTTTGCGCATCTGTAACATGGGGGTAATAATATCCATCTAAAGGGTTGTGGGGAGAATTGAAGGGGCTTGGGTACCACGTGCTGAGCGCGGTGCTTTGCATGTAGGGGGTACCAAGTAAACTGCACGCCTAAGACGTCACGTCTCGTCTCTGCTGTGTCTTCATGATATGAGTGGTTTCCATCTCCTTTCATGGGGGCAGGGGTGATGGAGAGAAATGAAGGATTTGAAAGACATCAGGAGGTCAAACTGGAGATGCTGGATGAAAGACAAAGCAGGAGCTGAGTGTAAAGCCCAGATTTCTGCACCGCGGCCTGGGAACTGGCATGGGGGGGGTGGGTTTGAGCCGTCTTTGTTGGCCAGGCCTTCCTTCACCTGATGACGGAGGCCCCCAGTAACCTACACGTGTACGAGCAATGCAGTGGTCTTCCCATGCGTGCGGGTGTGGTGGGGAGCTGCGGCAAGAGAGGTCAGCCCTGGCCTCTTTTTAAACTTGGCCTGAGACCTGCTGGCGGGTGGGCTGTGAGAGCCACGTGCTGTCGGAGGGCTCTCAGGGATTACCCAGCCGGCCACTCTAGATGTGTGAGCGGGGCTTGGAAGCCTGAGCAGTCTGACTCCCGGGCTTCTAAATGCCCCTGGTGAGTGGAACCAATTTTAATCAGCGTAGCTGTTGTTGAGGTCTTCGATGCATCCAGCTATTTGGATCAAATAGCTGACCTGACACTCTGAGAATCTCTAAGCCCCGAGTCATAAACAGCAGGGAGGAGAGGCTTAGAATTTACTATTCATGGCTCAGGTTTGGGATAATAAAGTTTCTTGCTGAATGTATGCGGGTCTTCTTGGCCCTGGGCATTAACCAGCCCATGTGTATGTGAGTCCGTGTGTGTGTGTGTGTGTGTGTGTGTGTGATATTTTTCAATGGGGTTGGGATGGGGTGTGTTATTAATACAGTAACTACATTTCCCAAACAGTGTATGTCTCCTAATCAACCATTTTTGTTAGAGATCACAGTTCTACCCACAGTGAGACAGGCGTTCTCAGCCATCTGGGATAATCACGCATCCTGCGCATAGCATTTCCCAGGGGACTGGGGTTTCTGTCACAGCTTTGGAGGCATCAGGGGGATGCAAAGGGTCTAGGGTCTGCTAGAAAAAACTCACATTTAAATGCCTTCTCTGCAGAAGGAGGCATGTGCCTGGGCGTAGAGGCATGTAAATCTCTCCTCCTCGAAGATCCCCTGTCAGCCCTGACCTCAGTCTTCTCGTCCCCCCAGAAGGGGCTCACCAGCACCTTGGCCTCCTGGCACGATGAGAGGAGGAAGGGAGGCGGGATGATCTGAAACGGGCTGAGGATCTCTCAGCTTCCATGTTTTCTTTTTCTCTCTTCCAAACTTTTCTTGCATATTTTTTCTAGCTTCCTCTTCCTAGTGACTTCAGAATCATTTTGTCAACAGATTCTCTTTTTAACTTTCGCTCACCTACACACATTCGAGGCAGTGAATAATGGCCACAATCTCAGCCTGTCCTCAGCCCAGCAGAGCATGGGCTCCGTTCCTCTTCCACCTTCTGAGAGCCACCTCACGTTTGCTGGAGGCAGAGGCGGGGGTGGGGTGGGGAGCGCTTCCTGCCCACCCTGGGAGGGCTTGCTCATCTCCCCGCCAGCCTGGCCTCCGTGCCAGCACCCGCCCTGGGATTTCTGCTTCTCCTTAGGGAAGCAGCCTGATGAAATTCTGGTACTGATTCTGCCCTGATGGGGATGCCGATCCCAACCCCAGTCCTGTTACTATATTATCAGCTGTAAACACAACAGCAACACAATGACTAGCTTTTGAGGATTCTTGGTCTGAAACTATGTCAAGCATCTTTTGCACTTCATCTCGCTTAAGTTAATCTACAATGAGCAGGGGGTGGACATGTTTTTGGGAAAGGGTGGTCTCTTTGCAACCGGCCGCCCCTGGTGTCCTGGTGCAAAACAGCCACGAATTAAACAAACGGGCATGGCTGTGTGGAGGTGGACTCAGTTTACAGACCCATGGTGGGCTGGATTGGGCCAGGAGGGCAGGCTCCGAGCTTGGATGCTTGGACTCGCATGCGAGCTCTGGCCACTTTTTATCTCCATCGTCTCAGGTCAATTGCTGGTCCTCGTACAATCTCCGGAAGGCCTGAAGAGAATGAAAAGGCGGAGGACGGACAAATGCACTCTCTCTGCTTTGAGCGGAGACCTCCACTTTCTCCTGCCCT
>NC_048231.1:33356976-33366966 GCF_002007445.2 Ailuropoda melanoleuca
TCACAAACACTCGTTTTGGTTTTGTTTTAAATGCTAAATGAATAAAATCCTTGCATAAGCTCAAATTCAACTCCAAAGAGTAAAATATTGAGTTAGCTTTTTATGTGTCTTTGAGATGCTAGTTTCTCAATGTGTTTGTTCCGTCACAGAGCCTGTCATACGACGGACACCCAGCAGATGGCGCCATTTCCCTGGGACGGAGCCGCTCCAACCCGGGAGTGGCGGCCTGGCCTGGCTCCCGCGTGTCCCGTGACTCAGGCTTACCCACGCTAAGCCGGGTTACAATCTTCCTGAAGAATCCTCCGTGTGGAAAGCAAACCAGGCAGATTTACGCCTGTCCCCAGGTACAGCCCCGCTTCCCCCACATGCCTCACTTCCTCCCACGGAAGGGGTCTCGCATCCTTCCCTGGGCCTCCGGTGTGCGAGGGGCTGTATGTTGGCCCCAGGCGCCCCAATCCTACAGAGAAGCCCGGTGTGTCTCGAGTCCATCACTTCCCCTCCCGGACACACCTCGTGCAACAGGCCAGAAACGGGTGGTGTGGTGTTCTCAGGCTTGCAGCTGTCCAGCGGGGAAGATGGCAAGGAGGGAATTCGGGGCCTGAGGACCAGGAGGGGGAACCTAGCCCCCACTGAACTCAGACAAGCCTCCTCAGCTCTCTCTCAGCTTCCTCATCTGTCAACTGAATTAATCACAGTGCCTCCTGTCGCAGAGCAAATCCTGTGAACTTGCTTCTCCACGAGGGAGGCTGGCAGAGGGTGCAGGTCCAGGTGGCCAAAGCGGAGGTAGGGTCTGTCTGTGTTCCTGTGAGATGCCAGAGTGGCTGCACTGCAGGGGGCCAGCCAGGGTGCTCTCCCCTTGGCCCGCAGACGGGTCATCAAGGAAGCATTCTGACCTGCCCCTGGGTCTCCAAAACCCTTGGGACTTCAACTTTGCCATATTCAGGACAGGCTGTCGCTGCATCTGTCTGTTGGGGCATTAACAGCCCCTCCGTTTCCCGTGTTCCACGTTGGCACCATTTCCCTTCTCAGGAGGGCTCTGTCCTTCCTCCCGGGGTGGCCACGAGGCTGGCAGACAGTTGTGACGGGGAGCGGGAGAATGGGATGTGGCACACATGTGTTACACGTTACCACGATCAGGCCTGTTGTCTGAACGGGCCTTCTGACAGTCGCTCAAACCAGACACTCTTTGCCTCCGTCCCGTGCAGACAGGCTGGTGCATGTCTGCTCCGAATACCTCTCGAATCCGTTCTCGTCTCTCCACCCCCGTTACGGCGTCCTCATGGCACCTACCCTGCCCTGCCTGTCCATTCTCCGGGCTTAGAAAGCCTCACGCCCGTGACTCACCCTGCATGAGAGCACTCCGTGGTTCCCGTTGCCCAGGAACCCCATCTGGGTCCCCCTGGCCCCGGTGCCCTCTGGCCATGCCTTCACTGACGCTCCTCCTGTGGTCTGAGCAACGCTGGCCTCTCGGGAGCTGGATAAAATACTCATCCCACGGGCCTCACGCCTTCTTCTTCCTAGAGGAAGCCACAGGCCCCTGGTCCCGGCTGGTGCCTCTTGGGACCCTTGTTTCCTCCCTGCCAGCCCTTAGGTTGTTACTGACCTCCACCACTGAATGGAAGCTCCCAGGGCATGGGCACACATCTCCCTTCTTCCCTGGAGCCCCTCCAGTACCCAGCACAGTGCCTAGAACATAGTAGGTGCTCAGTAAATACAGATTTTCGTGGGAGAATCCTCTGCACTATGCTTCCTTTGAGGAGGGCCACTCTTTCTCGAGTCGGGATCTTGTACGTTTGTGAATGGAAGGGCAATCTCAACACTTTCAAAAGGTGCTGGGTGGGAAGCCCGTTGAAAACGGTGATAAAACTAGTTTGGAGTGGTAGAAGAAAGAGTCTTATTTTTTATAAGACCCCAGAGTTGGGGGGGCACTCTGCCGTCTCTAATAGCAGAAGCACAGGGCTGGGACTCACACGGCCTGGCTTCCAGTCCTGGATCTGCCACTCTTAATGCTGTGCAACTTCGGGGGACTCACTTTTCCTCTCTGGGCCTCTGTTGCCCCAGCTGTATGTATAAACTCTTGGGCTGCGTGGGTTCCCTGGCCTTTGCCTTTGTCTGATGTGCCAAAGGTTTATAACTCAGAAGTCATCCGGGGCTGATCAGTAATCACACTGCAGGCTATTCTCAGGCGAGATGATTAAACAGCCCCTGGTCCATTTTAGTCCCGAGCTCACTTTTTCAAGGCCTCCGGAGTCCAGCTCACTGATCTCAGATGGCGTAACTCCAAGTCTTAGGTGAATGCGTATGTGCTCTCTCGCAGTGCCACTTCCCTCAAAGACTGTCTCTGATGAGGCGCGCGAAGGCTGAATTGCATTCAAAATGCATCATGACCGTGGTCTCGGGGGCTTGGCTGGGACAGACGGGTGTGCTTGCAAAGTGAGGAGATTCCTTCCAAGTTTGCTTTCGCCAATCTGGACTTGAATGCATTGGATTTGCTCCAAGGGGACCCCGCCCGTGTTGTCTTCCCAGAACCGTGGCTGCTAGCCGGCACATCGCTGCGTTCTAGACCTGGGGTTGGCAAACTTGTTTTGCAAAGGCTCAGTTAGTTAAATATTTTAGGCTTGGCAGGCCATAGTGTCCCTGTCACTGTTCTTCGACTTTGCCATTGTCGCCCGAGGAAGCCATACATAATACGTAAACAAACACGTGTGGTTCCAGACTTTATTTATGAACACTAAAATTAGAATTTTATATAATTTTCACATGCCCGGAAGTACTATTTTTATTTTGGTTTTTTTTTTCAACTATTTAAAAAATGTAAAATCTGTACTCCACTCACCAGCCACACAAGAAAGAAGCGGTGGGCTGAATTTGGCCCCTGGGCCAGAGTTTCAGACCCCTGTTCTGGACTGTGGCACAGGGGCTGACCAGCAGGGCGGTCCTGGGTCCAGGACGGGGTCTGGGTCTCCTGGAGGAGTTTCGAGGATGAAGCAGGGGACCTCACGTATGTTTCAGGGGAACAAGAAAGTCAGAACACATGTGTCCTATGGCATCAGGGAGTGGCAAGTTCTAGAACCCCACAGCAGGGAGAGGAGCAGAGAGATGCCACGGGGGCTTCCCTGTGTTTGCGGGTCCTGTATAATTCCTGCTAGGCCTGACCAGGGTTGACTGGCCCTGTGAGACCAGCAATACCTTCTGTTTTCAGGTTTTTGCTGGGGCATCCTTGGAAGGCCTGAGGGACACACAGGTGGCTCGTCCCCATGTGGCCTCAGTGAGGGGGCCTGGTGCCCACTGAGAAGGGACGTTTGTGTGAGTGTCCCGTTGTTGATATGAGTCGCATGGTTACTTATGTACCATACGTTTGAGAAAGGGACAGTTGGGACACAGAATGTGACCTGATTTGGGAACGGACTCTTTGCAGATGGGATTAGTTAGGATGGGGTGCTGCTGGATTAGAACGGGCCCTCGCTCTAACATGCCTGGTGTCTTTATAAGAAGGAAGAAAAGGCACAGACACAGGGAGGCAGACCTTGTGAGGACAGAGACTCAGATTGCACCCATAAGTCAAGGATGGCTGGTGGCCACTGGAGCTCGGAGAGAAGCTGGGGAGGGCTCTTCCGAGGGGCGCGGCACTGCTGACACATGGCTTTGGGACCTCTAGCGTCAGAGCTAGGAGCACATTGTGGTTCTGGGTTAGGGCGGCCCAGGGCGTGAATGCAGCTCCCGCGTAGAGACGTCAAGTTGAGAGCGGGGGATGTGGGTCTGCAGTTGAGAGGGGGGAGTTGTCCCTCGGTGGGTAGTGATTTTTGCCCCCCGGGAGTGGCTCAGAACCTCCGGGAGTGAGTCTGAGTCCAGATGGGGAAGCGCACGCCTGAGCCCTGGTGCTCTCCAGTGTTGGCAGGGAGAGGAGAGTGGGAGAAACCAGCAAAGGAGGGTAAAGGGCCAGTGAGCAGGAATCAACCGGCACTTCCTGAGTGCCTCCAGTAGGAGGGAGAGGGCGACTGGGGCAAAGGTGCCGAGGGGGGCAGGTGGGATGGGGACTGAGACCCGGCCATCGACTTAGCTACATGGGGGTCACTGGGGACCTGGACCAGAGCAGCGGGGATGGACGGGTGGGGCGGAGGTGCCTCTCCATTGCTCTGCCGGCAAATCAAGCTCTCTGTTGCTTCCTCCAAGAAGTCTTCCTGGACTCATCCATTTAAAAATGCTGTCTTCCTGCTCTGGAAGGCTGGCCCTCCACGTAAGCAGCCCTGTGTGAGGCTTGCTGTGGGTGTGGGGGGGGGGTTGACAGACTAACTGTACAGCCTTCAGGAAGGGCCCCAGCCCAGGGAGGCACCGCTGCGTGCCTGGGTTCAAATCCTGACACCCTCACTCACGAGCTGCGTGACCTCAGGCAGGTTACTTATGCCATCAGAGCTTTGTACCTTAGGGTACAAACGTGCTCAGAACCCCTGCTGTGAGGATTAAAGTCATGATATATAAAAACATCCAACACTGTGTGTCCTACAAGTGCTCTTTTCCCCTGTTCACACAGGAAGTGGGTGTTAGGCCCGGCATCGGTACTCAGAAAGCCAATGGACGAATACAAGAACAAAAAGAAAGTCACAGCAAATCGTCCCTTTTATTTGGTGACACTGTTCTTAATCCGATGCCCATTTTATAAACTGAGACCGAGAAAAAGGAGTGTCCTGTCGAAGGTCCCCAGGCAGGTCCACACCCAGCTCTGTGCCTACCGCATGCCCGTGGCCACAGGTCCGCTGTAGGCTTGGCTGTGCTGCCGTGTTCCCAGAGAGTAAACAGCTGGATCTGAGCCTGGCTGAGGGAAGTGCCCTGCACATCCATTCATTCATTCATGCATGTGCTCATTCATTCATTCTTTTCCCAGCTTTACTGGGGTATAATTGACAAACATACTTGTATGTATTTAAAGCGTACCCTGGGGGCGCCTGGGGGCTCAGTCTGTTAAGCATCTGACACTTGATTTCGGCTCAGGTCATGATTTCAGGGTCCTGGGGTCAAGCCCCGCATCGGGCTCTGTGCTCAGCAGGGAGTCTGCTTCTCCTTCTCCCCTTGCCCCTCCCCCTGCACTTGCTCTCTCTCTCTCTCAAATAAATAAATAATTAAGGTCCTAAAAAAAGTGTGCAATGTGCCGATTTGATGTATGCCCACAGTATGAAATGATGGCCATGATGAGGTTAATGAACATATCCGTGACTTCACATACTTACCATGCTTTCATGTCTGGTGAGAATGCCTCAGATCTCCCCTTTCAGCAAATTTCAAGTATACGGTACAGTATTATTAACCACGGTCACCATGCTGTGCTCTCGATCCCCAGAATTCATTCATCTAGTAACTGAAATTATGTAATACCTCCTCCGGGGCTCCGTTTGCGCATCTGTAACATGGGGGTAATAATATCCATCTAAAGGGTTGTGGGGAGAATTGAAGGGGCTTGGGTACCACGTGCTGAGCGCGGTGCTTTGCATGTAGGGGGTACCAAGTAAACTGCACGCCTAAGACGTCACGTCTCGTCTCTGCTGTGTCTTCATGATATGAGTGGTTTCCATCTCCTTTCATGGGGGCAGGGGTGATGGAGAGAAATGAAGGATTTGAAAGACATCAGGAGGTCAAACTGGAGATGCTGGATGAAAGACAAAGCAGGAGCTGAGTGTAAAGCCCAGATTTCTGCACCGCGGCCTGGGAACTGGCATGGGGGGGGTGGGTTTGAGCCGTCTTTGTTGGCCAGGCCTTCCTTCACCTGATGACGGAGGCCCCCAGTAACCTACACGTGTACGAGCAATGCAGTGGTCTTCCCATGCGTGCGGGTGTGGTGGGGAGCTGCGGCAAGAGAGGTCAGCCCTGGCCTCTTTTTAAACTTGGCCTGAGACCTGCTGGCGGGTGGGCTGTGAGAGCCACGTGCTGTCGGAGGGCTCTCAGGGATTACCCAGCCGGCCACTCTAGATGTGTGAGCGGGGCTTGGAAGCCTGAGCAGTCTGACTCCCGGGCTTCTAAATGCCCCTGGTGAGTGGAACCAATTTTAATCAGCGTAGCTGTTGTTGAGGTCTTCGATGCATCCAGCTATTTGGATCAAATAGCTGACCTGACACTCTGAGAATCTCTAAGCCCCGAGTCATAAACAGCAGGGAGGAGAGGCTTAGAATTTACTATTCATGGCTCAGGTTTGGGATAATAAAGTTTCTTGCTGAATGTATGCGGGTCTTCTTGGCCCTGGGCATTAACCAGCCCATGTGTATGTGAGTCCGTGTGTGTGTGTGTGTGTGTGTGTGTGTGATATTTTTCAATGGGGTTGGGATGGGGTGTGTTATTAATACAGTAACTACATTTCCCAAACAGTGTATGTCTCCTAATCAACCATTTTTGTTAGAGATCACAGTTCTACCCACAGTGAGACAGGCGTTCTCAGCCATCTGGGATAATCACGCATCCTGCGCATAGCATTTCCCAGGGGACTGGGGTTTCTGTCACAGCTTTGGAGGCATCAGGGGGATGCAAAGGGTCTAGGGTCTGCTAGAAAAAACTCACATTTAAATGCCTTCTCTGCAGAAGGAGGCATGTGCCTGGGCGTAGAGGCATGTAAATCTCTCCTCCTCGAAGATCCCCTGTCAGCCCTGACCTCAGTCTTCTCGTCCCCCCAGAAGGGGCTCACCAGCACCTTGGCCTCCTGGCACGATGAGAGGAGGAAGGGAGGCGGGATGATCTGAAACGGGCTGAGGATCTCTCAGCTTCCATGTTTTCTTTTTCTCTCTTCCAAACTTTTCTTGCATATTTTTTCTAGCTTCCTCTTCCTAGTGACTTCAGAATCATTTTGTCAACAGATTCTCTTTTTAACTTTCGCTCACCTACACACATTCGAGGCAGTGAATAATGGCCACAATCTCAGCCTGTCCTCAGCCCAGCAGAGCATGGGCTCCGTTCCTCTTCCACCTTCTGAGAGCCACCTCACGTTTGCTGGAGGCAGAGGCGGGGGTGGGGTGGGGAGCGCTTCCTGCCCACCCTGGGAGGGCTTGCTCATCTCCCCGCCAGCCTGGCCTCCGTGCCAACACCCGCCCTGGGATTTCTGCTTTTCCTTAGGGAAGCAGCCTGATGAAATTCTGATACTGATTCTGCCCTGATGGGGATGCCGATCCCAACCCCAATCCTGTTACTATATTATCAGCTGTAAACACAACAGCAACACAATGACTAGCTTTTGAGGATTCTTGGTCTGAAACTATGTCAAGCATCTTTTGCACTTCATCTCGCTTAAGTTAATCTACAATGAGCAGGGGGTGGACATGTTTTTGGGAAAGGGTGGTCTTTTTGCAACCGGCCGCCCCTGGTGTCCTGGTGCAAAACAGCCACGAATTAAACAAACGGGCATGGCTGTGTGGAGGTGGACTCAGTTTACAGACCCATGGTGGGCTGGATTGGGCCAGGAGGGCAGGCTCGGAGCTTGGATGCTTGGACTCGCATGCGAGCTCTGGCCACTTTTTATCTCCATCGTCTCAGGTCAATTGCTGGTCCTCGTACAATCTCCGGAAGGCCTGAAGAGAATGAAAAGGCGGAGGACGGACAAATGCACTCTCTCTGCTTTGAGCGGAGACCTCCACTTTCTCCTGCCCTCAGACATTCGCGCTCCTTCTCCAGCGTTCAGGCTCAGACAGGGATTTACTCCATCGGCCCCCTGGTCCTCAGGCCTTCAGCCTCCAACTGAATCACATCACCTGCTTTCTCGGGTCTCTAGCTTGCAGATGGCAGACTTGTCAGCCATAATCATCTGAACCAATTGCCATAATAAACTTCCCTATCTATTTATCTGTCCTACTGGTTCTGTTTCGGACAATCCTGACTGATACATGCCCCCAATGTCCATCCTCCCCCTTTTCATAGCAGGTGAGTTTTCAGCTGGAAAGGTGGCATTCCAGAATAGAGCACCATTTCCCAGCTCTCTTGCAGCTCTATGTGGCCATGTGGCTATATTCTGACCAATGCGATCTAAGCCAAAATGTCATGGTGAGTTTCTGGGAAGTCTTCCTTCAGAGACAGACCCTCTCTCTAATGTTTTAAAATCCCTTCCATCAGGGGGCGCCTGGGTGGCTCAGTCAGTTAAGTGTCTGCCTTTGGCTCAGGTCATGATCCTGAGGTCCTGGGATCAAGCCCTGCATAGGGCTCCCTGCTCAGCGGGGTGTCTGCTTCTCCCTGTCCCACTGCTGCTCCCCCTGCTTGTGTGCAATCTCTCTCTCTCTCTCTCTCTCGGATAAATAAATACAATCTTAAACAAGAAAATCCCTTCCATCATTCTGCCTGCGTCGTGGTTCCAGCAGCATGGGCCCTGAGAGTGAGGCCACCGTCCAGAGACGACAGTGTGCTGAGCTGCAAGGACCTCCAGGAGCAGCGCCTCCACACACGTCCCAGTCTGCTGACCGCTGTGCTGTGACATGAGAGAAACACCATTGTCATCCTTCAGCTGGGTTTCTGTCACTCACAGCTGATCCTAAATTAACTAATGTACTCTTTGAGCCTCGATGTCCTGTGTGTAAATAGTCATAACAATAATACCCCCTCCCCTTGAGGGTTTGTTTTGAGGATTTAACGTGTCCGCGCATGTAAAATGCTTAGAAAAGTGCTTGGTATGTAGTAGTGCTCAATAAGTGCTCACTGCCACTTAACCCACTTATGACTCCGTGATGTGGCTCATACGACCCACGTGCTCCGGATGGGTGACTGAGGTTCAGAGAGATTAAGTATTAGGATTATAGTCAGCTGCTTTTAAGAGAAATATACAATTCGTGTTTTAAACAAGATGGAAGTTTATTTTTCCCTTGTGTAAAAAAGCCTAGGGCTTGTGAGGGAAGGCCTCAAAGTTCTCTGTGTTGTCGGATTCTAGTCTTTTGGGTATAACGCTATTCCTCATGTTTCAAAGTGGCTGCCAAAGCTCCCATCGTTGCATCCACTCTCCAACAAGGAGGATGGAGGAAGGCACCCAGCAAGGTGCACCTGCTTGTCTTAAAAGACTTGATGGGAGGTCGCACTCCACGCTTTGCCTACCTCTTATTAGCCACCTTGTAGTTACATGGGCACATTGAGAGGCAAGGAGGCTGGGCATGTATCATCTTTTAGACTCTCTACTAATTCCAAAGCCTGTGCTCTAATCCAGAGCCTCCCATTCCTTCTCACCTTTCTTTGTCCTGTAAATTTGTTGTGGAAAGAGCACGCCCCGGGCTGCTGGTCAAATCCAAGCGTTGCTACTAACCAGCTCTGTGACTGCAGACAAGTCACTCGAGTTCTTCGTGCCTTGAAAGGCAGAGACCACACATATTCCCTCCGGGCTGTTGCAGGATTACATGAGGTGGTAGACCTCAGGAGCCAGGAAATGGGGGACTCCTCTCTTCCTGCTCCTTTCTGAGTACGCACGACGTGCCTGGTTTCCACCGGTCCCCGGAGATAGACAGTTAATGGACAATAAATGTGGAGTAGTAAGGGACATGCAAACAGGAGTCATTTTTTGGACATTACTACCTTTGACTTTCTCTGTTCTTCCTCTCCCCACATGGGCAATAACCCCACTTGGCTTCCCCTGAGAGCTGACCTTATACAGGTGCCTCTCTGGTCAGTTCCAAGGCCGAGGGCCAGTTACAGAGACAGGCTGGTTGTGGACGCAGGGGGGCAGGGGTGAGGCTGAGTGAGGAGCCCCTTGGCAGCCTCCGCTGGCTCCCTGTGCACACGGGGGTGGGGGCAGCACCCTGAGCAGGACCCCCGCCGTCTCATTGCAGGGGCTCCCAGAGAGGTGACCTGAATTAGCTGGTGGGGCGAACTGCTGACACAGACAGGGACATCCCTCTGGGCAGGTGCAATGGCAGAGAGCTTTCTTCTTTGCTCAGGGCATCGTATCACTTCGCGGAGGACGGGATCCCAACGGTGGAGACAGAGAAGAAGGTGTTCGAGGTTGCTGGACATTTAGATTTGGATTCAGATGTCAAGGCGGCGGGG
>NC_048231.1:33367066-33374694 GCF_002007445.2 Ailuropoda melanoleuca
AAGAGGCAAACAAATATTTAATTAGAAGTGGTACTAAGTGCTGTGAGGACGGGGAAGAGTGAGGGTGAGGCCACGAGTCACCTGCTCTCAGACCCATCGTCTGCCCTTCCGCGCGGTGGTAGCTTGCCTCCAGAGATGGTCGCTGTCAATTCCTTTCCTCCCTGAACACACAAGACACTCCCCCACTGGGAGGCGGGGTCTACTTCTCCCTCTGATTCTCCATCTGACTGAGTGCCGTGACCTGCAAATCAAAGAATACAGTGAAAATGATGTTTAAGACTAGACCATAAGCAGTCTTAGAGCTTCCTCCTGGTTTTTAAAAAATTGCTTGCTCTTTGGACACTCTCTCTTGGAATCCAGCGTGAAAAGCCCAAGGCACACAGAGAGGCCACAAGGCCGACTGCCCCAGCTGCCATTTGACTATAACCATACGAGAGATCCCAAGTGAGCCCAGCCAATCCACAGAGTGATGAGAGATGATAAACTTATTTTAAGCCATTAAATTCCAGGTTGGTTTCTTACACAGGAACAGGTAAGCAGAAAAGGAATTAGAAGTGGGTAATGAGGTGCTGCTCTGCTTGAGACCAAGGTGGACGGATTCAAGAGATTGTCATGAAGGCTTGAAGGAAGGGGAGATATTGTAACTGGAGATGGGGGGAAGGAAAGAGATGTGGTTTACATACTGGCAGGACGGTTGGGGAGATGACGACCTGTGTCAGTTGGAACATAAAAACCATACTTAACGAATGTACAGATCTGGCTAAGGAGGTTTGCAGGTGGGATGTTACAAGCACCAACCGGCTTCTTTTCACTGCACATGAACAGATATGGATATGGAGAAAGGAGCTCAAAGCAAAAAGGAAGTGTTCAGTCTTCAGACAGAATTTAGAGGAAATACTTGGGGCAATCTGTCTAAAAGGCAAGATGTTTTCAAAGTAAGAATGGCCTTGTGCCAAAGACCAAATCAGGAAGATGCCAGGAAAAGGTAGTTGGTCAAGGTAAAATGAAGTCTGGGGTGCAAGCAAAAGACCCTTTCTTAAGATATCAGAAAGATCTGCCACTACATAGACCTCCACTAGAAAAGGGGAGTTAAAGCATCTTGGGGATGCCCTTGTGTCATCTCTGCTAGACAACGAGGCCTTTAAGAATCTAAAAGGTGTCCCACAGTAGCCCCATGAACAGCCCATAATATAGAAGGGTATACCCTAGAAGGACATGTGTAGTTCATAATTTGATAAAAGGAAACCCATACAAATTTTAGAGGAAACGTATCAGCTTAGACTGAAGGGATGGACAGTTCAAAGCAACAAGACACCTTTTGGCCCTGAACATACTATAGGCAGGAGGCAGCCCGAGAAAGCTATACACATGGGGCCATTTTCTATGGAAAAGAAAGGATGAACTGGAGAGCAGAGCCAAGAGTCCAGAGTCGTGGAGGAGCACTCCCAGGGAGCAGGACTGGGCTTCCATCAAGGAACTGGTGATGTGTCCCCAGCTGCATTTTGGAATGGTTATGGACCAGGGACACCTGTGTATTTCCCATTCCCCCAAAGCTTTATTTTCCCCATCCCTCTTGATTGGGAGTGTCACTACAAATCTCCTCCTCCTGTCTAACCATTGTTTGCTGGGAGTGGGAATAGGAGGGAAAACATAATTGTCTTCCTAATTTTTAGTTCTTTAGATTACAAGGAACATTACTTGAGCAGCTGGACTGGAGAAGCCTTGTCAATCTGCTTGCGCTGCTGTAACAAAATCCCACAGACTGGGGGGCGTTTGAACAACCGAAACATACTGTTCACAGTTCTGGAGGTTGGGAAGTCCAAGATCAAGGCAGAAGCAGGGTCACATTCTGGGGAAGGCTCTCTCCTTGGTTCAAAGCTGATAACTTCTCGCTTGTCCTCACATGCTGGAAGGGGTGAGGGATCTGTCTGGGGCTTCTTTGATGAAAGGACTAATCCCATTCATGAGGGTTCTACCTTCATGACTTAGGTAGCCCCCCCAAGGCCCTACCTCCACATGCTATCATCTCTGGGGGTTAAGATTTCAACATGTGAATTTTGGAGGGACACAAACATTCAGACCATAGTGACCCTCATCTGCACCCGGACCTGATTTATATGGTGGGGTCCTAGACCTTGAGCCTGAACCCGATTCCATAACAGGATGAAAGTGTGGGTGTCTTGAGAGGGGATGCATACATTTTTGCTTGTGCAAGGGACATGAATTGTTGAGACTGCAGACTGGATGGTGATAGCTTGCCTCCAGAGATGGTCACCATTACTTCTCTTTCCCCTGTGGGCACCTGCTATTTTCCCATCAGTAAGTAGAGGCTATTCTTCTAACCCCTTGAGTCCCACTTGTGCTTTGACCAATAGATATGGCAGAGGTGGGGTCCAAGGCTCAGTTATAAGAAGCCTACACCTGCTGCTGGGCCTCCTGGAAAGCTTGTTCTTGATATACGCCTTTTGGGAATCCAGCCCTTTTGCCGTGAGCCGGCCCCAAAGCCACTGAATGGCCCTATGGAGGAGTTCTGGTTGAGCTACGAGTGTGCCATCTTGGACACCTAGCCTGATTTAGCCTTTCGGTGACTGCAGCCCAGCTACCATCTGACTGAAACTGCATGAAAGAGCTCAAATGACAGCTTCTCAGCTGAGGCAAATCAACCCGTTCAACCATGAGCAATAATAATTGTTTTAAAGCACTAAGTTTTGTGGTGGTTTGACACAGCAACAGATGACTAGAACATCTGCCTTGTTTGGTATCATGTAGAATTAAATTTCCTAAGCTCTCTTGCCATTTGGGTTCTTGGCAGTTTGGGCCAATGGGAGGGACCCACTGGGTGGGAGACTGGAAGATGGGAGGAAGGGAAGAGCCAGGGTATTTTCTTTCCCTTTCTCTGGGCTTTGGGTGGCATCTCCTGCAATGGCAGCATCTCCTCCTTGCCTCTGTCAGAGACCCTCCCTTTGTGGTTCTGGATGCCAGTAGGCAGCTTTCACTGCATTCTAGCTCCTGCCAGCCTGCCCCGTCTTCTGGCGTCTGGGGCACACCTGTTAGCCCTCTGGGCCCAAGTGCAGTAGCAGCTCCCTGCTGTTGCTACACCATCCCTTGTTCGGGCTCCTCAGCGTTTCTGTCACCTGTGTAGCCAATTCCCATATTTGATTTCCTTCTATTTGAAACACCTAGAGTGGTCTCTGTTTCCCTAAGTGGACCTTGAGGGATACAGCATGAAGGAGGGTGACGTGATCGAGCCTCGCAGGTTGGGAAGGCTTCCCTGGGGAGAGATGGGTTGAGCTGAGGTCTGATGAGTGAGGAGGACTTCTGGGCATCAGAGATGTGCAAGGAGGTGGTCCGAAGGGAGGGCAAGGGCTGATGAGAAGTGCTAGGGACCTCGACAGTATGCTGCACCACAAAGACAATGAGAGGGGGTGGGGAGTGGCATGAGATGAGGTTGGAGACATCAGTAGGGCCAAATCAGGGGTTCTCCATCCTCACTGCACATTTGAACCACTCCACCCCAGCTTAACTGAGTCAGAAGCTCCTGGGCTAGAGCCAGCAGGAGTCTTACCTGCAGTGGGGACCTGAAGTGTCACAGTGAGTGGCAAACCAGCGTTCATTTAGGATCCAAGAATGGCAAACGAGAGAGTACAGATTCAGATAGAAACTCAACTAGTGGCTGGCCTGCGGGGTGGAAGCTCGGGGTGTCGATGAGAAAGAGGAAGGCGGTACAGTTACATGACTGGGATGAAAGGGAAAAAGAAGTCGAGTAGTACTAAGAAGCTGAGCTGCTTTGGTTTCACGGGGACCGTCTGTTCTATGGGTGTGACGCACGAACCATTCCTGGTATGCCTGAGTTCACTGTTCTGTCCTCA
This sequence comes from Ailuropoda melanoleuca, assembly GCF_002007445.2. NCBI lineage: Eukaryota > Metazoa > Chordata > Mammalia > Carnivora > Ursidae > Ailuropoda > Ailuropoda melanoleuca. The sequence continues at coordinate 33,370,936 of NC_048231.1, forward strand.
GAAAGTTCACAGCAACAGTTTTATGGTCGGGGTGCCAGTTGTCCTATTGGCTCATGAACAGCTGCTTGTAAAACAGTTGCCACTTTTGGCCCCGTCCAGAGGTCTTTGTGGCCAGTTCAGGAGTTCCTGAGCCATTGGTTTTAGGAAGGAAGATGCAGCTTTTCTCAGAAAATGGAGTCCCTCATGTCCAGAAGTTTTATGCGATTCCATTGTAGTCAGAGCTGAGAACCAGTGGGCCAGACCACACAGGCCTGGTCTCTATCGGGGTCAGTGGGGAGACAGAGGGCAGCAGGCTCCCTGCCACTGAGTGAGGGCATAGAGTGACTTAGAGTGGGGCAGGAAGACCTGTAGGAGGCCATCTTGGCAGCTGGGGGAGAACCGGCATGCTCCTGGCCTGTTGAAGGTGGGAATGGACCGGAGTGGGTTGATGTGGTTTTGGAATATAGGAGAGGTTCGGTGGGGTGGAGTCCGGAGCCCACAACCAAGAAAGAATTCTTGAGGCGTCTTTGGTGCAAAATGGTGATTTATTAAAGCATGGGGACAGGACCCGTGGGCAGAGAGAGCTGCTGCACCTGGGGCTTGAGGGGTGGCTGATTATATATTCCAGGAGCTGGGGGAAGTAAGGAAAAGGGAGGTTTCAAAAGAACCTTCATATGCTGAAAAGGACCGATCTACAGGATACCTACAAGATACCAGAGGCATTGCCATTGTCAAGTTAAGGTTGTTTTTCCCACTAGCACACCATTAGCATTAAGATCCTTGGGAGCTCCCTGGAAGAACGTCACACTTGTCCCACCCAGGAGTGGGGGGTGGGGGGAAGTTGCAGGGTGTCAGCTTATGCTTTGTCTTCAGCCAGCCTTCTGCTCCCCCATCAGGTGGCTCAGTACTTGCTGGGCTGGGTTTTCTGGAAACCCGCACTGGGTTTTTCAAGTCCCCCGCAGCTTGCTCCATATTCCCTTGTTCCCCCATTGTTTCCCTGTCGCCAGGCTCTGCACTCCTGTGCACCTGCCCCGATAGCTTCCTGCCTCTGAGCCCACCCCTCTTCCTCCCCAAGCCCGGCAGGGAGCCAACTTGGACAGAACCTGAGAGCCCACCTCCTTAAATACCCTGAAATTTGAAAATTGCTTGAATTTTGATTGTATTTTGGCAGTTTCAATCAGAGTGTGAAGTACATGGAGTTAAAACCTCTGGTCAGAGGATCTCTGAGCTTAAAGCCCCTGCAGGTGATCTCTTCCAACCTTGAATTTCATCATCAGAGGGCATGCTGAGCTCCTGAGAGTTCAGGGAGGGCCCCAGCACCGGATTTTCCTACCTTGCTGTCCTAGGGATTTTACCATGAATAGGCGAACCAATGCTCTGCATCTGGAGCTCTGGAGACCTCACCTCCACTCCCCCGGCCAGAATTATCATAAGAGTGTCCCAAGGATAATCTTTTTGTAAATTTAAACCAATGCATTTTCACTTCCCTCTTTCAGACAAGTTTCCTGGTAGCTGCTCGCTTCAGGGGAGCCAGAAGGCTTTTGGCTCCCAGGCAGGAGAGACTTTGCAACTGGGTTTTGAAAGCTCTGAGGAGAGAGGATGTGCTAGGATTCCTTTATCTCCCTCGTTAGCATATCAAGGGCAAAGCCAGGAGCAGGTCCAGGTCCCTAGTGGTCTGTGTGGGAGGGGCCAGGCCTGCAGGCAGAATTCAGTCAGGGAGCAAGGCTGGGCGGTGAAGTAGGACAGAGAAGGCAGCGGGCCCAGGAGGACTGTGGGACAGAAGAAAGGAGGGGTGAGTGGGTGGAGGGCAAAAGGGTAGGAAGCCGCTTTTCTGATTCTAATTCCTGGGCCCAAGGCCGGTTGAGGGGGAAGGGCGTTGGGTCGGTGAGTCTGTGGGAAAGAGGAGGCTGTTCTCTGGGTGCCCACCTTCAGAAAGGGGCCAAGAGGGTCATTTGAGGGGCACCCCGAGTTTTAGCTTTCTCCTCAGTGGCACCACCAGGGGCCCTGTTCTGGGCAAGGCGAGTTGACACTCAGGGGTGACACAGGTCAGTGGGCTGGCCGGTGGAGGGGAGCCAGGGGCAATGCAGGAGCAACCCTGACCTTGAACAAGCCCTGGCCTCCAGAAGCTTTGACATTAGAGACCTTTGGATGTCCACGAATGTCAGGGGCACCTCCATGGACTCAGGACAAGTCAGGGCCTCTACCCCCATCTCAGTCCACTTGGGCTGCTAGGACAGAATACCCGGGGGGCTTATAAACCACACAATTTGTTTCTCACGGATCAGGTACCAGCAGGTTGGGGGAGCCCCCAGGGGCAGAAAGAGCCCAGCTGAGAGAACAGTTACCTAGGAAAGACTGGGACACTGATTGAAGGCTCAGATCATGAAAACTCTGAATATGATCCGAGTAATATTTTGGCCTGCTAACCAGGGGGTGGGGAGAACTCAGGGGAAAAATTCAATTCATTCCACTTTAAATAAACAAAAGCACCTTTCCCCCCTGCGCAGCCTGATCATAATACGAATTACATTTGTGACCCTCATTCAACAGCTACTGAAGGGGAGCAGAATTCACCCCAAAATATGCTTTGTTGGCTTAAGGATTTTTTTTTTTTTTGAGCCGATTATTTTTGAGAACAGCAGACATAGAAAAAATTCTGAAAACAGAATAGAAATTACACTTTTGTAAGGGGTGTTTGCATCTCTAAAGGAAATCTGAAAACTCCATTTAGTCTTTTTGTTGGTGTCTCCCTCTCTGTACCAGGAAGAGAAGGAGGACTCTAAATTATGAGAAACTTATCAGCAGAGATGCGACCAACCTGAACTGGCAACACGACCTCACCCATGTTTAGCAGGCTTTTTCTTTACCTCCCATACCTGTTCCCCACCACCCTCCAGCCCCCTCATGTCTATCTTTCGTCTTTAGCTGATGATAGTATTTAAGATGCTGGCTTGGGCTATCTCAGGGAATTAGTTTCCCTCAGAATCTCCCACAGATACGGTGAGGCATATGTGTTAATTAACTTCTGTTTGTTCTTCTCTTGTTGATCTGTCTTTGTATTACAAAGAGTTTCAGCCAAGAACTCAGAAAGGTAGAGGGGAAATTGTTTTTCTTCCCCTACACTACCATTTATTGAGCATCTATTTTCGGCTGGACTCTGCTAGTATTTGGAAGTTCATGCAGAGCCTGACAGGTGGACACACTGGCTTAAATGTCACTGTTACTGACGTTATCATTATCATTACAATGATGCTGTAATCCTCCTGACAGCTTTATTGATGAGTGGATATTGGTGAGGAAAATGTGCTCCAAGTGACTTTCCCAAGGTCATGCATTTTAACCAAAGTCAGGGTTAAAACATTTATTTACCTTATTTTTTTCCATTCGAAGATTTATCATTATTTTACGTACCACTAAGAAAGAAAAACAGCTAGCAACTGAACTGTGACACAGGATTTCTGTAGCATTTAGAATTTTTTGGTAGACTTAGCATAAAAGCTGTTTTAGGGGTGCCTGGGTGGCTCAGTCGTTAAGCCTCTGCTTTTGGCTCAGGGCATGATCCCAGGGTCCTGGGATCGAGCCCCGCATCGGGCTCCCTGCTCTGCTGGGAGCCTGCTTCTCCCTCTCCCACTCCCCCTGCTTGTGTTCCCTCTCTCGCTGGCTGTCTCTCTCTAATAAAATAAATAAATAAATAAATAAATAAATAAGCTTTTTTTTTTAAAGATTTTATTTATTTATGTGACAGAGAGACAGCCAGCGAGAGAGGGAACACAGCAGGGG
>NC_048231.1:33374951-33375098 GCF_002007445.2 Ailuropoda melanoleuca
AGGGGAGTGGGAGAGGAAGAAGCAGGCTCCCAGCAGAGGAGCCCGATGTGGGACTCGATCCTGGAACACCGAGATCACGCCCTGAGCCGAAGGCAGACGCTTAACGACTGCGCTACCCAGGCGCCCCAATAAATAAAATCTTTTAAA
>NC_048231.1:33375183-33379994 GCF_002007445.2 Ailuropoda melanoleuca
ACAGCCAGCGAGAGAGGGAACACAAGCAGGGGGAGTGGGAGAGGAAGAAGCAGGCTCATAGCAGAGGAGCCTGATGTGGGGCTCGATCTCATAACGCCGGGATCACGCCCTGAGCCGAAGGCAGATGCTTAACCGCTGTGCCACCCAGGCGCCCCAGACATGGATTTTTTTTTTTTTTGACCATTTGTTACTCTTTTGCATACATAGAGAAGAAAATATATGTGAAATAAATTGGTTAATTATTTCTAAAATGTCTTCACGTTCAGGCTCTAATTCCTTTAAGTCACTTTTTCATCTCAGAGTTATGGATCTCCTCTGTGCAAAGCGCGTTAGTGATGCCACATTTCGTTTTTTGCAAAACTTTATATTTTGGAATAATTTCAAACTTAGAGAAAAGTTGTCAGAATAATACAAAGAGTTCCTTTATGTGCTTTGCCCAAATCTTTACATTTTATCACATCCTATTTACCATTACCCTCAAGCGTGCGCACGTGTGTGTGTGTGTGTATGTCTTTCTATGGATGGTCCCCAAATTACAATGGGGATTTTTCAACTTTACGATTTTTCAACTCTACGATGCTGCACATTCAGTAGGAAACTTACTTCAAATTTTGAATTTTTTCGCCAGGCTAGGGATATGCAGTATAATCCTCTCTCGTGCTGCTGGGTGGGGTCCTGCAATCACAGGGTCAACAACTGTTCCACAGACAGCTGTTCCGCACCCATACAACCATTCTTTTGTTCACTTTTAGTATAGTGTTCAATCAATTACATGAGACATTCAACACTCCATTACAAAACAGGCTTTGTGTTAGATGATTTTGCCCCCTGCAGGCTAATGTCAGGGTTCTGAGCACGGGAAGGTGGGCTAGGCTGGGATGTTCAGTACGCTTAGCTGTATAAATGCATTTTCAACTTAATGGTATTTTCAGCCTACAATGGGTTTATTGGGAGGTGACAGCATCGTTAGTTGAGGAAGATCCGTACATTATTTTTTCCTGAACCAGTTGAGATTATGTCGCAGATACGATGCCCCTTTACCTTTAAAGACTTCAGCACATATCCCCCCAAAGAGAGGATATCTTCTAATTTAACCACAGAACAATGATTAAAACAATGAAGAGAGGAAACTAACATTGATACAATTCTATTACCTAACCTACAGACTTTATTCACATTTCCCCATTTTATCGGTAAAGTCTTTCACAACAAAAGAAAACACGTATATATAATAAATATATATATATAATAAAATATTTATTTTTAAAAATATGTATTTTTTGGTCCAGAATTTAATTCAGAATCATGCCTTTCACTTAGCGGCTCTGCCTCTTTGGACTCTTAATCTGGAACATTCCTCAGACTTCCTGTGCCTTCCACCATCTTGATATTTTTGAAGAGTACAGACTAGTCATTTTGTATAATGTCCCTCAATTAACATTTGTCTGGTATTTCTTCGTGATTAGATTCAGATTACGCATTTTCGGCGCGGATACCGCAGAAGTGGTGTGTGTTTGTCTCAGCCCATTGGATCGGAAGATACACGATGCCCATTTGTCCCACTTGGGGTAATGCTGACTTTGATCACATGCCAAGGTGATGTCTGCTGTCAAGTAATTATTTTCCCCTCTGTAATTAAGGAACATTNCTTCCACCATCTTGATATTTTTGAAGAGTACCGACTAGTCATTTTGTATAATGTCCCTCAATTAACATTTGTCTGGTATTTCTTCGTGATTAGATTCAGATTACGCATTTTCGGCGCGGATACCGCAGAAGTGGTGTGTGTTTGTCTCAGCACATTGGATCGGAAGATACACGATGTCCATTTGTCCCACTTGGGGAAATGCTGACTTTGATCACATGCCAAGGTGATGTCTGCTGTCAAGTAATTATTTTCCCCCCTGTAATTAAGGAACATCTTATGGGCAGGTACTTGGAGACTATAAATATCCTGCTTTTCCTCAAATGTTCACCCTTAGTTTTATCTTCCATTGATGAGTCTTCTCTGAATCCATTGTGACTGTGATGGTTGGTAAATGGTGAGATGCGCCATATTGGTTTCTTAAGATGCTATAACAAACTACTGCCAACTTAGTGGCCTAAACAAAATGAATTTATCATCTTACAGCTCTGGAGGTCAGAAGTCTGAAAACAGTCGCACTGGGCTAGCAGCAAGGTGTCAGCAGGGCTGTGTTCCTTCGGGCAGCTCTAGGGAGGACTCTGTTACCTTGCTTTTTCCCGTTCTAGAGACTGGCCATATTCCTTGACTCTTGACCACAAAACCCTGNTCTTACAGCTCTGGAGGTCAGAAGTCTGAAAACAGTCGCACTGGGCTAGCAGCAAGGTGTCAGCAGGGCTGTATTCCTTCGGGCAGGGAGGACTCTGTTACCTTGCTTTTTCCCGTTCTAGAGACTGGCCATATTCCTTGACTCTTGACCACAAACTTCTGCTTCTGTGTTCGTAGCTGCTTCTCTCATTCTGACCTTCCTGCCTCCCCTTCGGACTTATGGACCCAACTGTGATTACACTGGGCTTACCCAGACCATCCAGGTAATCTGCCCATCTCAAGACCCTTAGCTTAATTGTAACTGCAGAGCTCCTTTGGCCGTGGAAGGTCACATATTCTCAGGCTCCAGAGTCTCACATGTGGACATCTTTGGTGGTGGTGGACGCATTATTCTGTCTACCCTACGTCACAATTTCTTAAGAGTGCTCCACTGTTGTCTAAGGGATTTGCTTCTGAGCCACTCGCCCACATTCCGTAAGCTTTGACCTGCATAAGCAGGAGTGGCAAATGCCACTGGCCACAGGGATTGTAAGACTCATCTGAGGTCAGAAATACTACAATGTAAAGATAGTGTCTGGCCCTTGTACTGAGGATGCTGCGAGTCTGGCTCCTATTGATATCTTGATCGCCATGGTTTGTTAAACCTTTAGCAATGTGTCTGAGCACCTTCTATGTGTCAGCAAATGTCCTGTCTGTCAGGTGTGCAGAGATCAGACACATGGCCCCTGCCTCTGGGTGGGATCTGTCTGCCCTGCACTGGGAGAGACAGAGATAAAAGTCAAATTAGAAGTGATTCGGCAAAGAGGATTGGCCTGGGAAGAATGAACTGAACATCAGATTTCCTTATAGGGCTGGGGTGGGGGGGTGCTCAACTGGGAGGGGCTCTGCAAATCCCCGGACAGGTGGGCAGAGTCAGGGGAGCCCCAGGCAGGCCAGTGTTCAGACTCCGGTTTAAAGAGCAGAGCTCCAAGCCAAGCTACTGAACAGCCATCGTGCTAGGTAGAGGAAATTCTTGCAAATATAAAGTGATCTCTATGGTTCCTTCCAACCCCCAGAATTGTCTGTGATTCTCTCCCCTCTTGCTAAAAGCAGTTCAAATTAATTACTAATAAATAACAGTAATACCCCTAGTATACTAACCCCCCATCAACCAGTCCGCTGAGCATAGCCATCTCTGCTCACCCGGGTCAGGTCCTGGACTGTGTGTTTTGTGTATTTGTGTGTGTGTTTATATGCGAGGCTCCTCTTCCCAGTCATTTGCTAAGTCCTGCTTTGTGCTTGGCAGGGCGACTGGGGATTGGGGGCAAGACACAGTCTCAGGGCCAGTAAACACTTCTCCCTTCTTGCCTTGGGATCCAGACGGACCCTAGTCCACATTCTGCCTCTACCACATTCTGTACAAGGGTCTGGGGACCCCAAATCACAGGCTGCTTCCCCTCTTCCTAAGGAGTTTTACAACTGGTTCCTAGTCCGAGAGGGGGTGAGGAAAGCTAAGGTACAGACATACAGTCGCTGCCCCAGATTTCCAGAGCCTGCTAGGTGTCAAAGTCCACAATGCATTTAGGATATTAGAGTGAATGAAACAAAATCGGTCCTGCGTTTGCTGAGCTCAGAGTGGGAGGTCAGAGAGTGAGGTCGGAAAGACAGCGAAGTGAGGGGAGGACCTGACAGGGCATGGGGGTCGGCGAGGTGGCAGGTCTGAACGAAGACCCAGGGCCAAGTGCAAAACAGAGGCACGCAGCAAGGGCAGAGGGGGTCAGGAGCCTTTGTCTCAGACCTGAGATTTGTCGGCTGAGGCTGCACCTGTGTGGTTTTTGACCGAAGCCCGCTTTGGAATGCCATCTCAGACCAGAGCAAGGAGGTCACGGTGCTGTGCGGCCTCTCACAGGGGCTAGGACCACCTTCCCCAAAGGATGGTTTTGAAAGTCGAGTGAATGAGCTCCGGACCGAGTGTGACCAAATCCGCCTCCCCGACTGTGGAGGGCGTCAGGCTTTCTCTGGGAGGGCGCAGAGTCGGGCGGCTCTCACCCCACGGCCAAGGTCATTGGGATTGGAGGCCAGCGCGGCCAACATTCTGCCCGGAACCCATTGCAGGGACGCTGGCTGCAGGCATTTAAGCCCGGCTGGTCTCCCAAGGCAATCTGTGGATAAATTGAACCCCTCAGCTAGCCTGGTCTGCTAGCAAGAGGGGTAAATCCCCTCTGAGAAACCAGTTACAGTTCGGAAATAGCAATCTAGACATCAACCCCAAACCTGATAAACCCACGGGCAGCCTGACAGAGTCCGACACCTGATGGGTCCTTGCAGCCACCTGAGCAAACGTGGATGGAGCGGCCCCTAGAGGCCCAGTGGGGTGCGGGCCCCACACAGAATGCTGGGTAAGACCGCTAGGGGCTGGTATCTTGGACCCTTTGCAGTCATCCCGGCTCCCCCCAGAATGGCTTTCTTTTCTTCCAGCACTTTCCTGGGCCACACTCCCTTGAATCTCCTTGTCCCTCTCCCATCGATCTCGTAGCAAACT
>NC_048231.1:33380094-33384180 GCF_002007445.2 Ailuropoda melanoleuca
TTTTAATTGGATTATTTGTTTTTTGGGTGTTGAATTGTATCCATTCTTTATATGTTTTGGATACTAACCCAGATATGTCATTTGCAAATATCTCGTCCCATTCAGTGGGTTACTTTTTAGTTTTGTTGGTTGTTTCCTTCGCTGTGTGGAAGCTTTTTATTTTGATGTAGTGCCAGCAGTTTATTTTTGCTTCTGTTTCCCTTGTCTCAGGAGACATAGCTAGAAACAGTTGCTCTGGCCGATGGCAGAGAAATTACTGCCAGTGCTCTCTTCTAGGATTTTTATGGCTTCAGGTCTCACATTTTAGGTCCTTAATCCATTTTGAGTTTATTTTTGTGTGTGGTAAAAGAAAGTGGTCCAGTTTCTTTCTCTTTCTTTCTTTCTTTCTGCACGTGGCTGTCCAGTTTTTCCAACGCCACTTGTTGAAGAGACTGTCTTTTTTCCATTGTATATTCTTTCCTGCTTTGTTGAAGATTAATTAATCGTACAATTGTGGGTTTGTTTCTAGGTTTTCTGTTCTGTTCCATTGATCTATGTGTCTATTTCTGTGCCAGGACCGCACCGTTTTGATGACTACAGCTTTGTAATATCACTTGAAGTCCAGAATCATGGTATGTCCAGGTTTGGTTTTCTTTTTCAAAATTGCTTTAGCAATTCAGAGTCTTTTGTGGTTCCACACAAATTTTAGGATTGCTTGTTCTAGTTCTGTGAAAACTGCTGTGCGTGAAGGTGGGCAGGTGAGGGCAGGGAGTGGGTGGGCTGGTGCTGGAGGCATGAGAAGGGGGAGGGAAGGAGCACAGGTGGAGGAGAGTGGTGGGGCTGGATGAGGTCGGGGGGTGCCCTCAGGGTCCAGACCAGAACTATGGCGATGGCGCCTGGGGACTGGTGGGCAGATTTGAGAGGTCTGTGAGGGAGAAGTGTCAGCCATGGTCGGGGAGAGGAAGGAGGGGACACTGTAGGCAGGGAGCGGGCAGGACAGGGGTGGTGGGATGAATGGGGGTTCTGGCTCAGCTTTCAGGCAGCTGGTCTCCTGTCATGCACTGAAGTTGGGAGCTCTGGGGGCTGAGCAGGAGGTCTGGGAGGAGGATGTGGAGAAAGGCAGTGAGCTTGGTTTGGGACATGCTTGAGGTGTTTGTGGGACACTCAGGTGGCACTGTCTGGCAGGCATGCGGGCATCTAGGGGTCCAGGAGATATGGGTTTGGCTGACATCAGCACATAGAGGGTACCAGGCCACTGGGTGAGTCACCAGGGAAAGCGTGTGAGAGGCAAGGGGGGAAGCATCCCAGGACAGAGCCTAGAGGACCCCAGACATTCGAGGGCATGGAGCAAAGGGATAGAGTGGACCCTCCTTCCTGGGCATTTGAAGTTTAACAGAGGGCAAAGCTTTCAGCAAAAGGAGTAAATGCTGCACGGGGGACCAATGACCAGGTAAACAGGTGAGGGGTGAACTTGGTGGGGAGACAGGAGCAGGCGAGCCGGCCCTTCGAGCTCCCTTCATGTTTTACCCAAGAGGCTGTCGGTTCAGAAGACCCATCCATCCCCAGAGCAACCGATGTCAACAAGAATTTGATTTAGGTGAAGCCCGACCCAAGTGGCCTCAATGGACCGTGGAAGGGTTTCAGCAACAGGAACCCCAGGAGACCGCTGAGGCATCGGCTTCCTGCTCGTCCCCTACCCTCGGCTCCCCTTTGATCAGTGGCACATGTCGGTTCAGCTCTGTCTCTGCTGAGTCCACCTTCTGTGTCTTTCGGGGAGGTTGCCGCCCATGGGGCTCTGAGGAAGATTCTGGAACAGCCAGAGGTGTGCTGAACCTGTCCGACCAGCCTGTGGGAGGTTGTGGTGCAAGTTTTGGGGATTTTGCGAACTGGTTATTCAAATAGCCATTATTAAAAATTAAATTACGGAAGCATATGATTCAGTAAATTCTTTTAAAAGCAAACTCATATGCATTCAAATGCATTCACTATTCACTTCATGTTACTCTTTCCTGTGCTCTCGAGGGATGCACATGGATCGTATTTAGACGTAGAAATACCGTACGAGAGGGTGTAACCATGCATCTCTTCCCCGCTCGGTTCAGGGTGTCACGTTGCTTACTTGAAATTAGTTGCACTGGGCGCATAGACACCACAAATGTCAGCAAGCAAACAAATCAGGGCTTTACTCTCCTCCCCGCCCCACTGCCCAGCACCGCTGTTTATAAAGGTATGTTGAGAGGAAGAAATGCAGCATATATCCCTAAGCATTCATGGGCTTCCTATTAAAATGTTCACAAGGAAACGTTTATTTAAGATGACCTCTACTCACTACTTATAAATAAAATAATGAAAGATTTAAAGAGATATTAGCATCCCGGCAGCATCCAATACCTTTCCATGTCTTTGAACATTACTGATCTTTCAAAGCCTTTCTGGGTCTCTCTCCATCTCAGACGAAGTCAGCCAACATGCACTGGAAGCCGGAGTTCTAGCCTGATGTGTGTCGTGGGCCCCAGGCCTGCAACTTCCGTCTCTTCTCAGAATCAACGTTTCACGTGCATAATATAAACAGCATTGAATTCTGAAAGAAAGCAATTATTCCGAGATAAAATTATCAAAGTATATAGACATGTGACATGGTCACGAATGTGTACTTCTTTCCTAGCACGTTAGATCACCTGCTGTAGCAATGGAACCTGATAACAGTTGTCCTTTCAAACTGGAGCTTAGCGGATATGAGACTGGGAGATATCTAGCGATAATGTGACAAGAAACCTGTGATTTCTACCGATGACAAACTCAGTGAGTGATCATACTACCGCTGCTGGCTGCCTGTATTCTTAATCGGAAAAGAGAAAAGCGCTAAATTCTGATGAGGGATTAGAGAAAAGAAACGTGATTTTTTTTTTCTATCCAAGTTCACAGGCAACCCTGAATTCTGTCCATGGAGACCCCCAGGGTCTAAGGACTCCAAGTTCAAACCCTTGCGTCTGAGGCTTGTAGCACCTCAGATGTTTTCCCAAGAGTTGGTGAGATTCTGGGCAGTTTGGCGTCGAAGCTCGTTCCAGACCCTTCTGGTAGGCAGAAGCATTCACCAGGTTGGTCTTGGAAAGCCTCAGCGCCGGCTGCCAGCCCTCACGATCTCTGCAGAACCCCGGAGTTGTGTTGCTCTGTAAGGAAGCCGCAGCCGCCCCTGGCCCCGACGGTGTAGACCCGGCTGGTGCTCCCGCACTGTCCTGCCCGCTGTCGGGAGGTGGCCTGGCGCCAGCCCTGACTGATAGGACACGAGCCACTTCCAGGAGGTGTGGGGAGAAACCCCCCCTGACCCCGGCTCTCGTTTCCTGGGCTCCAGTACCCCTGACATGACGTGGCTGAAAGGTGTGTCACGAGAAGGCGGAGCACGGGGGACCCGGGATGAGGAGCTCGAGCAGAGTCCCTGCAGCCCGTGATGCAGCTGGCGATGCAGGGGAGCATGAGCGAGAGAGTACCTTTGCTAGGTGAGCGGCTGAGTTCCCACTGCAGCCAAGACCCCGGGCTGACCGACTTTCCCCACGGTCGTCCTAGATGGGCGCAGCTCGTGCTCACCTCCGTCTTGAGCACTTGAGCCCCAAGGGCTCTCACGCAAGGCACACTCTGTCTTTGCTGCAGGAGCCTTACTCCCGCAGTCCTCATGCTCCCACGAGGGGAGGGAGGGCGGACCCCACTCCCGGTAGAGAAAGGTGTGGGGAGTCGCTGCCAGCCTCTCCTGCTTCTCCGTCACTCCTGAAGGAGGGGAAGGGAGGCTGCTCCGGTGGGTGAGTTAGGAGGAGGGACAGAGTGTGTACAGCAGACTACCCACCCCCCCTCCCCAGTGCCGGGTCTCTGCAGAGGGCCCCGCTCAGATCTCTGCCCCGTGCCCGGGCATCGGGGCCCCGAATCATCTGGAGGAGGAGGCCTGTAGGTTGTGGGCAGGGGCTCAGTTGGCCAGATGGTGGATCGTATCTGTGCCAGGTCACCTTCATCAATCAAGCTGATGGTTGGGTCCTTGTTGTCTGTCTCCTGTTTCCTTCTTCACGGTGGGTTCCAAAGGCAAGAGGAAAGAGCAGAAGATTCTTTTTTTTTTTTTTT
>NC_048231.1:33384297-33459597 GCF_002007445.2 Ailuropoda melanoleuca
GATGTGGGGCTCGATCCCATAACGCCAGGATCACGCCCTGAGCTGAAGGCAGACGCTTAACGACTGCACCACCCAGGCACCCCAAGAACAGAAGATTCTTAAGTAGCCCCTCTGGCCTTCAAAATGCCTTTCTCCACGCCCATCTGCACCCACGCTAGACAGTGAGCTCCCTGAAGGCGAGAGACACTGCTTACTTTTCTCTGTCTTCTGACTATCATGACCCGTGGCCTGGCATTTCAAAGTTCAAGGCTATCAGAGGTCCCTGAGATGTGATGATATCGCAGAAGGTCCGAGGCAGCTCTGTACCTGCTCCCTGAGGGTATGAGGGTGCTGACGATGCTTCCCCAGGGAGGGGGTACAGGAGGACTGCTGGCCCCCCCAGTACGCCTGCTGGCATGACAGGTGCCCACCTTTTCTCTCCAAAATGAAAAGGATTCCTGGAGCCACGGCGTGGCGGCTCTGCTGGAGGGCCAGGAGGGAGGGCGCTGCTCTGCGAGGCTGCCCGCTCCCATTGTGAACAGTTTCCATCGTGACAGTTCATCCTGGGTCAGAGCCGAGCCGACATCTGCCTTGGAGTAGTTCTCTCTCTGCCCTTTGGTCTTGACTCTGCCTTCTGGAAGCACACGGAACAGATCTAAGCTGTGTCCCCATGAGTGTCCCTCAACTCAGCCACGTCAGCTGGTGAGTCCTAACCCAGCTCTTTCCTGTCCTGTACATCGGGACAGAATTGAGCTCGTGTCAGACCGTTACAGTGGCCTTTTAAAGTGTATCTTCCAGAAGCTACTTATCAGTTAGTTAAAGTCCAAGTAATACAGTGGTAGAAAGACAGGGGGCTTCCAGGCTCTGAAATTCACCTCCTCTGTAGAATGTGGAGGACCCGTTCCCGCACCCGGCTCTGTGCCAGGCGCTGGGGTTGCAAGACCAGCAGGCTTCTAGGCGGGCCCTGTCTCCAAGCACCTTGAGGCTGGCCGGGAAAGAACACCTGCCTTTGAGGGCTGGGTTTATAGCAGGGCCCAGGGTAGCCTCCCCTCCGCATTAGATCCACGCTGACAATGGAGAAGCCCTCCCCCTTGCTGTTTGCACAGAGCGATCAGTAAGTCCCCTTCCCTGTCTGCAGAGCGAGTGTGTAATTTCAAGCTCCATGGAAGGAGGAAGGAGGAAGACTCGGTGCTGACTCTGAGACATCATCCAGCTCCATCTGGTGCATACCTGCGGAGGCCTGAGGCCCTGCCAGGATTTCAGCCCAGGGGAGCCCACCCTTTGTTCATTTCCAAACTAGGTTAGGACGCAGGCAAGAGAAAAACACGGTAAGTGTAATTCCAGGTCAGATGGGAGAATTGCCAGAGAAGACAAGGGGACACACGCTTGTGCTCGTTGGAGGAAGGGAGCTGGCTCCCAAAGCTGGAAGAAGCAAAGGGCCTCCTGGAGGCAGTGGCATTGGCTGTGGGCCTAGAAGGACTTTGAAGGCAGAGACGGGGACGGGGGTGAAGAAACCCCTGCAGGAAATACAATCACCCGTCTATCCAGTGCTGTTGGTTTTCCTGGTACAACAGGGCTCCCCCTGCCTTTAACATTGACTTTAGAAGTTGATGTGAGAATCACTCACTCCTCAAACAGCCTTTGGACGGGTGCCGCGTGCCCTGCGCTGGAATAGCCACTGGGAGTGCCATGAAACAGTCCTGCCGTGTTGTTGTAAATCCATCGTCCAGTGGGAGGGACGCACGAGACAGAATGATCAGGTAGGCTCCTAAAGGCAGTAGGATCCATGAATGTGCACCTGGTCTCCCCCCTCTTCCCCCGACCACTCCCATGGAGGAAGCTTCCCTGCCTTATCCAAGACCAAACCCTCCGCTCCTGCTCCGGATCCTGCCCCCCTGGCCTTTTCAGGGACCTGCTTCATACAGGTATCCTGTATCTCCCTGAGTACTTAGCTTCACCATTTCACCTGATCAATCCCATGAAGTTAGAAACCTGCTATGACGTCATAAACAAAGAAACCCTCCCTCGACACCACCTTGCCCACTGGTGGCTCTGTCCCTTCTCTGCTCCTGCTCACTGTAGAGCTTCTCGAACCAGGGGCCGAGGTTGCTGTGTCCACCTGCACTTTCCACCCCTCTAGCCGACGTCCACCTGTCTCCAATCACCAGCACTCCCCTGCCCCTGCTCTTGACGAGGGGAGCAATGACTCGTTGCCAAATCCCAAAAGAATTTCTGTCCTCAGAATTTTCCATGTCTCAGCAGCATTTGACACAGTAAAGCGTCCCTTCTCCCTCCTTGAATGTCTTCCTTCTCTTGGCTTCCATGCTTTCCTGCTTCCCTGTCCTTACTGTGGGCTCCTTCGGTAGCCTCTCCCCTGCTTGACTTCCTGTGGCCAAGTCCCCGGGACTCAGTCCTAGGTCCCTTCTGTCCTCTGCACACGCCCCGGCCGGCCCAGCCACTTTGTAGTCCAACAGCTCCCAACCTCTGCCTCTTGTCCTTGACCTCTCTTTTGAACTTCATACGTGTGCCCCCAATCTTGCACGTGACAGTTGCACATGGGAGTCCAACAACACCTCAAAGCCCACCCAAACAGAACTTTGGGTTCCCGTTGCCAGACCAGCTCCTCCACCGTCTTTCCCTAGGCGGCCGCCATCAACCACCCAGTAGTTGAAGGTGATGCTGGGAGTTACTCTTGACTCCTCTTTTTCCCCCCACCCAGCCCTCACACCCAAGCCTTCGCAAGTCCTGGAGACTCTACTTTCAAAATGTATCTTTGCGCAACCGAGTTCTCTCCATGTCCTCCTCTGGCTGCACACGCCAAGCCGATGCAATCTTCTGCTGGATTACCAGCACCACCTGTCACCTGTTCTCCTCCCACTCTTGGCCCCAGTATGACTTCATCTCAACCCAGCAGCCAGATGGGTTTACATTCCCCAAGATGTAAATTAGACTGTGTCACAACACTGTCCCCTCCCCCCCCACTTAAAACCTTCTAGTAATTTTCAACCACACGTACACCACATTTCAGCCCCCAGTCCCTGGTCTACGAAACCCTTTGTGGTCCGAGACTGGCTTACCTCTGTGTCCTGGTCACACACATGCCCCTGCTCCCCCACCTTCCTGCAGGCCCTGCTTTGCTTTCCCTGCCTCTGTCCTGTGGAGCTCTTTCCCGCCTCCGGGCGTTTGCCTCGTCTGTTCCTTTTGCCTGGAATGCTCGCGTGGCCTGCTCCTTCCCCTCGGCTCACTATCACAGGACCACATTCGGATTCTCTGCGTCGTGTGTGGTGATGATTACGCTGATCTTTTCTTTTGCTTGTTTATTTGCATATTTGCCTTTCTCCACTAGATACAGTTTCCGCGAGAACACAGGGCTTGCCAGTGTGGGTACAACTAAATTCCCAGCAGCTTGTGCTGTGCCTGGCTGAGGGTCGACATTTAGTAGGCGTATGTGGAATGAGCAAATGAGTAACATAATGAGGGCCCTTGAAAATGCATCTCTGAGGGCCTCTGTGGTAGGCAGTCTGCAAACACGGGGGCAATAGGTCTCCTGCCCATCTCCATGCCCTGGAACATGCTTCTTCCACGCTAATTCTGGATGTGGTCAATGAGACACTGGAAAAGAAGACATGTAAAGTTTCAGCCTTGGGGATCACAGAGCCCACCGTGAGAATGTGCCCGGCCGGAGCAGGCTGTCAGAGCAGCCCCATGGTTCCCAGGGATGGTGGCCTGACTTCAAGTCCATGCCGTGGGGACTCACTGAAGAGTGTAGCATACAGGCAAGGTGGCCTCAGTGCAATTGTGGGGTGATGGATTTTGGGACCCAGCCGCTGGGCCCCCGGTGAGTTAAGCTTCCTGTAGCTGGAGGTCTGCGAGGACCTTTCTTTAATACCATCCATTATCCGCCGACCCTCCAGCTGACCACAGATATGAGAAAGATCAGCTAAGCCACCAAGGCCAGAGAACAGCCGAGCCAACTCACAGACTCATAATCTACATATAATTCTTAAGCCATCAAGTTTTGGGATGGTGTCTTTAACAGCCCAAGATAACTGATAACATCTCTTTGATGATTCCTTAATCCCTGGGAAGCTTGAAAGCACTTCATACATACTGCCAAATCACTTTTCAGAAAGGCTGTATCCATTTATATATCCCCGGGCAATATATGAGACTGCCCATTTCACTACATCTTCCCCAACACTGGGTATTATTCTAAAAGGCATTTGTAAATGTGATATGTGAAAAGGGGCAGGTGTGTGGTTCCAAATGCATTTCTTTGACTATTCCAGAGATTGACTCTTTTTTCACATTTGTTGGCCACCAGTGAGGTGTCTCTTCTTAAGCTTTTAAAAATCCTAGTTATAGGTAGAATTCCTGTGTCCCGTGTTCCCCTTTTGAGGGGTGGCAGCCCAGAGTGACTGCCGTATAATTCTGTTCACTTCCAAGGCAGTCCCCTCATTTCTCTGGCAATTATCAGCTGATTATCTCCCTAATGCGCTCTTTCAGTACTTCCACAGTTAACCCCGTGACTGGAGGGCTGCCTAATGACATTTTTATAGCCTGGTGTGCTCTGTTTCATTAAGTCCCTGCCACGGCCACAGTGGGGACTCCCCTCTAATCAGTCAGGAGCGGGCCATGTGGCGAGGTGCCTGTGGCCGGGGGTCGGCTGGGCAGGGAAGGAAGAAGGCATGTGGTTCCCTGGTGTGTGAGCCATGTGGAGGGTGGCAGCCGGGGGCCCACGTGGCTGGGGAGCACTGGAAATGCGGGGAGTCCAGACTGAGGTACACGATGGTTAAATTATGGATTACCTGTTGAAATGATATTTTAAATATATTAGGTTAAACGAAATGTATTATCAAGATTAATGTCACTTGTTTCTGTTTCCTTTTCCTGCTGTGAGCACTAGAAAAATGTAAGTTACGTGTGTGGCTTGCATTATGTTTCAGTTGGCGGTCTCACCGGGAATGCGTGGCAGTGGGGTGAGAGCGTGTGCGTGTGTGTGTGAGTGCGTGTATGTGTGAGTGTGCACGTGTGTGAATTTATGTGAGTGCGTGAGACTGTATGTGTGTGAGTGCATGCGTGTGAGTGTGTGAGTGTGCATATGTGTGGGCCCGTGTCTGTATGTGTGAGTGTGTGTGAGTGCATGTGCATACATATATGTGTGTATACGTGTGGGCCCACATCTGTATGTGTGCGTGCATGTGCATACGTGTATGAGTGTATGCATGTGTATGTGCGTGAATGTGTGTTTATATGAGGGTATGTAGGGATGGGGCGGGAAGGCTGACTTGTGCACTTACAGTCTGGGACCTAGATCAAAGCCCGGGATGTTGTAGTCGCATCACCTTATGTTCCGGCACCTACTACACGCTAGGAAGTGACTGGAGTGGGATGGGAAGTGGTGGGGCTCCACGCCCCTGTTCTCTCTCCTGCAGAACCAGCTCATGCAGAGGCCGGCCCAGGGTGAGGGAGGGGCTGGGGGAGGACTCCAAAGTGAATTTGCATGTTGCTGTGACCTTAGCACAGGGACAGTGTGCCATCCACCACCACCCCCTCATGCCTGTCCTCACCATCTCACTTGGCCCAGATTTGTAAAGATCAAGGAAACTGCAAGATTTCAACATGCTGTAGAAATAGCTACTTTCATGATAAAGGGAAAATAAAAGCCCACAGGCATAGGATGTAGACCTGGGCTCGGATGCTGGGTCCACTTCTGAGCAGCAGCGTGGCCGGTGCCTCAGTTTCCCCATATGTGTGGTGGAGTCTGCTTGTGCAAGGAGTGAATGAAGCCATGTTTGTAAAATTCTGGGCACAGAATAGATGTCTAGTATGTGTCACTTCCCGTTCCCTTCCTCTTTAGCAGTCTCTGTTTTAAGTTTTCTAACTTCTCGGGTTTAACAATAGATGATTTCCTAGACAAGCCTAGACATGTGACAAGCAAGCAAATGCAGTCTTAGAAAAATAACTTATCTACAGCACTACTTTTTACCAGTCTTGCGTAAAGTTCTTTATGTGCGTTATCTCGTTTGACTTTACAATAACCTAGAGTGTGTGCGTGCATGCATGTGTGTGCGTGTGTGCATGTGTGTGTGTGCGTGGGGGGCTGGAAGACTGATTTGCACCTGGTCCCAGGAAGTAACCAGGCTGAATCCCAGCATGTTCTAAATCTTCCACCTTATACTCTAAGCAACTTAAATCAAGACTGGTAGAATTCTACAAAGATTTGTCAGAGGACCTTGGGAATCATGCAGAAAGAAGCTGGGGATGGAGATTATAAAAGAGCACATGGCGGGTTTTCAGAAATATGAGTTTCTTGTCCTCAATGTTCTCTTGGGACCTGGAGGAAAGTGCAGACAATGCTGCCTTTGCTGAAACATGTTTGATAAAAGAGGAGTCTCTGAAGATGGGGGATGGGGAGCCACTTCTCAAAAAAGAAAAAAAAAGTATATTTTTCCAATTATAGACCCATCAGCTTGATTTTGATTCCAGGACAGTTCTGGAATATATCAGAAAACACTACGAAGAAGTGGTGAAATGAGGACCCAAAATGTGTTGATCAAGAATGAAAATCCATGTTGGACAAACTTCACTTCCTTCCTTGATGGTTTTCAATACAGGAATCATGTCACATGATCCTTTGTAAACCTGTATTTGTCAGCTATTGCTATGTAACAGATTATCCCAAAGTTCAGTGACTTAAAACTACAATCAACATTTATTGCCACTCATGGTTTCTGTGGGTCAGAAGTCTGGAAGTGGCTTAGCTGGCAATTTCTCATGAGGCTGGAGGCACGACTGTAATTGGGGTTGTGTTATCCGAGGGCTTGACTATGGCTGGGGGATACATTTCTGAGGGGCTCATTCATGCGGCTCATGGACAGATCCTGAATATTGGTGGAGAATCTCAGTTTCTCTTTATGTGGGCCTCAGGTTGCTTGGGTGTCTTGACAACAGGTGGCTGCCTTTTCCCAGAGGAAGTGAAAGAGAGAAAGAGAGGGAAACTGGCGGAAACCATCCTGTTTATTACTTAGACTTGGAAGTCACAAAATATCACTTCCTCAATATTCCGTTCAGTAGAAGTGAGTCAATATCTAGTCTTCATTTTAAGGGGAGGCCAATAATTTACACCTTTTGAAGAGGGGAAGATAATAAAAAAATTTAAGGACATATTTTAAAACCACCACTCCACTGTCTTTGTAATTTAGAAATAACATGATATATTCTGCATCTTTATCCACAAAAATTTATTGCACATTCATTTGTTCAGTAAATTGTTTTGAGCACTTACTATGTGCCAGGGGCTGAGATAGGTTCCCCATTCCATGGAATTAAAATATTAATGAAGCCATGTCATGGAAACAAAAGAACAGGATAGTGTGATGAAGAGAGACTCATGTGTGCATGTATGTGTGTTTGTGGAAAGGTAAACTTCGATAAGGTGGTCAAGAAATACTCTCTGAGGAGATGGCATTTAAGCTAGGAATGGAAGGAAGAGAAGGAGCCAGTCAAGGGCAGAGTGAGAGGCAGAGAATTCTGGGCAGGGAAACAGTTGGTGCAAAGGCACTGAGGCAGAAATAAGTTAGGTGTTTCTAGAGAGCAGAAAGAAAGAGCAGTGTGCCTGGAACAGAATAAGGGGACAAGAAACAGGTGGGTTGGGGAAATGAAGTCAGCTCACATTGCCTCCCAGGGTTGGGTAAGGAGCTTGGCTCTCCTTTCAAGTGTGATGGGAGGGAGATGAGCAACAGGCAGTGGTGTGAATTGATTTCTGTGTTAACAAGACTACTCTGGGTGTGGTAACTCAGGCAAGAGCAGAGGCTGGGCAGATGGAGGCCAAGAGGCAGTGTAGGAGTATGTTTCAGAAGTGGAATCCACAAGATTTGCTAAGAAGTCAACCTTGCAGGTGCAGTGGAGGGAAGAAAGCAATTGAAGACGGGTCCTAAATCTTTGAGCTACCCAAGACGGTAGCTGGTAGACCTTGATGTCCTACCACGGGCCTCTGTGACTCCGCCTGAGGCCTCTCCCTGGTCCCTACCTGCACCTGCTTCTGCGCACTTGACCCAGATTCAGTTCACAAGCCACATCTGATTAAGAGCCAGAAAAGGTTTTCTCCCCACGCCTGCTAGGAAAATGGGAACTGCTCTTCATCCTGAGGATTTCAGGTGGGGAGCTGCACAGTCTTGGGGAAGGGTTCCAGAATTCAGTGGCTTCTATTCTGTTAGAACAGGAGTCAGCAAACTATGGCCCAAAGACCAAGTCCAGCCTGCTGCCTGTTTTGATACAGCCCTCGAGCTAAGAACGGTTTATACAGTTTTTTTTGCTAAATGGTGGTAAAATACAGGACAAAACTGATCATCTTAACCATTTTTAAGGGTACAGTTCACTAACGTTAAGCATATTCACATTGTTGTAGCCAATCTCCAGAATTTTCGTATCTTGCTACATTGGAACTCTAGAGCCATTAAACAGCTCCCCATTCCCCTCCCCTCAGCCTCTGTCAATCCCAATTCTACTTTCTGTTCCTATGAGCTCAATGACTCGATACTTTATGTGTAAGTGGAATCATACAGTATTTGTCTTTTTGTGACTGGCTTCTTTCACTTAGCAGAATGTCCTCAAGGTCTGTCCATGTTATCGCGTGTGTCAGAATTTTCTTTCTTGCAGCCCCTGGGTGGCTCAGTTGGTTGAGCAACCGACTCTTGATTTCGGCTCAGGTCACGGTCTCAGGGTCGTGAGATCAAGCCCCATGTCGGGCTCCATGCTCAACACCGAGTAAGCTTGAGATTCTCTCTCTCTGCCCCACCCCCAACTCATGCATGCATGCGCAAGCTCTCTCTCTCTAAAATAAATAAAATCTTAAAAAAAAAGTATTTCCTTTCTTCTTAAGGCCAAAATACTATTCCATTGTCTGGACGGACCACATTTTGCCTATCTGTTCATCTACTGATGGGCACTGGAGCTGCTCCCTCTTCTTGGCTGTTTTGAATAGCGCCGCTGCGGGTATGGGTATGAGGATACCTCTTTGAGATGCTGCTTTCAAATCTTTTGGATATATACCCAGATTGCTGGATCCTACCAAAATTCTAGTTTCAATTTTTTGTTTCCCAGAGTGGTTGCACCAGTGGTTTGCATCCCCACTGATGGTTCATGAGAGGTCCAATTTCTGCAGTCCCCATCAACACTGCCCGCCTTTTTTGTCCTTGGATAGTAGCTATTCTAATGCATGTGAGGGGATATTTCCCTGTGGTTGTGATTTGCGTTTTCCTGATGGGTGGACGTGTTGAGCTTCCTTCCCTGCGCCTCTTGGCCATTGGCGTGTCATCTCTGAAAAAAATGTCTGGAGTTCTTTGCCCATTTTTAAACCTAATTTTTCGTTGTTGTTGAGAATTTTACTTTTTTAAAGGGATATGAAAAACAAAAGAAGAAGGCTATTTTGTGACTTGGGAAAATTATATGCCATTCAAATTGTAAGGTCCGTAAGTAAAAGTTTCATCAAAACACGGGCGCTCATTTGTTTACGTTGTCGCTATGGTGGCCTTCCCGCTCACGGCGGAAGTGAGTATTGGTGCCAGAGATCGTGTGTTCTGCAGATCTTAAATATTTCACCCTGCTATCTTTTACAGAAAACGTTTCCTACTCCTGTGCCAGGAGGTACCGGGTTAAGAGAAAGCCTTTTAAGGCCGAAAGGGAGGGTGTGTTTGCCCCCTACAGACAGTGGGGGGCAGCAGAGAGCTGATGAGCTGGAGATTCCCTTCTGGTCCTGCTGCCCAGAATCCGAGGAGGGATTCTGCACCGGGCACAAGGGCTTATCAGCTTGGGGGGCTTGGTGGAAACCATTAAAGCGTGTGTGAGGCTGACCTGGGAGAGCAAAGAATTTTCGTGCGTCTCCTTTTCTCCCTCCTGCCTTCCTCTCTCTGCTCAGTGTGGGTGCCAGCCTGCTCTTCCTAACACACACTACCTCTTCCTGCTTAAACCCCTTCATTGGCTCTCTCTCTGCTCTCCTTGGAGATTAAATCCAAGCTCCTTCAGTCTGATTCCCGAAGCCCTGTCTCTCTTGCCTTTCTTGGTCTTCATTGCTTGGCTCCATTAGCTTGAGTTGACTCCAAACGTCATACTCCAATAATCTGAATCCCATGCTGCCTGCCCCTCATGGCCTTTTTTCTAGCCTTTGCTTACGTCCTCCTATGGCATGCTCTCACACTCACCCTTCCCCCTTCCACCTCTTTCATCCTGTTAACTGCTCCTGTCCTTAGGCTTGGCTCGCTTGCTCCACCTCCTCCAGGAAGCCTTCCGTGACCACCTACTACCCCCCCCCCCAGACACCAAAGGATATCCTCTTCTGATTCCTTTAATTTTCAGTGTTTACTCTGCTCCTAGTACCTCAAACATGGCCACGGGTACCATGGGTAATGGCAGGACCAGGGTCTTATTATCTTTGGGTCCCCGGTGCCTATGGGAAGTCCCGGTACATAGCAGGTACTCGGCAAATGTTTGGAATGAATGAATGAATGAGCATCAAGTCCCGTCAAGAAAGGAGTGAGAGCTTTTCAGGTCCTACAGCTGCTTTAAGAGTGTCCTTTGTTTTCCTGGTGAGGTTGGACCTGGGGGAGAAAGAGATTTTGCAGTTTCCTCCACACGGACGTCTGATCCCTGCAGATTTGTGAGCTGAACCAGTGAAGAAGCTGTTCCTTCTGCTGCTGGAAAATTTTATGCAGCGAGTTTGACAGCTTGAGGCCCTCCCTGCCCCGTCTTAACTTAACAGCCTCCCCCATGGGGCAGTTGGCACCTGAGATGGGCTGGTACCCATGGGGAGCCCCGTGGACACACTTCCCAGGGCCCTGTGCCGCTGAGCAAGGCAATAATGATGTCCGTTGCAGGAGGAAGCAGGGGCTCGGAGGCAGAATAGGCTAGTGGCTACTTCTCTTATCTCACCCCCTCCATGCACTGGGGTTTACTAGCCTGAGGTGGATAGGACCAAACAGAGCCCTGGAGTGGGCCTCAGAAGACCTGCAGGCAGTGGCTGTGTGACTTTGGGAAATCCCTTGCCCTCTCTGAGCCCCAGCTGCAACTTCCTGGGCTTGCCGGAAGACACATGAAGACGGGTCTACAAGGTCTTTCTCCAGTGTCAGTGGCTCTGCAGACATGCAGATGCCTACTGGGCAGGCCACGTGGGACGCATCAGCCTCTGTATCGGCCTTCCAGAACCAACTGAAGGAAGAGAACCTTTAAAATTCCAGCCAGGTTCTCAGATGTACCTGAGCTCCAGAGTTTTCCTGAAGGCTGCTCGCACAGCTCAGCCCAGAGGCATCGGACTCATTTCAGAATTAGCCGGAGGAATTACTCCCTATGCAAACAGACTCCTCTTGTCAGGTGCAGTTTGTAAATATCATTTACAAAAGGAAGTCAATTAAAACTCTCCCTGCTGACTCAGGCCCTCCTGTCCCCACCCTCCCCGGCGCCCAGCAAAACGCCGTTCTTTATAAAGCAGGGTGTGCCTTTTAGGGCTCATACTTTGACAACTCTCCTTTCCCCTATGAATTAGACATGATCTGGGTCTGGTAGAAATCTTTTAACATTTCAAGCTCTTGCCGATGAGTCATTTTCCCTTAGAAATAAATGAAATGAAGGGTTTTTATTGCATCATTCGTTCATTCAGCAAACGGATACAATCTACTCATCTCTTTGGAGTTCGTGCTCAGATTCCAACCTCTGCACGAGGCTTTCCCTCCCCCCAGCACACGCGAGCCCCCTTTCCTGTCCCCCTTTCCCTCCCCAACAGACCTGATGACCTTCGAACATACAAAATAATGGACCGATTTATTACATGTTTTGTTTACTTTCTGTCTCCCAGACTAGAAGGTAAGCCCTGTAATGGCAGAAATCTTCGACTGCTTTACTCACGCGTATACCCAGATGCTGGCCTAGCGAATAACAGATGATCAATGAGTCATTTCTCATTGATGAGTGACAAGCTATGGACTCAAAAGAAGAAGACCCAAGCTTTCCGTCTAAGACAGAGAGGACAGTGACACAGGCCAGTGGAGGGAAGAGGGAAGGAAGTAATGTTTACTGAGTGCTCTCCATGAACCGATACTTATGTAAAATATCTTTGTCATGTAAGCTTTACAACCACACTACAAATTTAAGTGATCGTTCAATTTTCGCACAAGGAAGTATCTGGCTAGACAGGTTAGGTTATTTGCCTTAAGGTCATATAGCTGGAGAGAGGCGGATCCAGGTGGGCTTCTCCCAAAGCTCCGTGCACTGCAGCACACACGAGGAAACAGTAAACATACTGGGGCTTCAGGGAAGGCTTCCTGGAGGAGGTGGCACCCACACCATCTTGAAGACAGGACATGGGATGGACATGCAGGGATGAGGTATAGGAACGGCTGTTGGCAATGGAGAAAAGGGCCTGTGGGCCCAAAGTGGGAATGGTTCGGGGAAGGGGTGGCCACCAGCAACCAAGCTCCGTGAGGTCAGTACTAGTCAAGAAGGTTGGAAAGGCAGAGTGAGGGTAGGCACCGGTTAAGACTCAGGCTCAAAGCTACTCCTTTAATTTCTAATTTGCAAAGCTTTCATATTTGCTATCGAAAGATGGGTTGTGCTCTCTCAAGTCCTTAAAATAGAAATCAGCCTTTCGCTGGTTCACATCCCCTCAAACGAGGCAGATCCCAGAGGTACTGAAACAAAACAGAATTACCTTTCGAGTCTTATGGGGCAAACAGATTATAAAAAGCCCATTCAGCTAAAAGTCCAGCTGTTGCCAAAACAGTAAGGAAAAAAAAAAGACCCTCAGTTCTCAGGCACACCGCCTACAAGCAAGACATCTTGCGTCTACGATGTATGGTTTAAGTCCTCTGAGACAGGCAGCATGATGGTTGTTTTAAAGAGGTTCAAAGAGATTCAGTTCCTTCCCAAAGTCACAGGGCTGGTGAGGAGAGAGGTAGGATGGCCACGTCCATGCCCACTTTCTCGAAGCCTCCTCTGCCCCTGAAAGAGAGCATGCCACGTCCTTAGAAACACTGATTCGGTGCTACCAACACAGTGTCTCCTGTGAAGAATAATTCGTTTTTGATCGCTGTGCCTCGTCCATTTAGGGAATGGTGGACATGGTCCCCGGGAGCTCAACGTCATCCGTTTAGCTGGGAACCTCCTGACAAGTTGAGCAGATAAGGGGAGCTGGGATTCGGTGCTTCTGTCAGCCTTCTCGTTTGACTGTGACAGTCTGGGAAAGCGAATGGCGAGGGAAGCATCACTACGAGCCTGGCCACGCGCACCTGGCTTGCCTTGCCAACGTCAGAGGGCCTCTGCGTTGCTCATTCATCCCGCGCAGGGCCAGCCAGTGAGCCAGGTGCTAGGACTAGGAAGGGGAGTGAGACACACCAGTCCATACAGTACCCTCAAGAAGGTCCCCGCTTAGAAGGGAAAAGGGGCAAATAAAAAGGTCACCGTGGTACAGCTCTGCTCAGGCAGGGAAACACGTTGAAAGATACTCCAAGGGGAGGGGTAAACATTGCAGAACGTTGGAAGCTTTGAAAGTGCCCTCCGGGGGCCCTGGTTCTGACCCGACTCCAAAATGGCCCAACCAGCTAGCAAGATGGTGTGAATTCCTTCTCAAATGACCATTCTGAGAACAGCCCGATGTTCCCGAATCAGTTTATTTCTGTCCGCGCCCTGGGGTCTCCATCACAAACCATGGTTGGGGGTGGCTCCCAAGCCCAGACCATTCCACGCGATGCTACATCTTGGTATGGTTTGAGGGGTCATTAAATAATACCTCTCTTTCCCAGCATGAGTTCCGCAGGCAGAGGACAGAACATCACCTCCCAACACTGGGTGGGAGGATGTATTCGTTTTTTGCTGCGTATCAGGCAACCCTCAAATCTCAGTGGCTCATGACCAAAAAAGCCCATATTGTTCTTACTGACGGGACTGGGTCCCCGGAGGCAGCCTTGCTTCAGGCCGCAGACAGGGCTCATCTCTGCTCTGTGTGTCTCCGATTCTGGGATCAGGGGAGGTGTCAGCCTGCTCCTCTCCTGGCAGGAAGTGGAAGGCACGAGGGGCTAGAGTCACCCCCATGCTTCTTAAAGTCTCTGTCCGGAACTCGCGTTTCCCAGCACGTTCATTGGCCAAAGCAAATCGTATGGCCAAGGTCAGTTTCGCAGGGGCCGTTTCATCCACAGGGAGCCATTCTGAGGACAAGAAGGGAAGAACAGGAAGGAAATCATACACTTTGTGTGGGGACATGGCTGGGGTGCCTGGAGACAAAGGAGACATGGAACCCTTTATCAGGAAGTCTCAGCCACCACACAAGGGCACGGGCAGACCACCACTAGCACCCCGACAGGACCAAATATACACTTCTTGTGGGAACCCTGGTCCTGGAGGAGAGGGAGAGAAGGAGGGGATTAGCTGGGCATGCCCACCTCCCCTTCCTCTGATCAGAATTCAGAGCGAATGAAGGGTAGGTAGGCAGGAAGCCAAGAGTGTTACCCAAACTGCTGTCCCCTAACATGGAAACATGGAGAGCAGTAAGAAGTTTCCTCCCTGGTAACTACATGAGCAAGTGATACATGTTGGCACTTGGCCTTCCTTGGCCCACCAGGAGAGGCACGTACTCTCGTTGCAAGCATGGTACCCTTCCAGGCTGCTATTCGTTTTCAAGGACAGACAGGGTTACACATCAGTGCTGCATAAAATGTTCCTTATGTGCGAACTAACCTTTTGTAATTACTTCGAAGAGGTAAGTCCCTTACAGTCTAAGGCAATACTTAAATGTGGCTGCAGTTGGAATCACTTGGGCCCTGGGGGCTTTCCAGAATCTGGATGCCCACACTGCCCTGCATACACGTGCCATCAGGATCTCTGGGGGTGGGGCTCAGATGTGGGTAGTTGTTTGAACCCACCCACCCTCTCTCCCCCGCAGGGTGATTTCAACGTGCAGTCAAGCCTGAGGACCCAAGATCTAAGGCAGGGGTTGACAGAGTTTTTCTAACAAGGGCCAGATAATGAATATTTCAGGCTCTGCTATTTCAGACTCATCGAGCCAGCCGGTCTTGGTGGCAGGTACTCAACTCTATTGTTGAAGCACGAAGGCAGCCATGGGCAATGTGTAAGTGAATGAGCGTGGCTAAACAAAACTTTATTTACAAAAAGAAGCCTGAGGGCTGGATTTGGCTCACGTGGGCAGTGTGCGGAGCCTGGTCTAAGGCGTTTACAAAATAAGACATTTAAGAATCAAAACAGAGACCCTCCCAAGTTGTATTTGCCATGATGTCTAAGAGCGGGTGCTGACGATCTGACTCGGAGTCCTAGCTCAGCCACAAAGGGCCTGTGTGCCTGGGGGATGTTCCTCCCCTTCTCCGTGCCTCTTCTTCCCTGTCCATACGATGGGGTAACACAAAACTACCTCCTCATGGAGCTGAGGATTAAATAAGAGGCAATGAAGAGGGGCCAGGCACAGGGTTGGCTGGATGCAGAATGAAATTCTTTTTTTTTTTTTTTTAAAGATTTTATTTATTTATTCGACAGATAGAGCCAGCAAGAGAGGGGACACAAGCAGGGGGAGTGGGAGAGGAAGAAGCAGGCTCATAGCGGAAGAGCCTNCTGAGGATTAAATAAGAGGCAATGAAGAGGGGCCAGGCACAGGGTTGGCTGGATGCAGAATGAAATTCTTTTTTTTTTTTTTTTAAAGATTTTATTTATTTATTCGACAGATAGAGCCAGCAAGAGAGGGGACACAAGCAGGGGGAGTGGGAGAGGAAGAAGCAGGCTCATAGCGGAAGAGCCTGATGTGGGGCTCGATTCCCATAACGCCGGGATCACGCCCTGAGCCGAAGGCAGACGCTTAACCGCTGTGCCACCCAGGCGCCCCCAGAATGAAATTCTTAGTATAGCAGTATTTTCGTGTGTGATTTTGGTTATTTTCATAAAGGAAGAGGGCCCCGTAGGTTTTACCAAGCCCCATAGATATATGCCCTTCCAGGAGAGGCCACTTTGATTTCCAGTGCTGGCAGCCAAGCAACAAGGAAAGGAGTCATGGGGAGATGACTTTTGTTTTCTGACAAATGGTAGCCTATGGAGTCAGTTAAAGTAAATTTAATCACGGAGGGGGTGATTAGTACATTAATATAGGGTTTGCTCTTTCCCTTCTCTTGAGAATCTCCACTAAGGGTGAGCTCTGGTAAGAGAAACTTGGGAACAACACAAAGCCTGCAGCCGGTTGGAGAAGGCTACACCCCTCTGTCCAGCTCCTGCAGGTTGGCGGGCTCCTGGGCTGCTAATTTGGCCCTGGGCCTTCCCCCCTGCACTTCGTCATCTGTCAGAGGCTTTGCGGAGAGGACCCTCCTGCTTGGTTTGCATTATTTTTTTTTTAACTGTCATGACAATGTGAACAATGACCATCGATTTCCTTCAATGACCCTCCCCAAAGAGGGACTTTCACTCCGAGGCTGCAAAGCCCCCGGTTATTGAAAGATAGAAAGGTGAGGTTTAGACATTGCCAGGCTCTGTGACTTGGGAAAATATTTTGGTATCAAAGGAGACCTTTTTTTCCCCTCTATCTGCAGCAAAGCCTCCCCACCTTCCCCCCAAAAGTTAGCAGATCAATCCAAATGACTTCACCAGTGGAGTTCCAGCCATCTCTCACTTTCCACATGGTTCCAAGAAAGTCAACGTCATGCCTGGTGCTATTTTTACCGCGGCCCACTATTTCCATTTCCCCCATGGTCTGAGGGGATGGGCATCACTTCCCAGTGACGCACAGGCCTCACTGAGTTCTGGGGAGTCAGCACGTTTGCATAGCTTACCCCATCCTTCTTGTCTGTCCTACCCTTGAACTTTCTTCCCCAAAGCCCAAGGCCTATCCTTGAAGATGCGATTCCACCACCTCCCTCATCCCCCACTGGAAGCAAACGCTCCCCTCTGCTGGGCTTCTGCCATGTTTTGTCTGAATCTTGGAGGGCAGGGAGCTCTCTCCCAGCTGTGGTGCTGAAAGTTCTCCAAGGTCAGAAGGGTCAGGCTGTCCTCCTCTTGCAGAAGGACATGGATGGCAGGGTTGAAGAAGCCGATGCTGCAAGGGAAAGGGGGTGTCCTTTGGCATCAGGGCTTAGACTCCGGCCAGGTGACTCATGACTAAGGTTGGACAAGTGGTTGCACCTGCTGAAGTGGCGGACTCTGTAGGCTGAGCGCCAGAATCCCCGTACCCGAGCTTGGGGGCAGGAGGCAGGGGGTACTCTGTGTTCGGTGTCTAGCACAGGGGCAGGTGTGGCTACCCCAAGATGTACAGACTTGGTCGATTCTCCTCCTGCCAGAGGGGCTGAAGGCCCTCACGGAAATGCTGTGGATGGACCAGAGGAAGGAAAGGAGAGAAAGAAGGCAGGGGAGCAGGAAGGAAGGGACTGGAGCAGCGAGGAAGAGGGGAGCGGCGGGGGTTGGACGTCGAGGCAGTTTCTGAGGTTGATCGTGGGGGTCTGGGCTTTAGCTGGGTGGAGCCGAGGCCAACTGGACAGAGCAGGCTATCGCTCAGGAGGTGGGAGGCTGGTTCTGAGCTGTCCTGGGCTGAGCTCATTCAGACAGGAAGTTCTGGACAGAAGCCAGACGTTGGCCTCCTGGTGACTTTGAGGGAAGAGACCTTGTGGTCAGGGGGAGCCAGGAGGAGATGGCATCACCCCAGAGCAAGATCACTCAGTTTTAAAGGGCCAGGTCTGTCCCACCAGGACTGGTTCCCCAGATATCAGGGCTATGTTTTTTAAGGTCCCAAAGTCCATTTGCCCCATTCATTCATGGAGCATTTACTGAGTGCTTACTGTTTGCGGTGCTAGGTGCTGGTGATGTCATGGTGAACGAGAGGTTGTCCCAGACTTAAAGGCTCCCCCAGGTCAGTGAGGGTCAAGGGTAGCATGCAGTGAACAGCAGGCTCTAGTCCAGCAATGGGTGCCGTGCTGGAGCTGAGCCGGGCGTGCATGGGCTGGGGGTCAGCAGACACTGGGGGCCCCATCCTGGCCCTGAATTGTGAGGAAGTCTTCAATGATGAGGTCACATCAGAGTGGTGTCTTTTAGCCAAAAATGACGGAAGGGTGTTCCATTTAGAAGACACAGCATAGCTGCCTTGGGCACATGAGAGAGGACGTGGGGCCAGCAGCTCATGTGCTCTTGTTAGGACAGGAGGGGAGGCTGCGGGGGAAGGTGCATAGAGGCTGGGCTAACGCCTTGGCATTCTAGCGTGAAGCCACAGAGGGGCCAGTGATAGGTGGGTTTGGACCAGGGGAGTGCCTTGGTCTGGTTTATATTCTAGAAGCATCACAGTGGGAAGTTGAGAGTGGTCAGGACTACTCCTGGTCCTGGGGACTGGCAAGGAAGTGATGAGAGCCTGCCGGAAGGTTCTAGAGTAGAAGTGGAAAGGAGGTCATGGAGAAGAGATATGGGGGGGCAGAACTAGCTATCCTTGGCAACACAGTAGATGTGTGCAAGGAAGAGAGAGGGGAACATAGGGGAACACAGAGGCTGCGGGGAAGATCAGACGGGGAGGGGGCACCTCTGGAGACAGACCAGCTAGGAGCATGTGAGGATGTTGGGCCAATGGGGAGCCGGGGTGCCTCAGTCGGTTAAGTGTCTGCCTTCAGCTCAGGTTATGATTTCTGGGTCGGGAATGAGCCCCGTGTCAGGCTCCCTGCTCAGTGCAGAGTCTGCTTCTCCCTCTGCCCCTGCCCCCCAACTCATGCTCTCTCCCTCTATAAATAAATAAAATCTTTAAAAAAAATAGAATATTGGGCCAAGACTCGATGCTGGTCTGAGCTGGAAGGGTATGGACGGAAGGAAGGGCCATATTTCCAAACTATTTGGGAGAGACTCTTGCCCTGTGAGCTAGACACCGCCTTGCACAATAGAAAGTGATGCAAATCACACATCTTTTTCCCAGGGCCCTTTGCATCCAGCCCATGGTCACAAGCCCGGGCTTCTCCCCCTCGAATCAGAAGTCTGTGAAGAAGCAGGGACGTGCTGGCCAGGGGGCTGGCGGCCCCTCTGCATTTCTGAGTCAGCCGTGGCCGGGGCCATGAGGCCAGCCCCGGGGGTGTCTGTGCCAGGCAGTGTTGGCCGCGAGTCTGCACCCAACCAACTTTGTGGGGTAGTTTGGGGTTCAGTCCCGGCTCTGTCTCCTCCGGGCCTCTCCAAGAGTGTGACGTCCGCAGTGTCTTTCTTAATTTAAAAAAAAAAAATCATGGTAAACCACACATCACAAAATTCACCATTTACACCATTTTTAAGGGTACAGTTCAGTGGTCTTGAATACACTCACGTTGGTTTTCCACCAGCACCACCGTCCACCTCCAGATCGTCTTCATCTTCCCCAGCTGAAACCGCACACGCTGAGCACTCCCGCCCGGCTCCCCCTGCTCCTCCCCGCCCTGCAGTCGCCATCCTGCCTTCTGTCTCTTGTGACTGGTTTATTCCACCGAGCGTCGTGTCTTCAAGGTTCACCCATGTTGCGGCAGGTGTCAGAATCTCGCTTTTTAAAGGCTGGGTGATAGTCACTGTATGTATCTATTGCATTTTGTTTATCCATTCATTCATTCTTCAATTTTTTACTTATTTTTTATTTTATTTTATTTTATTTAAAGATTTTATTTATTTATTTGAGAGAGAGAAAGCAAAGTGAGAGAGTGTGCATGAGTGGGGTGGAGGGGGGCAGAGGGAGAGGGAGAAGCAGACTCCCAGCTGAGCAGGGAGCCCAATGTGGGACTCATCCCAGGACCCTGAGATCATGAGCTGAGCCGAAGGCAAACGCTTCACGGACTGAGCCACCCAGGTGCCCCCATTCTTAAAATTTTTAAATAAACTATTTCTTTTGGAATAAGTTTTGATTTCTAGGAAAGTTGCAAAGAGAGTCCTGAGTCCCCCCTCACACCCCTCCCCCCTCCCCCCCAATGCTGACACCGTACGCCCACACGGTACATCGATCAGAACGAAGAACCGATATCGTCCATTACCATTAACCAAACCGTAGCTAGGCTTCCTTTGGATTTCACCAGTTTACACACCAACGTCCTAATTGTGTTCTAGGATCAATTCCAAGATCCCATCTTGCATTTAGCTCAATGTCCTTGTAATAAGACAGGCAGGTTTCTGTCGCTTGCCGCAAAATGCCCCTCTGGATGGAGATGTCACTCAGGGTTCAGTTGGCTGGGTGGGAGGAAAGTAGGAGTCCGAGTCGACTCCAGGGCTTTGGGCTTGGGCAGCTGGGTGGACAGGGGGGCCACATGGAGAGAGGGGGAAGGCAGGAGGGGGAGGTTTGAGTGAGGACAGAGTCGGAAAGTCGTAAGTATCTTTGCAAGGATATGTTTCTTCCCAGATCTCTATGCAGGTCTGAGCCTGGCTGGAGGCAGGTGCAGGGCTAGGTGTTGGGAATTATTCTAGAAACCCAAAGCATCCATTCATCTGAATCCTTTTACAGGGACTGGCCAGGGTAGAGAGGAAACTCACAGCCCAGAGTCTGCTCTTGCCCGTTGGACTATTCTTCCCAGAGCCATTCAGTCATTCAGACAGCAGACCTCACCTTCTTCCTTCCCCAACCCCCACTTCCAAGAGTAAGCATCACCTCCCTCCGGTCAGTTCCCATGGAAACGCATTAAGGGCCTCTCCTCATCAGCATTCCGCCTTAAAAACTGCCAAAGCCTGCCCCAGAGGGACAGTTAGAAATCCTTCAGTAATAGCCCTGCTTGTCCTTCTCTCTGTAAGGAAACCCCTTTCCTTCGGAGGCTGCAAGCGCAGACTTGGGAATGAAGATGCCCTGGTCCAGTCCTGGCTTTATCTAACTCTCATGGTGACCTGGGTGCAGCCTTCCCCTCTCTGGGCCTCAGTTTCCCCATTAGTAAAATGAGAAGGCTTCTACAGAACGTGGACTCCCAACCTCGCCTCCACGAGATGGTCTTTGTTGGCTGCCCAGAAAGGCCACATTTGTGACAGATGTTGTCTGTCAGGTAGAACTTCTCTAATAACATTAGGTTTTCCATGTATTATTAAAGACATCCATAACTTCCAACCAGAGCTTCCGGTCACAGTATCAGCAAATTGAATCCGTGTCATTTCAAGCACATGCTGGCAAGGCCCCATCTTAGCCGGGAGTGCAACGTTCCCTTGGGAATTTAAAGATATTGAAAAGCACTCTGTCCATCCCTGAACCCAGGGATGCGGGTTCAGTCCCCCGGGAATGGGGCAAGACCAGGCTGTCTGCTTCTCAGAACCAGCTCTGCAATTCTGTGGAAGGAGAGACTGTAGACTTTGTTGCACCCAGACCTGAGGGTTTGGGGTTTTATTTCTGTTTGTGTTTGTGTTTTAAAATTTCAAGCCTACTGCTTAATCGAGTATGGTCTTGGACAGTGTGACAAAGTCCACAGATGCCTGGACCCTCCAGCCTTCAGAAGGTGGAGCTCTATCGCCTGCCCCTGAGGTGTGAGCTGGACTTAGCGGTAAAGCCGATGTGGTGGGAATGCTGGTGTTGGGCCTGTGACACCAGATTCTAACGGGCATCGCGACCACCTCCTGGCTCTCTTTCTTGGGTCTCTTTCTTGGGCGGAAGAAAGTTGCCATGTGGGAAGAACACACGAGCAGCCTGTGGAGGAAGCCGTCTGGTGAAGAACTGTGGTCTCCTGCCGACAACCGTGGCAGGAATTCCTGCGTGGACCATCTCCGAAGCTGTGTTCGTGGTCTATGGCTGCTGGGAGAACAGACCACAAGCCCAGCAGCCTCGAATACTGCAACTTTATCTAACATTTCTATGGGTTGGAAGTCCAACAGGGTCTCCTTGGACTAAAATCAAGGTGTCAGCAGGGTTGTGCTCCTTTCCAGGGTCCCCATGGGAGAATCTATTTTCTTGCCTTTTCCAGGTTCTAGAATGGTCCATGGTCCTTGGCATGTGGCCTCTTCTCTTCTGCCTCCCAAACCAACAATCTTGCATCCTCCCGATGCTGCTTCTGTTGTCACCTCTCTTGCTCTGACCTTCCTCTCCTGTCTCCTTCCTCTGATGACACTGGCCCACCTGGATAATCCAGGACAATCCCCTTAGGCTGGGCAGCAACCTTAGTTATCCTTCACTGTGTAGCCCAGCATGTTCACGGCGTGCAGGGATCAGGGCTGGGACAGCTCCATGGGCCGTCATTCTGCCTCCCTCGGAAGTGGATCCCCCAACCCCGGTCAAGCCTTCGGATGACTGTAGCTCTTGCCCACACCCTGACTGCCAGCTCTTGAGAAGTCTGAGCCGGAACCATCCAGCTAAGCGCTCCCTGACCCCCAGTGCACAGAAATGGAGAGAGGACACGTGTTCATTGTTTGAGTCCTGAGATGTTGGAGGAACTTGCCGTGTACTTGAACTTGCTCAGCCCCTCTCATTTCTAAACCGGGGGGAGTTTCTGCCCTGCAGGACTGTTGCCATGATTGACCAAGTTCACATTCAGAACATATCTGCCATCTAGCAGATGCTCTTAAATGTTAGCTCTTTTTTTCCTAGTTTCTCTCTTCCTTTCCGCAGGGCAGCCCTCCCCGCCAGGGTGGCAGAAACTAAGGAGTGGTGTTACGTGCCACCCACGATCCCCAACAGTGAGTTTGTTTTGCAAATTTAGTGTTCTGAAAAGCGGCCAAAAATTCTGGTCAGCATCACCCTTGAGATGCTTCTGGGAATCTTGTAAGGTCCCGGCACAGAGATAGAAACCCACAGATAGACTCTACGTAGAATATTTGCCTTCCAGACAATGACACAGGTGTGTCGCACACATTCCTCGGGTGTGTAACACTCTCAGGGGTGTGGCGGGGGCTGAGTGTGTGCGTTCACAGGTGAAGAAAGATGTGTGCTCCGGAACTTTGTCCTGGAGGAGTTCTCATCAGTAACTGACCAGACAGAGCCTCTCCAGGTGATTACAGTGATTTTTCGTTTTCCTTGGAGGCTTGGCAATGTAAGATATCAATACATTACTAGGAGTGGAAATGTGTAGAATATTGAATGTCATTACGAAAAAAAAATGGTTCCTTCTTCCCAGAAAAGGTGATCGTAAATTTAGCAGAGCCACAGCAGATGGCGAGCTAGGGCGTGGGCGTGGATTTGTCCGCATGAAAACATAAATGTGGTATCTTAAGTCATCTTTAAAGACAGAGCACTGCCGTTGGAAGCAGTTTGCTCACTGAGACTACAGCACTATGGGCAGCCAGACACTGGGGCCTTGGGGGTCCTTGAGGAAGGGCCAAGATGAGCAGACGGACTCAGGATCATGGGGCTGGGATTGGAGCAGACAGCTGAGGATTGGGGGCGGGAGAAGGTGGCAGCGCGACCCTGGGGGAGGTGCTGAAAGAGCAGCCATTGGGGGGAAGGCACAGGGCACAGGGCAGCCCTCTTGGATTCCCTGCCAAGGAGAAGGGGAAGCACCTCCTGGGGCTCAGGCCCAGGGGGTGAGTTAGAGCCCCAGGAGAAAGGCCAAGGTGAGAGGCGGGCCGCAAGACCGGAGCCGGAGCAGCCTGGCCCCCGGGGGAGAGGATGGAAGGGAAGGGCAGGGGTTCTTGGGACGGACAGCTGGGGGCCGTGCACCCACCCTTCACCGGAGTATTTACAGAGCACTTGCTGTCCCCAGGGGCCCCAGGCCGGGGAAGGAGGGCGGGGTCCGTGCCTCCCCAGAGCTGCCCAGGTCGAATCCCTAGACTGTGACTGCCTTAACGTTAGTGGGAAAGGGGAATTACACTTGTGAATCAGTTTACCTTTAAGTAGGGAGCATATCCCGGATTATCCAGCGGCCCAATGTAATCGAAAGGGTCCTTAGGGAAGAGGAAGGCAGAGGTAGCCACAGTGGGAGAGGTGTGGGAACAGAGGCAGCGCGAAAGTGGCGTGCTGTGTGAACAGCCCGCAGCTGCCCGCTCGGAAGATGCGGGGAAGGGGCTGCAGCCAAGGAAGTTGGGCAGAGTCCGGAAGCTGGAAGGGCAAGGAGGGCATTCCCTCTGAGAGCCTCCAGGAGGAACAGAGAGAAAGGTGTATTCTAGCTGCCACACCTGTTGGTTCATTCCTGACACACGTAGCGTGGGCTCATTCCAGATTTGTGGGGTGAATGAATGAGTGAATGAAGGACCTAGGAAGGCTGTGGGTCGGGGCTCCTTAGTAAGCATTGTGGAATGAATGAGTGAATACTGCAAGAATATGGGGGTCTGCTGGGGGAGACCAGGTCCCTGGAGAGTCCCCATGGGGTGTGATGGCTGTGGGGGCAAGGATTAGCATGAAGGCTCACCCCTGCCTTGGGTAGGGGGTGCCTCAGCTGTGCTCCCAACAAGCGGGCTCTGAAGGGGAAGTTGTGTGCAGGTGTGTTGGGGGACGGAGGGAAGAGCTGCCCCGTGATGAGGTTGCAACAGAGGGAGATCCGGATGGTTCTTCAGAGCCCTCTGGAAGCAAGGCAAGGGTGGGGCCTTTGCCACTGCTCCCTGACTCTGCCCTCAGCCCCACTGGCCACACTGACAGTGATCAGGCAGCCACTGGGCAGAAGGCATGGTCTTGTGAGAGGCCGGTCTCTGGGGCAATCCCGGGGAGGGACCCAGCCATGAGCCTTCAGCATCCGAGATCCCTGGCAGCTGGAGTTTAAGGGCCTCGTCCTGGAGGAGGATCTGGGTGGCCACTCCAGCATTCGCCGCAGGGAGTGAGGGAGGAAGGGGCCTGGGATGACCTCAGGGATGACAGAGGCGCCCGTGTGCCGGCTTTGGAAGAGCAAAGGGGAGAAGGGATTCTTAGATGAGGAACCGCGTCAAGGCTTGGAGCCTGAAAGAGCTCTGCAGGGAAGGTCTGGCTTCCAGTCACTTCCTAGGAAGGTCAGAGAGAAAGCCAGAGTGCCCTGTGACTGACAAGGCCTGATCCCATCCACACGGCATCCTCTCCTACCCTTCCTCATGCTCCTGCTGTCCTCCTGCTGTTCCTCAAACGTGCCAAGCAATTCTTGCCTCAGGGCCTTTGCACGTGATGCTCTCAGCCTGGAATGCTTTCTGCTCCAGTATCTGCCTGGCTACTGCTCCTTTAGGTCTTTGCTCTGACAAAACCTTCTTAAGGAGGCCCCCTGACCACTGATCTAGAACTGCAGTCACTCTCTGTCCTTCCCTTGTCTCCACAGCACCCATCACTTCCCGGCACACTGGGTGCTTTATCTCCGTGAGTGTGGCTCGTCTGTCTATCCTACGGGAACATCCACTCCAAGAGGCCAGGGCTTTGTCTGTGCTGTATCTCCAGTGCCTGGACCAGAGCTTAATCCATAGAAAGTGCTTAGTAAAAGAAAAAAAAAAAAGGTGCTGAATGAATGAACGGTGACACTTCAACAGGAAGATGCTGAAGGAGGGTCCTCATGAAGAGCCCGTTCCTTTCATTGTGCTGGCCAGTGGGCAGCCAAGTGGTTCTGAAACAGACTGAGTCTAAAAGGCCCTGAGCCACCAGGGGAGAGGGGCACTCTGGGCACGGGTATGTTCCTTCTCGCCGTCCCTGGGGACCTTGTTCTCTCCGGGTGCCGGCCACTCTCCTCTCTGTCTGAGGCTGAGGCTTGTCCCTGAGTCCCAGGGTTGTGTGTTCCTTGTCCGCCCCACTCCGAGGCCGGGGGATGCTCTGACTTCCAGCTGCTTTGACCAGCAGCTGCTGGTGCTCAGCGGGGAGGCGCTGGGGGTGAAGCTGCAGGCCTGGGGGTGTATGTGGGGTGTGGGCTGGGCTGTCAGTGCAGTGGCAGCTGTGCTAAGCCGGGGACGGGAGCAGGCCGGGCTGCGTGTCAGCTGCAGAAGGCTCGGGCAGGTGGTGGCCCAGAGGAGGGCATGTCTCCCAGCATCTCAGCTCAGCCAGCTGGGTTCTTGGTTGTTGTGCAAGTGTGTGAGCACGTGCGTGCGTGCAGGTAGGGAGGGTGTTACCTCTTCCTTCCTTGTTTGTGCTTGTTTTCAGAAACTTGTGGGCTTATTGATTTGCACAGCAGGAAAAGGAGGTTTGGAATTGTTTAGATCTNCAGCCAGCTGGGTTCTTGGTTGTTGTGCAAGTGCGTGAGCACGTGCGTGCGTGCAGGTAGGGAGGGTGTTACCTCTTCCCTCCTTGTTTGTGCTTGTTTTCAGAAACTTGTGGGCTTATTGATTGGCACAGCAGGAAAAGGAGGTTTGGAATTGTTTAGATCTGTGAGACTCTGAGCGATGCCCACCACCCTGTGAAGAACATGGCATTTCAAGATAAAAATAGAACAGGTCTCCCACTCCCCAGGCACCTGGTGGGCAGGCGCACAGCCTCATTCTTTTTCAGCTTTCCATGTTACTAATTTTTAGTGCCAAAGACAGTTCCACTGCTCTGGGCCTCCAGCCGCAGCTCTGCTAGATTGGACAGCCTTTCTCGGCCGGATCCCCCAGCCCCACAGTCAGGGGATGGCCCGTCCTCCCCACCCCTTGGCTCTTCCTCACTCTGAGCCTGCCGTGGGTGACACGTCTACTCCTCACCCATCAGATGAGGCCCATGCCCCTGGTCCAACTGTCCTGGCACCCATGTCAGCTGGTCAGCCCAGGATGGACACAGCCGTCCCCAGTGTCCCCAGGCACTGCCCTATCTTCCTCGGGTCCCAGGCTTCTTCACACCAAAACCACATGGAGAAGGAGTGGTTCTTTTGGAGGGAAGTGTCACCCGGGGCCCTGACATGAAGGGTCCCAGCTCAGGTACAGAGACAGGGAGGAGGTTGGCTGCACCCAGGAGGTCCCAGGAAGCAGCGTGGTACTGGAAAGAAGCATAAGGAACAAGAACTAACCCTTGCTAAAGCAAGCCTGTTGCTTGCCTACGTTTGTGTCTTCAAGTCATCCAGAGACCCGAGGGAATGGGAAGGGGGGCCTTATATTTCCTCCTGCTCTCTGCAAAAGGAGGCATTACGGCAGGTGTTGGCTAGCGGGTCTGAGAGCTGCATGGCAGGTAACTGTCCGCCATCTGCCTCTGTCCTTTGTGCCCAGGTGTGACCCGAAGGTCCCCCTGCACACCTGGGGGGGGGGCTTTGATTTACCCAGGTGCTGCTTATCTGCTCACATTTCAACATGGCCCCACAAAAGCTTGCTCGTTTGGTAGCTGCTGTGACACAGCTCAGAATCTTCCTGAGACCCCAGAAAGCAGTGGGGGCCCCCCACCCAGAGACAGCTGCCGTTTACATTCCGCAACGTG
Source organism: Ailuropoda melanoleuca (assembly GCF_002007445.2). Classification (NCBI taxonomy): domain Eukaryota; kingdom Metazoa; phylum Chordata; class Mammalia; order Carnivora; family Ursidae; genus Ailuropoda; species Ailuropoda melanoleuca. The sequence continues at coordinate 33,411,449 of NC_048231.1, forward strand.
TTGTTTTCTCCCCTTTAAGCTCGACTCCTCCAGGGCTTCCTCAACATAGGAGAGCCCCTGCTGTATGTGCTTTGGAAAAGTCTTCTTCTCCTGATTTGATGTCACATCCTGAACATTCCCCTGCATCTTTAAAATGCTTTGTGACGTCCTGTTTAATGCACACACAGGATCCCCTGCACTGGCGTATGACAATCACTTAACCGTTCCACGCCTAAAAGCTCACCTTTTGGCAAACGCTTCCCTTGAATTTCCTGAACACAGATAAGCGAGAGGAAGGCAGCTCCTGGATCGGGCCTGCTCACCATCACCGGGGAGGATCCCAACCCTGACCAGCCCTGCCAGTTTCCTACAGCTGCTCTAACTGGTCAGACTGGTGCCTGCAAATGACGCTTGTCCATTTTCTGACCGGTCTGATGTTTGACGTGTGAACGGGGTTTCAACAGGCCTAAACCAGGGCGGATCTAATCACACCTGTGACTCCATTTTGCCACGTAGGCTGAGGCTCACAGGTCTGAGGGACGAGATCCTGGGTATCCTTGGGGCAGCATTCGGTTACCCAGCTGCCGGCGAGCGTGACCCCTGCTGGCTTTCAACTCCTCTCCACTCTGTCCCCTGTGTTTGCTTGTCGGGGTGGCCGTGCCTGTGCCGGCACGCCCCCGAGACTGCAGGCAGCTTGAGGACAAGGCCGGTAAACTGACCTAGTCCCCCTTCACCTCCGGACCCTGGACCAGGCTAGCTCCTTGTGAGTGGACACTAGATGTTTGGTAAAGAAGTCAACGAATTGATGTTTGGTAAGAGCAATCAATGTACTTACAGTTCCAGAATTTTAAGCCCGAAAGCCAGCTGGACACCAGCCAGTGGCTGAGGGCTGTGTGTGGAAGGACTGACGGATTAGGGGAGCCACGGACAAGCTGCCCCACGCACACGCCAGGAGCCAGCAAAGCAGCCACTAGTTGGAGCCGCCTCGGCCCCTCCAGCCCCGTGCCGGCCTTCCGAGCATGAGAGTGGGGCTCTGCTCCAGCTTGCAGATCTCACGCTTGGGGTCTCTTGGGGCCGCGCTGACCCGGGACTATGCAGGAAAGGACTTCTGGAGCATGCTTCCAGCTTGGCTAAGTTGCCACGGCACAGACCCACACAAAGTCAGCGGTCCCAGGTTTCAGGCTGGGGAAAGGAGCAGTGTCAGGGCTCGGAAACGAGAAGTCCCACGGGCCACAGCACCTGAATTTGAGAGCTGTTTGCTGCTTCTCTGGGGCTTTATTGCGGTTGAAACAAATCATTATTCTACATTTGTTTAAAGGCCCTTGATTCTTATTTGTAAAATGAATACTTGGATGGAAAAAGTTGCCTTTAGCTGCATTCCTAATTTTACCAGCATCCAGAGGCTCCCTTTTGACAGGGTAAGTTGACGAGAGCTGGAGAGGGGAGGTCGTGGTGAGTTCATGATCGCCAAGAACGTTGAGTGGGATCAGCCAGCTATGACAAATGTGGTTTTCCACTTAAAGGACCTGGTTTCCCTGCCACAAACCTCTGACAAATGCAGTTTCTACAACAAACACTCTAATCTCAGGTTATAAGTCAATAGTCCGTGGGGCTATCCCAACAGACCCAGCTACTGGAAAGTGTTTGCCCCTAGTAGCAAGTAGCCTGGGAGATCACTCTGTGATGGCAACACACAGAGGAAGTGTGCATAACTCACATGTTAGGCTCCCGACGCGCCAGCTCTCTCTGCTGTCTGATAGGAACACAAGGGCTAGTGCTCGGAGGTCAGCCTGGACACCTGCTCCCGTCATCTCCAGCCCTCTCCGAGTTTTTAATGATGCTTCCCAACCGAGGTCTGTACAGGTTCCAGCCAAGAGTGAGTTATGGCATATGGGGCACCTAATTTCCTGTTGCCATTCTAGTCGCTATTCTCACGACCTCGTGGGCTCCACCTGCCCCTCCTCCAGGAAAAAGCCCATCTGCCTTCCCTTATAGCCATATAACGAGAGATTGCAACAATAACACTAATAACACAGAGGAACGTTCGCCATCCATGGAGCATCTGGTCTGGGCATCTAGCTCCTGGGCACGATCGCTAATGAGTAAAGTAGCATCATTATTCCCCATTTACAAATGATGCATCGGAGATCAGATTGATTGATTGATTTCTCCAAAATTAACTTAACATTGAGGCACTGGAGTTGGAATGATAACTCAGGTCTGCCTGTCTCCCAAAATCCCCAGTTCAACCCCCTGACATGTTTGGAGCTGCAGAGGGAGGCTGAACTTGAGAAAGACCCTCACTAGACTCAGGAGAGCAGAGTGGGGAGGGGCTCAGTGAGAAGCCCCTTCACAGAGAAGACTGAAGCCCGGGTGGAGGATTGCCTTGTCCAAGAGAGTGAGAGAGTGAGAGAGCACAAGCAGGGGGAGTGGCAGAGGGAGAGGGAGAAGCAGACCCCCTGCAGAACAGGGAGCCCGATGCAGGACTTGATCCCAGGATCCCAGGATCATGACTTGAGCCGAAGGCAGACGCTTCACCGACTGAGCCACCCAGGCACCCCAGGACTTTTTAAGAGTCTTAAGTGGGGAGCAATTTGGAGCTGTACCAGTCCTTACTAGGTTGTGCTATTCTGGGAGGTGACATGGGGTAATTGATAAGACAGAGTAGGCCAAGAACTTTTTATAAAAAAAAACTAGTTGAGAAAAAATCAAATGGAATCAGAATGTCTGTTCCACATCTGGGCTGAGCACCAAGAAAGCATTTTACCAAAATCAAAGTGCACCAGCCAGGCCCAGACCTCTGGCGTGGAGACTGGATGCGAGCCTCGTTGTGTCGGGCCCGACCTCGCAGACACTGGAGAGCTGTGGGGCCCACGTGGCCACCGCGCATCAGCCAGGAGCACTTTCCCCTGCGGGTAGGAGAAAGCCCGGCGGATGTGTCTGAAATAAGGACTTCATAGAAGCTGCTGGCATTGGCGTGCTGAGCCAGGGCACCGAGCTGACGTGCTGTGATCCACTTTTCCTTCCCTTCACATCTGTAAGTTGGCTGTCACAGTTTGGGGTGGCAAATATCTGTGCCATGTGCAAGCCCAGAAAGGGGGCAAGTGGGAAAATGGGGTGTCCACCGGTCCTCTGGTTCCTCCTCCCCCATATGTGCTGTGTCCTCAGGCTGGCTTCTCTCGTGGTAACAAAGTGACCCTCACAGCTCCAGCTCCTGAGCTGTTCGTTCTCCTAATGTTCTTCTCAATCTGCGCTAAAAGTTCCTCCCAAGCGGGGCTCCTCTGTTTCCCAAATACACCAGTCCACCACTGATGGGTGGTATCAGTTAGCTACTGCTGTTTAACAAGCCACTCCACAATGAAGTGGCCTCAAATAACCACCATTTACTGTTACTTGCATGTCTTCAGGTCAGGTGTGTGGTCTGCCAATCTGGGCCCAGCTTGGCAGACGTCGGCTGGACTTGCTCATGTGTCCAGCCAGGGTCAGCCGGCAGGTCCCTGGGGGCTAGCTGGTCTAGCGCAGGCTGGATGGGGTGATTTGGTTCTCCTTTCCATTGCCTCTCACATACCTCCAGTGGGTTAGCGGGAGCATGTTTCTACGGTGACAGCGGGCATCCAAGAGGGAGCCAGCTCGGTCATGGAAGAGAGCCAAAGGAGCTGCGAACTTGCTTTCAAGCCTCTGATTCAACACATCACTTTGGCCAAAGCCCGGAATGGGATTGGAAGGGGTCTGCGAGTCAGAGAGAAAGAGTGGATGCAGGGCGGTCATTAATTGAGGTCATGATTGCAGTCTACCATATTGGCGGAGTGACTTTGGATGGGTTGACTTAGCCACTCTGTGTTTTGGTTCCCTCTTTGGTCAAATGGGAATAAGACAGCACCTGCCTCACAGGACTGGGAGCAGCAGTGAGTCCCTACCCTGTAGCATCTCCTCTCTTTCTTCTCTTCTCTCTAGGCGGGAACTGACTCATCCCTCAGGTCTTGGGTGTTGGGTTGATGGATGGAGGACGGTGGGTGATGGAGACGGTCACTGGACCAGGAGGTCAGAACCCTGGCTCTGGAGGCCTCTCTGTCCCCCTCAACACCGGGGCTCTTAATTCCCTAATCTGTACAACAGAATTGCTCCTGTCTCCTCACTTCATTTCTGATCGTCTCTGTTCACTTGATCATTCATTAGGGCTCCCTGTTGCCCATCTAACACCAGCATGAGCCATGAGCAGAGGGGCAATGGGTGCTCATCGGTCCTTGCACCCCCCTGGGCCACACCTCAGCCGGCAGCACCCCATCTCTGGATTAATACTAATTGCATTAGTTCCAGCCTTTGCTATAACAAGCTAACGCACACTTCCCGGTGTAAAACCACAGATGTATTCTCTTACAGTTCTGGAAGTCAGAAGCCTGAAATGAGTCTTACCAGGCTAAAATTAAGGTGTTGGCAGGGCTGGATCCTTCTGGAGGCTTCAGGCGAGAGTTTTTCTGCTTGCCTTCTCCAGATTCACGAGGCATCCACATTCCTTGGCTTGTGGCTCCTTCCTTTCTTCACTCCAAACTCCTGTGTCTGTGGTCACGTCTTCTCTGACTCTGACCACTCTATCTTTCTTCTAGAAGGATCGTTATGGTTACACTGGCCCCATCCACCTAATCCAGGGTAATTTCTCATCTCAAGATCCTTCACTTAATTATACCTACAAAGTCTCTTTTAATACATAAAATAACATATTCAGGGGTTCCAGGGATTTGGGTACAGATATCTTGGGGGCCATTATTCAGACTTCTGTACTAATTAACCCACCCTTCAGGGTGGACTCAGGGGAGACCGCCTCCCAGCTGGTGTGACCTATTAAACTTAGTTCTAGATTGAAAATATAAAAGGTAAAAAATGATACCTTATGTATAGCATATTTGCCTACTAAGGCACCAGTGTCCATTTCTATCCTCACAAAAATGATGCCAGGGAAGTGGCATCACGCCATTGCACAGAGGAGGAGACTGAGGCCCACAGAGGTCAGGGAATTCACCCCAGTTCCTGTGGTTTCTAAGTGGCAGAGCCAGGATTGGAAGTCAGGTCCCGTCTGACTCCAAATCCACGGGAAGGGTGGGGCTCAGAGCGACACACAGGAGGAGGCTGGGGCCACGGGGTCCTGGATGGATGCATGGGGACGGTGAGGTCTGGAGAGGTGAAGTGCCAGAGGTCACAGGGTCTTCTGACCCCTGGTGGGTCTTTTCTCCACTACAACCCGTCCCCTGCAGACACAGTCCATGACCTCCCCAGATTCAGAGCTCCCTCCACGTGGCTTGACTTGAATCTGGAGGGAAAGAGAACAGATTCTGCCCTAAGTGGCACCCCGCTCACCACTGGCTATCTGCCTTCATGTGGGCAAAGCACAGTCTTTTCCCTTTGGGTTCTACCCCACCTGCATGGGGGTTCATGTCACAACTGCGCATGGGCTGTTAGCCGGGGCCGATCGATTTCATTCACAGCTTCTTCCTTGGGCCTTGCTTCCCGCACCCGGGGCCAGCAGAAGGCCGGGAGACAGGCTCAACCCCCAGCCTGCTCCTCCATCACTCATCACACACCAGCGGGCGCCTGGCACCACGCTCTGGCACTCTGCCTGCTCCGTCTCCTTTACCCTCGGAGCAACCCTGTTATGTAGACCAGAAACCTGAGTCGGACTGAGGCTCAGAGAGGTTGAGTGACTCACCCAAGGTCACACAGCTAGAGCACGGCCGGCCTGGGCTCCGAGTCCCGACTGGCTTTGCACGAGTGCCACGCTCTGCCTCTCCCCCAAATTCCCACTCCTTAAATTTGATCGGCACTCTGAGAACGCGCCAAAGACTTATCATCCGTCCTCTCTCGAGCACCCACGCCCAGACGGGGAGTGACGTGGCCGAGGTCCCACCGCGAGGTAGGGGGCAGACCTTGTGACTTGCGCTGGAATGCTCTGTCAGGCTGTCCACCCACCACCAGCCATCCCTGACCAGCCAGAAGTACCCGCAGCGTGCCCAGCCCTGTGTGCAAAGGGAGCGGCCACCGGCGCTTATCCCAATCATTTACCGAGAACTTTCCAGACGCAGAGTCCCCGAGAGGTGCTGGAAGGCCCCGCTTTGCTGTGTGAGGCCGAATCTACTTGGGCAGACGCTTGCCCTCCTGACACCTCCCCTCCCCCCGGCGCTAAGTGGGGCAATACTGCCTCCCCTTGGGCTGGGACGATATAACAAGATCCTCGTAAAAACATGCAGGTCAGGACCTGGTAGAGAGGAAGCCCCTGATAATCCGTGTGGACTTCCTCCATCATACCATGGATCACCTTGCGTGGCAATTTTTCTGTTTACTTCTCAGTTCTGCCCCCTTCACCCACCCCTGCTCACGCCTAACTAGAATCTGCCCAGGACCTGGCACGCTGCGCCTGCGCGCTAAATGCTTGCCGAAAGCACGAATGGATAGAGGAAGTACGGAGCCCTAGCTTGGAACCCGGGCCGCGGCTCCCAGCCCTGGGCCCCGCCCCCTGCCCGGGCATCTGCAGCGTCACCTCTCCCCGAGCCCCTGTGTCGCCTCAGTAACTAGGCCGTGTCTGACCTCCCCCGACTTTGAAATAACTCTTCCCCTGCAGTGCTCAGATGCTCTTTCCTGGAAACTCGCTCGCCCTTCTTTGCCTCCCTCCTCCCCCTGATTGGAATTCCGGGGCCCTGCCAAAAACTGAAGGCTCGTTATTAAACCGGGTGCTGCCTTATATTATCCCAGAGACTACAGAGAGAAAATATTAGCTTCTATCTCGGCTGAGGACTGACATAGTAAAGGCTCCTTGAGCTGTTAGCTGTCAAGGAGAGGAATGAAAGGTTTTCATCTGCATGAGTAATTGTTTCCTGTGTTAGCCACGGAGACGCGGGATTTACATCCCAGGCACATCCACGCTGGGACCGGAGCAGCTGCCACTTCAGAATCCAGTCCTGAGCTTTCCCCCCTGCTGTCCTTCTTGGGGTTGGTCAGAAGAGCAGGTGGGGCAGTGAGGGTGGGGGGCAGAGGGACAGGGGTCTCTGGAATGTCCAGGCTGGGAGGGTGGAACCACGAAGGGGCCGTTGCAGGGAGGCAGGCCCGGCCCCACGGCTTGGCAGGAGGCCAGGAAGGCTGGCAGAGCGGGTGTTTGGGCAGCTGTCCCTCCTCTCTTCCCCTCACACCCACCTCGGTCTGTCAGCTGGTCCTCTGACCTTGACCTCCAGAACACATCCCCAAGGCAGCCCGTCCTCCCTTCCAGTCCAGACCACCGTGTCTCTCGCGGGGGCTTCTCCACCAGCCTCCGTGCTGTCTCTGGGCTTTCTGGCTTCAGCCCTCACGTCTTACAGCTCCTTCTCCACGCAGCAGGTGGATGGAGCCAGCTCTCCTCCGTTTCTCGCTGCCTGAAATGAAGCCTGCCTTTTGGGGCCCTACACACCTGCCGCCCACCGACCTCCTAATCTCAACTGAGCTCACTCCCCTCTCTTTGCACCGGCCCTTCTGGCCCTCAAACAGCCCCAGCCAGTCCTGCTCCTGGTACCTTCACACCGCCCTTCTGTCTCCTGGGAGCATGCATCCCCAGATCACACAGCCAGCTCCTTTTCCACATGGGCCACCGGCTCAGACACCCTTCTCCCTGTGTCTGCCTTGACCATGTGGTCTGACCGAGTGCCTGTCTAGCCCATTACCATGCTTAATGCCCCCACTGTCCAGAAGTACATCAGCTGTCTCTCTGCACCAGAATGGCCACAGATAAGAGCAGGGAGAGACCCATCTGTCTCATTCTCTACTGGACCCACAGCACCCAGGACCGTGCCTTGTACAAAGCAGGGGCTGGATAAATCTTGATTGAAGGAATTAATGAAAGCCAGGCGACAGAAGGCCAAGGGAGGCAGAGCCACCAAGAGGTACATTTGGCACCTAAGCCGGTGCATCTGTATATGGGGATTTAATAGCAATAATTACAACTGCTCCTCTCACGTTTGTTGTTTGGGTTGTGTTTAAGGTTCTGAAATTATCCATAGAGGCTGGTGACCCATCCATATGACAGGCAGAATGAGCAGAGTAAGCTGTCCCCCACGCCCCAGACACCTGTAAGCAGAGGGAGTTCCTTCTGCGGCTGGAGAACACGGGACCCACAGCAAGAGGGATAAGAGGAAAGGGATTTAAGAACAATACAAGGCAAAAACAAATCCTGAATGCTCACGTCTTAGTTTAACATACAGACTTGCAGTCCTCCCGCGCACTGGCTGTGCTTACAGGCCAGCTACTATAATGTAAAGCGTGTCTCATGAACCTTGAAGTCTACACAGAACACAGGGTACCGATTTCTATTCTAAAAAGAGATAGACAGGGGCGCCTGGGTGGCACAGCGGTTAAGCGTCTGCCTTCGGCTCAGGGCGTGATCCCGGCATTATGGGATCGAGCCCCACGTCAGGCTCCTCTGCTGTGAGCCTGCTTCTTCCTCTCCCACTCCCCCTGCTTGTGTTCCCTCTCTCGCTGGCTGTCTCTCTCTGTGTCAAATAAATAAATAAATAAATAAATAAATAAATAAATAAATAAAACTTTATAATAAATAAATCTTTAAAAAATAAAATAAAAAAATAAAAAGAGATAAAGACAGACCTGTTTGCAGTCAAGAAATCCTGGCATTCCTGGACTGAGAGTCAGGAAGCTGAGGGAGCAGAAACACCCAGAAGGAAGATGTGAGTGCAGGAAAGGTCTGATGGAGGCCTTGGAGTTTACTGCCGCATAGTTCAGCTCACAAGCTTTGTAACCCAAAAGGTCCCACCAATATTTCAGAGCAGAGACAACTTTTTTGCACTGGACAGAGGTCCAAGTGATTACTTCTTAGTTTCTTTTAACCCCAGCTGCTTCTTCTCCTAAAGGAAAATGTCTATTTCTGGCTTATTTCCCTTCTCGAAGCACTTGCGGGTTGGGGAGGTTGCGATATTAGGTTTCACGGCACCATCCATCAACTATGACCCCGGCCAGGCATTGTTACAGCTCCCATTGCCATATGTCATCTCCAGTTCTTACAAACTGGAGGAAAGAGGTTGAGCGGCATGCTGTCCGTCCCAAAGCTGGTAAGTTTCAGAGCACGAACTCCAGCCTGGGTGTCTTGGTCCCAAGGTCATGCTCTTTATGACTTCTTTTGCAGCAGGTAGGAGGCCATCAGCAGCAAGAGTGTAGTTCTGGGGTTTACCCCGCACCTAGTATGTGCCAGGCCTGCTGCAAACACCATTCAGGGAGATTGTTATCAGGAAGCGGGGTTCTAGGCGAAGGCCTGGATCAGAGGCGGGCCTCCAGTTTCTGCCAACGATGAGCACGTGTGTGTGCATGTGTGTGTGCATGCGTGTGTGCATGCGTGTCGGGGGGTTAGGACTGGGGTTGAAAGGTGCTCCTACGCTATCAACATTAAGGCAGATCTCCTGGGATGCAGGGACTGCGTGTGGGGCAGGGGTTCAGACCCTCGTCTCTGACCCAGTGTGGCCAGCAGACAAGCCTGGAGATGCTGAACCCTCACAGGCGTGGGGCTAGGTCTCCTCCATACACTCCCTTCTCTAAATCAGGGTGCACCGGGGCTCAGAGCTGTTCCAAGCCTTGGCTGCGCTTGTGGGGGGGTGAATGGCTCTCAATGCTGAGAAAGGAGGCGTGACAACGGATCTGGACCCCGTGGGTCGTGGCACAGTGGGCTTGGCTATACACTGCGCGTCTGTTCCTCACTGCTTTGCCCCTGTGCCCGCCCATCTCCTGGAGCAGGTCCCTGTGGTGTGATAATGACGGGAACCCTGCGGGGAATCACACTTCTCCTGGTCCCCCGGGAATCCAGTGGGGGGTGGGGGAGGTAAGCCGCTGTTGAGGGCTGACATCTTTTGCCCTGAGTTCAGTGAAGCCTCCATTAGCCAGATCCCCCATCATCAATCAAAACACTCAGATTTCTTTGATGAAACAGGTGAACGGTTAAGGGGCAAATACATGCTGCTGTCAGAAGTTTCGGAGGAACTTCTGGGGAAGGAATGACGGCAGGTTGCATCTCCAGCTAACACTTTAAACCTCCCTATGTCAAAAGGTGAGGATCGCCAGTGTCACGATGTGGAAACCAAAGGGAAAACCAGAGTTACAAGGCAGGAGGGGCGGCGGTGTGACACGGGCCAGAGATGCAGGGCAGTGTCTGCCAAATCAAGCCATCGCCCCTGACCTTAGGAGGGTGGCCCCTGGGGACCCTCCAGAGAGCATTTTCAGTAGAGGATGGGGGGGGGCATGGCAGGTGAGGGGGTGGCAGTAACAAGATGACCAGGCGCTCTGTGCGAGGTGCTAACAGAGGTATGGAACCTCCCGCCTTTTCTGAGAAGTCTGCTGCATACGAGAAGGTGGGGGGCTAGCACAGCACCCAGAGATAGTCAGCAGCCCCTGAAGATCTTCCTGGAGTCAGGCACTAAGTCCTGAGTACTCAGCCTACATGAACTCATTTAATCCATAACAATAGGAAGTAGGCAGCACTCTCATTATACCTATTGGTCAAAGTGCTTGCTAAAGGTCACATGCCTAGTACATCCCAGGGCTGGAATTTGAACTCAGGCAACCTGGCTCCAGAGAGTGTTTATGACCCCTTATTCTGCTTTTTTCCGACACAGAGACATGGCGGGAGGTCCTCATGATATCTATATGAACGACAGGGAGGGAGAGCTAGCTTCATCCCTCTCCCCTCCTGAAAGCCACGTTATCAGCCAGCATCCCAGGGGCCTGAAATCTCCAAGCCACTGTAACCATGACCACAGCCTTGCATATCAGGTGTCTAGCCATGACATTCATGCAATGTGTTTTCCACGTCATCCCCGGAACATCTCCTAGGCAAGCTGGAGCCGACAGGGCCCGAGTTTCAATAAGATGATGCCCTTCGTTATGACGGTGTAACTTGATGCTGGGCCCAGGTGCCCTGCCAGGATTACAGATGTGATTAGCATTTGGTGATGTAATCAGAGAGGTTTGCTGGGTTCTTGGGGTCTGGGGGCCCAGCTTGTCAATTGCTGGTTTCCATCCACTGATGGATCGAGTTTGCAGAATGTCCCCCACGTCCTTTGGACTTCTGAATCGGGCACACTGGGGTTCAGGTTCTAGCTCCTCCCCTAACCAGCTCTGTGATCTTGGCCAAGCAATGGTCGCTTCCCCAGCCTCGGATCCTCATCTCCAAAATGAGGAGAAGAGCCCACACAGCACAATTCCCATGGGGAGCTCCCTGCCCTCATCCCAGGCTTTGGTGAGATGCTTGCTCTTTGCAAAGACCCAATTTCTTCATCATCAGAAGGCTGCCACCAGGCTTCAGGGGATGACCCACTTACAGCCAACTGCTTCTTTCTGGGTCGTTCTGATGGATTAAATGAAGAACCATTTAAAAGCACAGGCCAAAGAGCCAGAGGGAGAGGCTGCCGAGGGGCGATGCGGGTGGAGCCGCACGCATGCGCGAGGAAGCTTTGTCCCGCAGTCAGGAGGAGCTCCTGGCGCGCTAGGGCGGCCCCACCGCCAATCAGATGGCACGACCTACCTCCAAACTGTGCTTGCCTAAGTAGGCCAGTCACAAAGCAAGCCCTCAGTAAGCCGCGGCAATTACAGGGACCCGGGGACCATGTGTGCGCCGTGCTGCTCTGTGTACCCTGACCCCTCCAACCTTTCCTATTTCACTGCAGACTCCCAATACCCAGGGCCTCTGCTGTGCTGAGAATACTTTTATTTCTGATTGCACTTCTGACCAGGCATTTGCAGGAAGAGAGTCTCTGAGTCATGTTTCCAACACACCTCTGGGTTCCTGTTGGACTTGGCTGCGGCTGGGTTTTTTGTTTGCTTTTTTTAAAGATTTTATTTATTTGGCAGAGAGAGAGAGCACAAGCAGGGGGAGAGGCAGAGGGAGAGGGAGAAGCAGTTTCCCCCACTGGGCAGGGAGCCTGATGTGGGGCTCGATCCCAGGACCCTGAGATCATGACCTGAGCAGAAGGCAGACCCTTCACCAACTGAGCCACCCAGGTGCCCCCTGGGGCTGTTCTGAAACAGGCAACGATCTGACCAAAGGCCATCTCAGTCCAACAAATGTTTGCTGTGGCCTTCTGATGTCTGGCACCGGCTTCCATGCTGCCACACAGAGATGAATAAGAAATGGGATCTTACCCTCGGTTGGTAAATTACCATTGACTGAAGCCATATCAGGTGCCCGACAGAGGCCTTAAGAACCTTGTTATTCTTCCCCACAACACCCGAAGAAGGTAGCTACCACCTTCGAGTTACAGGTGGGGAGCAGAAGGCTCACAAAGGTTGTCATTGGCTCAAGGTCACACAAGTAGGAAGGGCTGGAACGGAGCTTTGGATTCAGGGATGTATGACAGCAAACCCCACATGCTTGCAAGTACTCTGAGCTACCGTTCTGTCAGAGAGCCAGGGTCGAGTGGAGACAGAGATATAAAGCCTTAAATACTATCCCGACAGTATAAACCCACGTGCTGTGAGTCCAGGCCAAGGAAGCCAGATGCCATCACAGAATCCGACCAAGAAGGTGCGGGCCATTTGTCCTGACCGAAGAGGAGGCAGGAAGGAGTCCCTGCGCCAGGCTGCACACTGTGTGCCCCTGGTCATCTGACTCCCTGGCAGATGGAAAATACTACTGTGGCTGGAGGGTTCGGCACCTATGCCCCCCCTTCTCTCCATTTTTATGGGGAGGGACACGGAAGGGTGGGCTCAACAAATTCCACCCTTGGCCCTCCTCCAACAAAGCCCTGTTAAGAAAGCTGAAAGCTGCTCTCCATCCCATACTCCTTCCCTTGGAGCAGGGAAGAAATCCAAAGCCGCTCGGACAATAACAGAGACCAAAGTTTGCAAGGGCAAGACAGGCCCCTGGCTAATGAAGATGTTTCTTCGACTTGGCTTCAGACTGTCCTATCCTACAGGAAACTAGGCTGTCCTTGGGAGAAGTGCCAACTTTATAGATTTATTAATGAAATGGCTGGCAGTTCACAGTTCTTGGTGAGAAGGAAGCTTGAATCAGAGAGGCCAGGCCCACTCGGGTCCACAGGCTGGAGTCCATCAGACTAACTGCTCCTCCCCTCCCCCAGGCTTGTAAGACGGGGCAGAGCTCACCTAGAACACCCACCTGGCCGAAGCCTGCACACCGCTCTAGAGCAAGGACCAGACCAGGTGGACACTCTGCAGGGGAGGAGGGCCATGGGAAGGGAGGGCTCACCGGTGGGTAGGGGTAGAGTCTATCCAGTGGGAGACTTGAGAAGTGGATGCCTATCAGATGAGAAGCTATCCACGGGGGTGGGGGGGTGGCGGCAGGAGAAGGGGCTGGAGGGACAGGCCACTGGGGAACCTCTCCTTGGGAAGACCTAAGTTCCTGGCTAATTTTGTGGAAACTGATAGGGGGTTCCATCTCGCCCCTCCTCATGGAGAAAGGGCCTAGCCAAGGAGGCAGACTATGCCACTTGGCAATGTTCTATATTATCGCGTGCGTTTGTGTGTGCCAATGTTATACATATTTGAAATGCATAATTATACAGGTTTGCATTTTCTCAGTTGTGAGGCTGAGTGTGTTCTCACATGGTGGTTGGCCGTTGGCATTTCCTTTTCTGTGGATTTATTTGCGCCTTTCCCTGTTTTTCCAAAGGGTTATTCTTTTCATTTATTCTTTTATTCTTATTGATTTGCAAGAATTCTTTATATATTCCAGAAATTAACACTTTTGTATATGTTGGTAGTATTTTTGCTCACTTTGGTCAAAGTATTGCCACAGAAGGGATCTTTTGGGGCACCTCAAAAATAATTTTTGTAGGTGGGGGAGGGGCAGAGGGAGAGGGAGAGAGAATCTCAAGCAGACTCCCCGCTCAGCACAGAGCCCAATGTGGGGCTTGATCCCACGACCCTGAGACCATGACCTGAGCTGAAACCAAGAGTCAGATGCTTAACCGACTGAGCCCCCCAGGGGCCCGTGGCACCTCAAACTTCACAGGTATTTTCATTGCTTTGCACATTATCTCTAAGAAGGCTGTCCCTACTCCAATCATAAACAGGTTTTCTGTGATTATCGCTTGATAATTTCATGTATTTCTTTTCCAAAGTTAGGTCTCTCTAAGCTATTTGTGATTTTATCTCATAAAAGGTGGAAGAGGGGAATTTCCTCTTGCCCCTGCTAATCCAAATGCTTACATACACCTAGCCCCCTTGGCCCCGTTCCCTCCATTGCAATGGAGAGAGAGCCCTCCCCACTTCTAGGACAAGCCTTCCGCTGGGACTCCCACCGCTGAGCGTCCCTTCTGCAGGACATCCTTTGGTGACTACCTCACTTGTCATCATGTTCTCCTTGCTTCCTGGGTCATTTTCGTCAGCACAGAGACATGGTTTCATTCCCCCCACCTTCAAAGAGCCCTCCCTCCCTTGGGGTAAGATGGACTCGCTTGCAACAGGCCAATGCTACTGCCAAGCTATACGAAATCTGCGTAATAGTAAAAATCGTATTTTCCAAAGCATCAGGGAGCGATGGAAGCAACAAGCAGCAGAGGAACTAAACTTCTGGAGAACGGACAGCTGCCCAGAGGTGAGTATCTGCAGCTGCTTTTCCCTTTGGGCCATCTCTGATTCCGGGCACAGGCTAGAGGCTGAAATGGGGGCTGGGTCCATTCAGAGGGCTCTGCGGAGGCTCAAGGGGCCCAAACACCCAGCCAGATTCCACCTCGAGATATGTTTCGAATTATAAAGCTTCATGGTACGAGAGAAGACCTCTGAAAAGCTGAGTGGAGTTTTCTGGTGCTTCTTGAGAAGAAAAACATGTGCAGGAGTTGGGGATTCTGAGCTAATGTGAGAAGAGCCAAAAGCGCTGGAGGGAGCAGTGACCTGACACCAGCCATCGACCACCAGCCATTGGTCACCTGCAGCCACTCGTTTCCTGGAGCACCTGCTGATTCTGCGTGCAGCTGGACAAACGTGGAGGCTTGAGAGACCTCAAACACTAGCTGCCACCCTGTCCCTAAAGGCCTTTAACAAATGGATGTGGCTTGGGACAGGATGCTAAAGACCAGAGACACACCCCCTTCCCCAAGACAAGACTGAATCTTCTGAGTCTCTTTGTGCTGAGACCAAGGCCTGCCAGGCCGTTGATTGGAATATGCATATATATATATATACACAAATATACATTTCTATGTAGAATAGAAAGAGATTTATTATAATGAATTAGTTCACATGATTACGGGAGTGGCGAGTCCAAAATCTGGCTCAAGTGTGAAAGTGTGAACCAGCAGGTTTGGGACCCAAGAGAACCAACAGTGCAGCTCCAGGAGGAAGACTGGCAGGCTGGAGACTCAGGAGAGCTGAAGAGGCAGATGAGGTCCAAAAACAGTCTGTTGGAGAATTCCCTCTCTGGAGGGAATTCCTGGTTGTGTTCTATTCAGGCCTTCAACTGATTAGATGAGGCCCCCCCATATTATGGAGAGCAATCTGCTTTACTCAAAGTTTGCCAATTGAAATATGAATCTCATCTCCAAACACCTTTAAGTCGACACATAAAATTAACCATCACAATCGCCAAGGCACTCTAGAGGAAGAACAAGGCTAAATGACTTATGCTCTAAGATATTAATATCTATTTTAAAGCTACGGTAATTAACAATGTGCTAATGACACAAGGATGGAAAAGCAGAATAACGGACAAGCAAAAGGAGTCCAGAAACAGACCCATGCATATTTGGTCCTGATTTATGTCAGAAGCGACAATACCATACAGGAGAGAAAGAACAGTCTTTTAGTAGATGATACTAAGTTAGTCGGATATCAATATGAAAAAAAAATAATCTAGGTCCCTTCCTTACATCATACACAAAAATCAATCATATCTAACTATGGAAAGTAAAAGACTATAACCTCGGAAGAAAACAGAGTACATCTTCAATGACTGAGAATTAGCAAAGTTGTCCTAATCCTTTTTCAGTTCCATGATTGGATTGAGTTTCTTTTATCGTCCTTCAAATTTGTTCCGTGCACGGATTGATAGGCAGAGCTGGAATTGAGATGTTCTTGTTTGTGTTGGTAACTATACCATCGCCATCCAGCCTCTTCTAGAGGTCGCTGATTACTGTGTCGCTAGTTTGTTTTACCATTAGTTCAGACATTTATCAAGTGCGTATGATGCCATTCCCTTTGTCCAGCACCAGCACCGCTCCTGACCAACTTGGTCAAAACCAGCTGGTCGGGCTGGCACTTTAGATCAAGGCCAGCCTCCTCTCAGTTACACCGCCGCATTTCTTATCCTTCATCTTACGAGCCTGCATCCTCAGCTCTAACTAATCCTCATTATTTCCTGGTCTCCAAATACACCCTGATTTCCTCTCTTCCAAGTCTGTTCCTGCTGCTTCCCCAGTGGGACAAGCCCTTCTGTGCCATGCTGTTCCCAGGCCATCTGCCTCCGGTGTCCTGCCTGCCTTGGCCAGTTTGGGCTCAGCATGTGGGAGAAGCCGAGCAGAGTGTGTGGAGATCTCAGTGACTCTTACAGCCTCTGAGCCCTGCTCTGTGCCCCTTTATTCGGAGTCTGGAATCATCCCCCTAGGTTGGGTGGTCCTAGTGCTGGGACACCAGGGCTTGGGGGACTTGTGAAGGGCTTCTGAGGAGGACAGCAAAGGGTCCAGGCAAGGCTACACAGTCATTACCGGGCTCTGCAAGGGGGCAATCCTGGAGAGGTCCGTGTCTCAAAGTCTTAAGACTTTGGTGACACCCACTCTGGATGGTGAATACTTCAAGTTGTGGGTACCAAAGATGGACAACCTGGCAGGAGACATTGCCATATCTCAGACACGATGTGCATGAAGGCCAGCTGCATGACAAGGGTTCAAACTTTTGCTCTCATTGCCAGCCCTGGTCTTTCTTCAGGGCAGGTCCAGGGGATGAGGGGACATGGCAGGAGAAGGGCGGTCAGTGAACTAGTCTGTTCATTTGTGGCCCCTATGCTCTCTGCTGATTTGTTCTTGTTGCTCACGGAAGCCTCTACTTACATCTTGTCTCCCTACTGATGGGCAGGTGTTCTTCATCTGTACCTCAGACCCTGCTGCCTTTTAGGCAGAGGGGGGTGGGCGGGTGGGGGGAATCTCTCTACTCCTGGTTCCACCTCTCCCGCAGTGAGCCGGACTGGATGTAGGCAGGTGACATAGGACGCGAGCCTTAGAGCTGGGAGCAGGCGGGTTCAGACTCTTCCCCTACCGCCCACCGTGCTCAGGCTACGAAACTGCTCAAGCCTCGGGTTCTTGGTTATGAAATGCGGATGACGATCTCTGCCTCACAGAGCTGTTGGGAGGACATAAATGAGATGACATAGGTCAAATGTCTCGCTTGGCATGGGTGCTCTGCCCCCAGCCCATCCACAGCCACACACTTGCTCATCAGGAGTGAGGTTGAGAATTGTTACAAGGGCAGGGCTGATGGATTGTCCTCGGGGCAGGGGACGAGTGTGTGTACATAACTCTCGGACATCAGTTTTTGAGGCCCCATCGTGTACCAGGCACTGCTCCTTACACACACTCATCTGATCTTCATAGCAACCTGATGGGGTGGGGCGCAGGGCCGGTACTTGCAGCAGACAGGCTCTGGGGGTCCCCATGATTCCTGGCTCCTGGTATCCACACCCTTGTGTGATGGGTCCCCTCTGTTTGGATGTGGGTGGCACCTGCTCCAACCAAAGGAATGCGGTAACAGAGGCATCCCGCGTGTGCGATCACTTTATCGGGACTGCAGTGCCCTGTCTCAGGACCACCCTGATTCTAGGCCAGATGGAAAGACACCGGGGAAGGAGGTAGAATTGCTGTGAAAAAGGTTCCGGCCTCTACAAAAGGTGCTTGCCCTCCCTGTCATTTATACCAGATCGGGAACCCGGCCAGAAATCATTTTCCAGTCTTCCCGGAGGAATGACATCATCTCCATCGTCATGGTAATGTGAACTAGAAGACTCATACCTGTGGTTTTCAAAAAGAAAAGGATCATTTCGTGGTGCATTCCTTCAAAGCCCGGGGTGCTTACCAAATGGCCTGCCTCTCGTTTCTGTGGCCTCATGGAAAAGCAGAGCTAGTAAGATGGCCAGGCCAGGGGGACACTCTGGACTCCGTGGCCAAGGATAGGTGGGCAAGTGGCCCACATGCCCTCTTTCCCCGGGGCCTGGTTTCTGTCACCCCATGATTCTGATCTCAAATGTCCCTGGGGCACTGGCTCATTCTCTGATGGGAGGGCTGGATTTGTCCTCTCACCTTGGCCAGACATCCCCAGGGGAAAGGGCCCACTGAGCTTGAGGGATGCCTCTTAAGCTAAGAGAGCGGTCCTTACATGGAATCCTGTGGAAGGAATGGTCCCAGGGGTGGAGGAAATTGAGCAGTCCGCGCTAGCTTAGAATCTGGAGCCAGGAGGTTTGCCTGAGGTCTGGGCACAAGCCCCAAGGCAGGGGTGGGGAGGGGCGATCAGCGACATAGCCTCCTGGGAAAACTGGGGAGGGGTGCTCAGGGAGGGGGCTGCAGAAGGATCATGGGAGGGAAGTGGAGGGTCGGGTCTTACTGAGACACCCCTGCCCTGGGCCCAGGGCCGAGGGGTGGCCCCGTACCCAGGGAGGGGCCTTCCCACCCCCTGCGGCTCAAGGCCCTGTCCCAGCAGTCCAGAACTGGCCCAATTCCTCCTGCCCCTGCCCTTTGGCCCCACTTGTGCCTGCCCCCTGCGGTGGGCTGCCTCCCCCACCGCTGGGTGGGCCTACCCCTTGCTGCCCCGCTGCCGCGCCTGCTGGCCCCGCCCAGCGTGGGTACCGCCCCACTTAAGGCTGCCCCGCACCTGGGAGGCCGCACTTGTGCCTCTAGGCCTGGGGGGGATGCGGTCTTGCCATGGCCTCGGAGGCTTCTCCGTGCCTTGGGGTGCCCCCGCACCGTCTGTGGGCCGTGAGGCCTGGCATCTATGAGGACGAGAAGGGGAGGACCTGGGTGACCATGGTCGTGCGTCTCAGTCCCTCCCAGAGAGCTCGGGGCAGGGGCTCCCCGGGCGGCACAGTGAGTTGTCAGGCATGGGGGGGAGTGGGAGGTGGGAGGACTGTGCAAGGACCTCAGCTCCATCTGGACCTGGCACATTCAGCAATAGGGCCCAGGAGAGAGGTGAGAGGAGGCCGTTCTCACTTGCCTTTGTCCTGAAAAACGCAGCCCATGCAGGGTCCAAGCACAGTGATGTCTGTGCCTGACACAGACCCCAGGAACCCCTGCCTGGAGGGGCCTGTGGCATGAGCTTATCTGCAGGAGAGGATGCAACCCTCATTGGGAGTCAGAGGGGCTAGGTAGGTCAGGGCCCAGTCCTGTCCCCAGGGCATGCTGGGAAGGTTTCCCAGATGGTACAGCTATTCCCTTGGGCCCTGCAGGATGAGTAGGAGTTTTCCAGGCCCCAGGCAGAAGGAACTGCAATCTAAAGACAGCAGGTGAGCTGACAGTGTAAAAGGAACATTGGCTTCGGATTCTTTATCTGCAAAACAGGAATAACATACCTTTGTGGCAGGTGAGTCAGATGCCACAGCTGAAGAGGCTTGGGGGCGTCTGACAGGTAACACCTTCCGGAATCCCACCTGGGAAGCTAGGGCAGCATCTAAGACCCTTTACTCCCAGGTGTTGGATAATCACTCAGGTTGGCAACAGTTGCCCTGGGTGAGGGGCTTAGCTCCGTCTTAGAGGGGTACAATAAATACTCCGTGTAATACGGGAAATCTTGTCAAGGTATTGAAAATGCCATTTATGCCATTATAAATGATTCGCGAACATTTTAAACAATACAAAACACTTCCAGCACTCTTCAAAGAGGTCATCTGGCACATTTTTGGTGGAGAACACCAAGTCTTTTCCACACCTGCACCAAATAAAGCATGCAAAAAATTCTGGACAAAATATTTTGGTCGGTTTTTTAAAAGCATAAAAATGTATTCGGTGGGAAAAGGGGATTCAAATCATGGAGCTGTGGATACAGTGGGGTACCCGGAGAACGAGCATTTCCCCCTATTTAAAATTATTACTTCTTAGTAGTTGACCTGTATTTTCACATATGATCTTAGGACGGGAAGCAGCTTTCTGAACCTGACCTAGGCCAAGGCCCAGCAAACTTTCTGTAAAGGGTCTGATAGTAAATATTTTCAGCTTTGCAGGCCCAAAGGGCCCTGTGGTGACTACTGGACTCTGCTGTTTGTGCAAAACCAGTCAAAGACAGCAGTAAAGGAAGGAGCATCTGTTTCACCACAATAAAGCTCTATTTACAAAAAGAGCGAGCAGGCCAGACTGGGCCCACCCTTCGCTGACACCCTGTCAAAGCCAGAATCCAAAGGGAAAGAGATTTTGCCATGTAATTAAAAGCCTTTCCTCTGCAAAAAGAGCCCATAACAAAGGGAAGACAACAAACTGAGAAAAATTATTTGCCATATGCAGGATTGATAAAAGCCTAGTATGCTCATCACAAAGTCAAATCCTCAGATAAAACCGCTGGAAGGAGCCTTCCATTCTGTTGCATAGCAAAGGGAACTTTGGTTATAGTTGGTGGTGGTTTTCCCCACTCACTTTTATACCTTTCTGTATTGGCCAAATTTCATTGTATTTTTTATGTTTATAGTAAGTATGTGAAGGTCGGGACCAAAACTACAATATATTTTTTGGGGAAACCCATCACTCCCAGGTCCTAAGGTGTATGGATACCTTCCTTTTAAAAAGAAGGTTAAAAAAAAAAAACAACTCTAGAAATGGCTGAGATGGAGGCCCACAGCATCATCAGTGCAGACCCAAAGTTGCTGATGGGTGGGAAGAGTGACTAACTTTTCAGGGGTACAGTGGGGTAAGGTGGGGTGCAGGTCCGTGGGAGGACCATACCTGGGGGAGCCAGGAGAGACTCTGTGGTCCCAGGTCTAGACCAGATCCCTGAGAGATGGTGCTGTGGGTTTAGGTCTGGGATTCTGAAACATTCGCATGTGAAGGGGCAGCTCCCCAGGGGGGCCAGGCATCCAGGACTGAGTGTGTCTCCACGGGGAGCCCTGTCCCTGAGTGCCACCTCCTCTCTGCTCCCTTCAGCATGAACCCAGCATCACAGTCCACATGTGGCAGATGCCAGTGCACCCCCGGGAGCCCATGTCCCCCAGCCAGCTGCCCCTCTCCCAGCTGCCCCTCGTGTGGCAGCTTTACCCTGGAAGAAGGTACAGAGCAATGGATTCCAGGCTCTGGGAAGTGGTGGACCATGTCCAGGCAAGTGCGGGGGGGGGGCCCCCGGGGAGGGTGAAGAGGGGCAGGTGCTGACTGCCTGCGTGCAAAGCAGGACCAGGGATGGAGGGACCTGGGGTGGAGGGGCCAGGCTGCTGAAATCCACAAAGCCCGGTTCCCATCTGCTTCAGGTGGCTGGACAAGCGTTTCCGGGGGGCTCTGACCGCCCCCCCTCTCCTGCAGATCACCTCCACAGAGCAGCTGATTCTGATGCAGCTGCTGCCCGGGGAGTGACTGACGGAGGAGAGGCGCTCACGCGCTGGTACGGCAGGGTCTGTGTCTTGCACTGTGGAGAGCAGACAACAGCAAGGAGGCCTCTTCTCTTTACAGGAAGACAGTGCTGGTTTCCTTTCTCTCCTGCTGTTCCCTGAGCTATGCTCACACAGCCACCTCACCATCCCCCGGTCTTCGATTTTCACTGCGTGCGGGCCCCCCACCTTCACAAAGTTGAGATCTCACCAAATCAGTCATCATCTAATCTTGGCAAGAATTCTGTAAGGTGCATGTATTAACGTCCCACTTTACAGACGAGAAAGCTGAGGCTCTGTGGGTTGGAAGGATTGCCCCAAGACCTGGAGCCTGGAAATAGCAGCGATCAAGCTCACATCCAGTGAGCATGGCTCTCTACCTAGGTCTGACCATGGCACTGGGGTACCACAAGTCTAACCACTAGCAGTGGCCTTCAAGGACCTGCCTCTATCCGCAGATGCCTTCTTCCGGAGACTGACCGGAGCAGGACTCCATGCATTGGAGAGACTGGAGCTGGGGCCTTGCCCTCCCAGCCTTTGGTCCTGCTTGAATTGGGGGCGCCCTTCCTCCATGATGCTGTGTCTCCTTTTGTCTTCTCCCAGGTCTTGCTGGCCCTGTGGCTCCTTCGTGAGTATCTTTGCATACCTGCTCTTCTGTTTGCACATCTAGCATGGCCTCCCTGGGAGAAGCAGGCAGTGGGGCCCTTGCCAACTCTGCTTTTCTTGTTTTGCTCAGCAGCCCCGCTCTGCTCAGCTCTGCTCTCAGCGTGACGGGACTTGGACAGGCTCCGTCTGAGTGCTGCGCCCAGCTCTCCTGCTGGCTTCGAGCCATGGTTTCTCGTTCCCTTTTGTGCACCGAAGCTGATCTTCCAGGTGCCCCTCTGCAGATCCCCTCCGAGGCCCCCAGGCCAGGCTCCAGCCAGACCCCTGGCCTCCAGTGCAGCCCATGATTAGAACTTGCCCTCAACCCGCTCCCACTGGGCGGAAAGTGGCTCAGTTTAAGACGCGGCCTCGGAGGGAGCTAGGTCTGGACTTGGGACTCAGGTGGGCATCCGTTCTGCTGACCGGCTGGCCCGGAGGAGACAGAGTCCCAGGTGGCCCACCTGCACCAGGGCGTGCGCAGAGGGACGGCCTGGGCCCGCGGTCCTCCTGCTTCAGTCCTCCAGCTCGTGGATGTGGGGCTGGTCCATGAGGGCCCCTCCCAGTACTAGTTAATTAAACTTCATGGCCTGCGGTCCGCTTCTGTGCTGAATCAGAGCTTATCTTCAACTGGTTTCTAGCGCAGAAAAGCTGCGACACTGGAGGTTGAGGTGAATTTTAATTACTGGCTGAGTGTTTTCCACCCTGGGAGGAAGCTGTGATAGGCCCATGTCAGGAGCAGNGGGGGGGGGGGAAGGGAGGGAGAGAGGTTGGGCCTCCCCTGGGGGTTCTGTGTGAAGCTCAGAGAAGGCAGATGAGACTGTGGCAGAAGCTGGGGGAGAATCGGTCCCTAGCTTCCTGGGGTTCAGTCTAACCACAGAGCCAGGGACCGAGCCTCAGGGCTGAATGCAACTGAGGCGAAAGCTCGGCCAGAGAAGGAGGCGGTGGCTGTCCTGCAGCGGGTTGATCCAGGCAAGCTTCCTGGAGGAAGACTCAGGGTAGCAGAATCCTCACCTTTACCTGACACTCTGCCATCTTCGCAGCAATTTACCTCTCAGATTATAAATGAAATACACAATGTGATGTAAAACTTGACCCTGACCGCAAGCCGCGGAGAAAGGCAGGTCGGGGACTGCTGTCCCTGTCACTCCGGGTGAGGAAGCTGGGCCCCGGCACTGCCACGTCTGACTACAGAACAGCGCACATGGCCGGGGCCCAGCTGGTCTATAGTCAGAAGTGGCAACACCGGGGCCGGACCCGTGTTCCCCTGGGGTCCCCATCCCTTCTTCCCTCCTCTGCGTGGCCAGGCAGAGGCTGTGGGGGTGGGAGAAATGAACAGATGCGAGAGGGGCCGAGGAGAGAGAACAGACACAACTTGGTGAGCAGACGTCGGCAGCAGGGAGAGGGGGAGTCAAGGACGCCTCTCAGGGTCTTGGTGGGGCCAACCCGTCCTGAGCTGGGAGCATGCAGGGAGGCAGACAGCTAGGGTCAGTAAAGTGAGGATTCGATGCTGAGCGTTGAGTTCCGGATGCATGTGGAACATCCAAGGGGAGGCCTCCTGTAAGCAGGTGTTGTAGGGTCTAGAGAAAGATCTGGGTGAATTCATAGCCTGGGGAGTCAGCAGAGAAGTGGTCATTGCAGCCAGGAGAAGAGAGAAGAGAGAGAAGAGAGAACTATCTCGAGCTTCCGTACTTCTGTACAGGGCCACACAGAAAATATTGGCCCTGCAGGCCGTATGGTCTTTGTAGCGACTGTGCTCTTGGAGCCTGAAAAAAAGCATTTCAACAGAGGAACGATGACATAGGGAATCAGTCCAGGGGTGCTGGGAGGACTGAAGATAGGTAACTCAGAGAATGAGAACTCCCGCAGCCTGGAGGGATGACATAAGGAGCCAATGTTGGCAGAACTCAGGGACCAGGACTGTCTGGTAGAGTTAGACTTAGAAAAAAATAATCATCAGCATCTCTAATATCTAGGAGGCCTCTCAAACCTAACACCCTTCTCTCCCAATCCCACCAGCCCCTGCCTGGGCTTCCACATCTTGGCACTTGAAAACACCGTCTGTTAAGTTGCCCAAGCCGGAAACCCCGGTGTCCCTCTGACCGCTCTCCTTCCCTCCACCCCACGCCACGCCAACTCAGAGTGATTGTGAAGAAGCTTGGTCAGACATGCACCTGGAATCCTTCCAAACTCCATGTCTTCTCAGCTCCACCGCCACTCCTTAGTCTACACCGCCATCATCTCACCTGGGGTGCACGATTGTCAACTAACTGGACTCTCAGATTCCACTCTTGCCTAATCCGCTCCCTTTTCCACACAGTAATCAGGGTGAACTTTTAATGAAATACAACAGGTCATTCTCCTGCTTAAAACTCTGCAACGGCTCTCCTTTGCTCCTAGACTAAACGCCAATGCCTGGCTATAGCCCTTAATATGCTACCTAATCCTTCCTTGCTGACCTTGCAAATCTCAGTGCTCATGACCGTGGTGAGGACACAGCATGACTGAGCGGGGAGGAGCTAGTCTACATGGGGGAACACATCCCACAGTGATAGCCTGGGGAACGGCAGTGGGATATAAAACAGAATACAGGAGATTGTTGGTATGGGGACCCTAAACTGTGATTCTGAATTCAGTATTTTGCTACGGACACCAGGAGTTGGTCCTAACGTTCTCTTAAAGGCTCCTTGAACTTGGACGTGGCAAGGGCCTGTGGTCAATGAAATAGAGATGCTGGCACTTCCTTGCCACAGTATAGAGGAAGTGGTCAGAGGCTCAGGGGGGTGGAAATGCTAGAATGGATTTATTAGAAGAGACCAGAGGAACCTGCCCCCATCCACCAGGCCACGTTCTCTGGGGGGGCTAGAGGCCTCTATTCACTAAGGCACAAATGAGGCGCTGATGAGGGGCGCCCACGCCTTTGAAAGCTCTGGGTGGGCTGTCCCTGTAGGCCAGGACTGACAGAGATGCTGCAATGGAAATATCTGTGGGCAGGATGGGATTCTGTAACAGCTGAGGCCTGCTGACAGAACCAAACCACCAAGCCAGACGGACGTGGTGACCACAGTAGGAAATCCAGGGACTTGCTGGAAGGGGATTTGTCGCTATGGCTAATAGACCAGGATGCTTCTAGAAATGAGATCAATGAACAGCTGACTAGCGTGTTGTTAGGCTCGAGGAAGGGGAGGAAGAGGAGGAGAAGGAAGAAGAAAACCCACCATCGAGCTGAAGTCTGACCTCAGTCCTCACAAAGAGACATCATGACCCCTCACTCAGTTTCCAGACAGTTCAAACCCTGAGGAAGGTCCCTGCACAGCCACTCCAATTATATATTCTCCAGTTTCTCCGAAGGGACCTGTCCCCATTTCCACGAGACACTCTGCCCCAGGGAAAGGGAAATAAATCCCCAGCCTTCTGGAGGACTGCTGGACATGGGGTCCTAGCTGCTATGGATGACAGGAGATCCCACGATGGCTCTCTGCTTGGAGCGGACACCTAGGGAAGCCAGGTGTCAAACGGAATCCTGGCCAGTCTGTCTAGCTCTAGGAGGAAAACGGATCCCCCTGTGGCGGTCTCTGTGGTCCCTGAAGGTATAATTGGGGAATTCTTAGCAGCTGGAAGGACCCTCACTCTGGTTCCCTGACCTGTGGGGTAGGAGGCACTCTGGGAGGATGGGCCAAGTGGAACCCCCTAACGCGGCCCCTCCTATGGCCCCTCTCACCCCTACCCCCAGCTTAGATAATGCATCAGAAGCAATACTGTATCTCGGGAGACACTGATGCATGCCCAGAAACCAGGCTTAGAGGAGTGGTGTTTCCATCCATAACTGGTCCCTAGTCAATCCACCAGTTTAACTTCTTGGTGGTGGGTGTATGGAAAAAGATGAAGAATGGTTGTCTTAATAAGATCCGACAGAGGGGGTGGCTTAAACAACATTTATTTCTCATGGTTGTGGACTGGGAAGCCCAAGGTCAAGGCACCAGCAGACCCAAGGTCGGTGAGAACCCGCTCCCTGGTTTGCAGATGACCCTCTTCTTGCTGCACGCTCACACGTTAGAGAGAGGAGAGAGGAAGCCAGGTCTCTCAAGTCTGTCCTGGAAGAGCATTAATCCCATCACGAGGGCTCCGCCCTCCCGTTCTAAGCACCTCCCAAAGGCCCCGCCTCCAAATGTCCTCACGCTGGGGATTAGGGTTTCAACATAGGAATTTGGGGGGGACACAAACATGCAGTCCATGGTGGGGGCAGATGATGGTAGCCCCATCACACCTCTCGTACCAGGTATCCTCATCGGCACAAATCAGTTTCTCATTCTTGGTATATGCCCCCTGATCTGCTCCGTGCAGTCTCCCTCTCCCTCCATCCAGATGGAAACATCTGCCTTTATGCGGAAGGCAAGCCCACACAGTCACGGTCTTGCCCCAGACAACTCTCCTGGACCTTGAGCCTTGGCGTTTCATGGGATGTGACGCTGGTCGACTATATGGAAGACTTCACGCGATTGGACCCGGTGAGCAGGATGTGGCAGGTAGCGGGGACGCCCTCGTAGGCTACACGGTGTCAGAGAAGGGAGACAACCCCCTCCCCCCCGAGGGTTTAGTGCTGCTACTGTAGGCAAGTATTTAGTGTCCAGTGGTGTGGCCTGACAGGACATCTCCTCTCAGCTAAAACGCTGCCTGTTTGGAGCGGGGCCCAGAGGCAGTTCAGGCTCTGCAAAAATCTGTTCTGCCCTTAGCGCCGAAGGACAGGGCACATCTAACGACAGTCATCACACGAGCCACACCGGGTCAGAGCAGCACTCCCAAGGGTAGCCTGTGCTGTCTTCGAAAGCCAAGGAAGGGGTGCCTGGGTGGCCCAGTCGGTGAAGCGTCTGCCTTCTGCTCAGGTCATGATCCCAGGGTCCTGGGATCAAGTCCTGCATCGGGCTCCCTGCTCAGTGGGAGCCTGCTTGTCCCTCTGCCTCTCCCTCCTCTCCCCCCTTCTGTATGTAGCTGGCTGCCATTTACCGCCCCACAAAAACTCATTAAAGGGTACAACACAGCTCATTAGGTTTTTATAAACACAGAAAACAAAGCCTGTAACGACACGCTCAGAAATAAAAACAGGAGCCAGTTCCCTGTGATGGGCTCCTGTGATGGGCTCCCGGTTTGGGGCGTGGTCAAAGGGATTTTATTTGTAATGTTTTATTTTCTTATGAGGAACATGTAACTTACATCTCACTAGTGCAGAAGTTGAGGAATTAAATATTAAGGAATTAAATATTAAGGAATTAAAAAATAAACACACCCACCAAAAAGCAACTACTTACAAATGGTTCTCTACCTGCTTACCTAAATCCCTTCACTGCCAGTACCGTATTCCTCAGCACTTACCACCTAGAGCAGCGGCCAGGAAACTCCCGCTCCCAGGGCCCCATGTGGCCCGTCACCTGTTTCTACAAACCAGGTTCTCTGAGAACCGAGCCACGCTCATCATTTCCGTGTTGTACGTGGCTGCCTTCCGTAGAACAAGGGCAGAGTGGTGACAACAGAGACTGTTATGGCCCATAAAGCCAAAATATTTACTCTATGGCCCTTTACAGAAAAAGTCTGCTGATCTCTGACTAGACTCCTTAACTGGTTTCTCTGGTACCTTCTCCCTGGTCCAGGCTTAGTGTGAGTGTTCCCTCCCGGGAGGGGCCTGCCTTGATCGGCCGTCCACAGCCAGCCCTTCCTGCGTTCCTGATCTCCGCCCTCCATCACCCCATCACGGTGCTTCCTTCGGGGCTGGAACCCGCATCCCAGAGACCTCCGTGTCTGTGCACCTAGCTCAGGGCCAAAGACTGAATACTGGAAGCCGGAAACACCGCGTGCGAACTTAGCACAGGTAACCGTGTCTCTGAGGCTGCTTCTCCACCAGGGAATGGGGGTAATGAAAGTACTGATTTCCTGGTGAGGCTAAAAGGAGATAATCCATATTAATCACATATCATGGCAGCTAGCACGCCGTCATGACTGTTAGCCTAACTCCCCTTCTTGACTGAGGGAGTGGCTGAGGTGCAGGGAGGAGCTGGCGTGACTCGTTCCTACCGCACGTTAGTCAGTAGTTGAGACCGAAACGCAGCCTCCACACTCCACTGCGGTCCACACCTTCCTCCTCACACCGCCAACCAGTGGAGGGGTTCCCTGGAGCCTCCCCTAGGAACCGCATACACTTAAAAATAGTAAAAACTGGGACGCCCGGGTGGCTCTGTTGGTTAAGCGTCTGCCCTTGGCTCAGGCTGTGGTGATCCCAGAGTCCCAGGATCGAGCCCCACATCAGGCTCCTTGCTCAGAAAGGAGCCTGCCTCTCCCTCTGCCTGCTGCTCCCCCTGCTTGTTCGTGCTCTCTCTGACAAATAAATAAATAAAATCTTTAAAAAAAAAAAGAAAAGTAAAAACTGGGGTGAATGAATGAAATTCAGGATATGGTATTTACAAATCTGTCTTTAAGGATTATGCAGAAATAGGACAATAAAAATGCGCAATATAGGAGTTTCATTCTTTTCTTTATATATGCAAAAAACCCTTAAGTAGCCACAAAGCTAACAGCACAGTGTTATTCCAAGTGCACCTTCGCCTTCTGTGGCATTCACACCTGGATAAATTCATTCTTAGGTAGCCTGGAGCAAACGGGGGCTGGGGGGTGCTTGTCACCCCGTTCAACAGTCTCCCAGGAAAGCAGAAATGTTGAAAAAAGGCAGTTGTAACTTGGAGCAAAAATCAACCTAATTATTCGTGATTATATGTCATGTTTTTAAAGGCGAGCCCTTCAATACGCCAATTGTGTGATCCTTTTTTTAACAGAGCAAACTGCATTGTTCTTGCAACATTTTCTTCGTCTCTAGCTAAAACCAAGAGTCATTCTTCCCCCTGTTTAAATTATATTAATCAAAATAAAAGAACAGGCACTGACATTTGGTTTGTCCCTCAATACTTTTTATGACTCTTTACAAAGTAAAATAATCTTAGAAAGTTTTTGATCTTTTTTCCCCCTTAAGAACACTGTTAATGATCCTTCCCACGAAATACAGAACGTATCATAAAGAGGGAATACTGATTTTTACTGAATCTACTATTTGCTAGACTTCCCATCTGCTGGCTGATTTAATCTTCAAAACAACCTGCTGAAATGGGTTTCGATGTGCCCATCTTATTACAGGTTACGAACCGGAGCCTCCGGGAGGTGAAGTGCTTTACCATGGGTTTGAGTAAGAAAGCGGTCGACTGGGGCGCCTGGGTGGCTCAGTTGTTAAGCATCTGCCTTCGGCTCAGGGCGTGATCCCAGAGTCCTGGGATCGAGCCACATCAGGCTCCTCCGCTGGGAGCCTGCTTCTTCCTCTCCCACTCCCCTGCTTGTGTTCCCTTTCTCGCTGGCTGTCTCTCTGTCAAATAAATAAATAAAATCTTTGAAGGAAAAAAAAAAAAGCGGTTGACTGACATTCTGTCTAAGCCTGTTTGTCTTCTGAGAGTGCAACAGCAGCACTGTGACCGAGAGTGTGGACCAGAGCCAGAAGCCTGGTTTACTCCACACCTGCTATTTACCAGCTCTGTGAACTTGGGGCAAAGTGTGGAATTGAAGATGCTATTTTCATTTGTGTAAAAGAAGAATCATTATAATAATCCACCCCCAACGGGTAGGTTCTCAGAATGGTTCCTCTTTTCTGTCTTTTTAATTTTTTTATTATGTTATGTTAGCCACGCGGGCTGGCTCTCGGTCCTGGGCCTGGCTCAGGCCCCTCTCCTGGCCTTTGCTCACTCCTGGAGCACACAAGGACTTCCCACAGCAGACCCGCATCCCACCTGATTTCCAGTAAGCCTTCCTCCGTGGCTGCTGTTCATACCAACTCTCGCCCTTCTTCCTTCTCAACTCAAACACTCAGAGCGGGGCTACTAGGAAGAAAGGAGATAGAAAGAGAAAGAAAAGAGAGAACCCGTAATTGGCCACAGCAGCTCTGGCTCCTAGGAGACACACACAGTTCCTTCTTGGAATAGTCTTTTATTTAGCAAAACCCAGGGATGTGGCTTGAATCACTGAAAAGCTAGCCCCAGGCAAACAGAACCAAGTTGTTCTGCGCAACAAAGTAAGAATGTTAGTTTTTCAAGGATCAGCTACATGAAGGGAGGGTCTGTGGAGGAGGGGGGAGCCCAGAAAGACTGAGGTGATGCGCTTAGTGGGGAGCAGAGGGATGCTGTTGTAACACTAAGAGATTTTTTCAAAACAAGTGTCTAATATCCCACTTGAAGGCATTAGTCTGAATGGTCACCCACAAACCACTCCAAACCCTCACACTTCACTCCCAACAGGCCCCCAAAGTCTGTCCCCTGCAGCCCCGTGGTGAAGGCATCTGAGCCGTACCCGGTGGGAGGTGGAGTGATGGGTGTGGAACAAGAAGGAGAGGCAGGGGAGAGCATCCAGGAACCAAACTAAATCAGATGTTACAGTTCTGAAGGAAAGGGTGAGGACGCCGAGAAGTGTGAGACCCCACTGAGTCTCCAGAGAGACAGTGAACGGTGATATGGAGGTGGCGGGAGTCAGGCTAAATTAAATCTCGTCTGAAAGGACAGAGTTCCCCCACTGACGTAGAGATTACAGCAAATGCAGGGGATTTCATGATGAACCAGACAGAATTATCAAATTACGAGCAGAGTTTATTATTTTTCTACAGGACGCACAAAATGTGCGTGAGCCTTAGAAGATGAAGGTTTACTGTGCTTGTCCATGACCCTCAAGGGTTAGAGGATCAGCAGAAATGAGACATTCAGATATTTAACCCAGTATAATCCAACGTAACAGGTAGTGACATGGACATG
Source organism: Ailuropoda melanoleuca (assembly GCF_002007445.2). Classification (NCBI taxonomy): domain Eukaryota; kingdom Metazoa; phylum Chordata; class Mammalia; order Carnivora; family Ursidae; genus Ailuropoda; species Ailuropoda melanoleuca. The sequence goes on from NC_048231.1 coordinate 33,442,406, forward strand.
ACTTCTTGGTGTCCTCAGTTGGTGGGTGATGAGGCCAATGCTGGAGGGGAGGCACCATCAGGTCAGAGCAGCACCGGCCAAGTTCCCTAGATTCCAGCACTATTTGGTCCTCCAAGCCCAGAGGCCCAGGCCATCAGCACCTCAACCAATGAACCTGCTGTGTAAGGACCACAGCATCTGGACCAGGTTCCACAGCTGAGTTTGTGCAAAGAGCTCTTTCATATTGAAACGTTCCGTTTAATAGTTTCAAGGGCTATTGACTTTGTACCTCAAAGCTATGAATGGGCATTATGGTAAAGTGTTTGTGAGAGCATTTTCTTGGAAGAGACCTCACTTAAATTTGTAAATGGTGTTTGCCATAGCAGATTCACGTGCCGACGCTAGGAGGATTCACTCACGGACAATGACTTCACTGGACCAGTTCACATTAACTCATCTGGTGTAAAAAGATGGGAAAGAAACTCCTAGAATTGGGGCGCCTGGGTGGCACAGCGGTTAAGCATCTGCCTTCGGCTCAGGGCGTGATCCCAGCGTTATGGGATCGAGCCCCACATCAGGCTCCTCTGCTATGAGCCTGCTTCTTCCTCTCCCACTCCCCCTGCTTGTGTTCCCTCTCTCGCTGGCTGTCTCTATCTCTGTCGAATAAATAAATAAAATCTTTAAAAAAAAAAAAAAGAAAAGAAACTCCTAGAATTAATATACCTCTAAACTATATTTACCTTTGTAAATATAGTTGTTTTGTGAGCAAAATACAATGACATGAACGAAGCAACTTTAAAACACAGTAAGGATCAGGGCAAGGCGCAGACAGTGGCATGGCTTTCCAGTCTCCTCCAATTACAAAAACAAACAGAGTAACTGGGATAGAAAAAGGGAAATAGTATATAAAATGGAAACATAAAAAGAAAATTAGTAGAAGAAAAAGATCAAAAGGATTTAAGAGACAGTGATGGATACAGAAGAGAGGCAAACATGATCCAACATATGTCTAACAGAACCGCCTCCCCCACCCCACCCCTGCCGCTGAACCCGACAACAAAAGGAAAGAAAGTCAGGGTAAGGCAGTAGAGAGGAACAAATAAAAGCAACTATTAAAGAAAAACTTTCCTGAAAACAAACACACTGACTTGAACCTGTGTGTTTAAAGGGGACATGTTGTGGCTGGACTGGAACAGCCAACTCCAAGACATAGTCTATTAAAATTATTAGACTTCACAGAATAGAAATCCTTTCGGCATAAGGTAAAATGACCAAGTAACTTAACAAGGTATTACACCTTCACAGAATACTTTAACGCTAAAACACAATGGAAGAAATGAAGTCACACAGTACAGAGACCCCAAGAAAGAAAATGCGAGCCAATTTTTTTTTTTTTTTAATTTGGCCAAAGTGACCTTCAAGTGTGAAGGCTACAAACTGTGATGAGGTTGAGGGAATCAGGGAATCATGCTCCTGTGTGCCCTTCCTGAGTAATCTACTAACCATATGCTTCAGACAATCAAGAAACACTTGGAGAAGCTTTTCCTAAGAACTACTGATGAGCACTGAATATATTAACTGTAGAATGAAGAGTAGTGGGCCTAGGGTGAAAAAGACTTTGTATTTATCATACCCTCTGACAATGAAGATGTAATTCAGCTATCGAAAATGGGCAGAGAAGGGGAAAATTATACAGAAAGTAAGCTTGCTGGTTGCATTAAAGGTTTCATTTAGCACTAAACAGACACCACATTAAATACTTTGAGGAGAAGGAGGAGACAGTTAAGAAGAGGTTACTAATTTTCAATATTGTTCATAGTAAGGGATTAAAAAAAGACCTACACCATCCAACCTGGTAGCCACCAGCTATCTGTGGCTATTTGAATGTCAGTTAATTAACATTAAATAAAATTTTGAATTTAGTTTCTCAATTATAGTAGCCACAATTCACATTTCATTTCATATGCAGCTAGTAGCTTCCACACTGGAGAACACAAGTAAAGAACATGTTCATCATTATAGAAAGTTCTTTGGACGGTGTTACAACCGATAGCATTTTTTTTTAAATCTGGAAAGCGTCAGGAATTTGTGTGTCCTCCTTGTGCAGGGGCCACGCTAATCTTCTCTGTATCGTTCCAATTTTAGTATATGTGCTGCCAACACGAGCACAACCGATAGCATTTTTAAAAGGAGTAAGGATACCACCCTGAGATATCAGTATAAAGGTAACCATGGAAACAAAATATCTGATCCACGGTATTTGGTTACCAAAGCCTGAGCAGACTACAGATAGGAATTCTCTACATATTGACCTAGAGGCTCAACACAATCGCTTCTCAAATCTCCCCGACTTTGCTGCAGAAATTGACAACCTGATCTTGAAATTCATATGGTAATTCAAGGCACCCAGATTAATGAAAACAATCTTAGAAAGGAACAAGGTTGGAGGACTCACACTTCTCAATTTCAAAATTTATCACAAAGATATAGTAAACAAGACAGTGTAGTACTGACACAAGGACAGATGTATATATATCAACAGAAGAGAACTGAGAATCCAAAACTAACCCATACTTTTACAGTTGATTGATTTTCAACAAGAGTGCCAAGACAATTCAATTGGGGGGGGGCAGGAAATAGTCTTTCCAACAAATGACACTGAGGCAACACATGGATCCCTACCTCACACCATACATAAAAATTAACTCAAAATGGACCATAGACTTAATGTAGGAGTTTAAACCATAGAGTCCTGGGATCAAGCACTGCATCAGGCTCCCAGTTCAGTGGAGAGCCTGCTTCTCCCTCTCGTACTCTGCCTGCTTGTGTTCTCTCCCTCTGACAAATAGATAAATAAAATATTTTTTAAAAAAGAGTTTAAAACATAAACTCTTAAAAGAAAATGTAGAGCAAACATTCATGACCTTGGGTTCGGCAAAGCTTTCTTAGATATAATATTAAAAATACAAGTGATGAAAGGAAAAATAAATTAGAATTGATTAAAAGGAAGAAGTTTTGTGTTTCAAGGACACCATCAGACAAGAGAGAAGACAACACACAGATTAGGAGAAAATATTTGTAAATTGCATTTGATAAGGGAGTTGAATCCAAATATATTAAGAATTCTTATAATTCAGTAATAAAAAAGAAAATAGCCCCATTTCAAAAAATAAGCAATAAATAAACCATGGAGATGTAACGTATAGCATGGCAGCTATAGTTAATCATACTGTACTGCATGTTTGAAGCTGCTAAGAAAGTAATCTTAAAAGTTCTCATCATAAAAAAATTTCATAACTATAAGTCAAGCAGAGAAAGACAATTATCATATGGTTTCTCTCATCTATGGAACATAAGAACTAGGATGATCGGTAGGGGAAGAAAGGGATAAAGAAAGGGGGGTAATCAGAAGGAGGAATGAAGCATGAGAGACTATGGACTCTGAGAAACAAACTGAGGGCTTCAGAGGGGAGGGGGGTGGGGGAATGGGATAGGCTGGTGATGGGTAGTAAGGAGGGCACGTATTGCATGGTGCACTGGGTGTTATACGCAACTAATGAATCATCGAACTTTACATCAAAAACCAGGGATGTACTGTATGGTGACTAACATAATATAATAAAAAATCATTTAAAAAAATTTCATAACTATGTACGGTGATGGATGGTAACCAGCCTTATTGTTGTCATCATTTGGCAACAGATACAAATATTCAATCATTATGTGTCATACACCTGAAATACATTATATTCAATTATACCTCAATGAAAGAATAGGCAATTGATCTTAACAGGCATTTCTCCAAAGAAGATACACAAATAGCCAAAAAGTACATGAAATGTAGCCATCAGGGACGTGTGAATCAACACAATGAGGTATCATTTTACACCGACTGGATGGCTAGAATCAAAAAGCCACAGAGTAGTAAGTGTCAACAAGGACGTGGAGAAACTGGAACCCTCACACACTGCTGGTGGGAATGTGCAGCCACTTTGGGAAACAGTCTTGTAATTCCTCAANACAAGGACGTGGAGAAACTGGAACCCTCACACACTGCTGGTGGGAATGTGCAGCCACTTTGGGAAACAGTCTGGTAATTCCTCNAGAAACTGGAACCCTCACACACTGCTGGTGGGAATGTGCAGCCACTTTGGGAAACAGTCTTGTAATTCCTCAAAAAGTCAAGAACAAGTTACCAGAAGACCCAGTAATTCCACTCCCAGGTACATAACCAAGAGAAATAAAAACATATGTCCACCCAAAATCTTAGACATCAATGTTCGTAGCAGTATTATTTATAAGAGGCAAAAAGCGGAAATAACCAAATGTCCATGAACTTATAAAATGTGGACTATTCATCTGATGTAGTAGTATTCAGTCATCAAACGGAATGAGATACTGATACACGCTAAAACATGTATGAACTCTGAAAATACTACGCTAAAGAATGCAGTCACAGAAGAGCACATAGTGTCGATTCCATTTCTATGAAACATCCAGAACAGGCACACCCATGAGGTGGGAAGGAGATTAGTGACTGTCTGGTGCTAAGAAGTCTGGGGGCCTTATGGAGGCATTGCTAGTGCTTCTGGGGTATCTTTTTGAGGTCATGGAAAGGTTCTAAACTTAATCATGGCGATGGCAGCACAAACCTGTGAATATGCAAAAAACAATTGACTTGCACACTTTAAATATGTGAATTGTATGGCATGTCAATTATATTTAAATAAAACTGCTATATATCTATATAGAAATTTTAGAAAGGATGTAAATTAAGTACCCAATTAAAATAGCAAGGAAAATGGAAAAGGAAAACAAAAAAGTACAGAAATAAAGAATGAAAGATAAAAAGAGACATCAATGAGATAGAATACCAAAAAAAATTTAAAAAACAGAATAAATAAATGAATCAAAAAGTTGGTTCTTTGGGAAATAAAATAGATCAACTTGAGGTGCCTGGGTGGCTCAGTTGGTTAAGCGTCTGCCTTCGGCTCAGGTCATGATCCCAGGGTCCTGGGATCAAGTCCCACATTGGGCTCCCTGCTCAGCAGGGAGTCTGCTTCTCCCTCTGCCCCTCCCCCCTGCTCATGCGCACGTGNAGGTCATGATCCCAGGGTCCTGGGATCAAGTCCCACATTGGGCTCCCTGCTCAGCAGGGAGTCTGCTTCTCCTTCTGCCCCTCCCCCCTGCTCATGCGCACGTGCTCTCTCTCTCTCTCTCAAGTAAATAACTAAACTTCTTTAAAGTTGATGAACTTATTTTACAAAGTGGGATAAAACACAAAAAAAGACAAAATAATAAATGACAAGGGGCAATCATCACCCAGACAGAATATGAAAAGTCGTGAGACTATTTTAAATAACTCTGAAAATAAAATACAAAACCTAGAGGAAATTTATGCTTTCCTAGGAAAATTGATTTAACTTAAATGGACCCCATTAGACAGAGAAAACTTGAACAGACCAATTTTCATAGAAATAGAAAATTGTAGAACTGCTCTTTCTAAAGAGGGACCAGCTTGAATGGGTTCATAAAAGGAATTCTACCAAGCTTAAAAAAAAATTCTAATGTTACTTACACTATTATAGGATGTAACACAAGGAAAGTCTCCAAGTTCTTTTTATAAAGCGGATATAACTTTGATGCCAAAACTTGACAAAAACTGAGGGGGGAGGTGGAGAGAAAAAACTCCAGATCACTTCTATTACAATGCAAAAATGCTAAATAAAATATCAGCAGGGAGATCCACCGTAACACCTTATACATCATGACCACGTGGAGTTTATTCCAGGAATGCAAGAAAGAGTCAATAACTGAATATTAATAGGGTATTATTAGAGTGCAAGGAAAGTATCATATGATCATCTCCTTAGATATGGAAAAGGCATGTAACAAAACTCAATAACCATTCAGGTGAAAACTCCAAAAAGGGAATTGAGAGATACTTCTTGGCATGACACAATACAAATATTTCAGCTCCAAAGCCAGGATCATGCTTAATGGGGAGACTCTAGAGGCTCTCCTGATAAAATTCTGAAAATAAAAGAACGCCCAGCACTTCNAAGGAAAGTCTCCAAGTTCTTTTTATAAAGCGGATATAACTTTGATGCCAAAACTTGACAAAAACTGAGGGGGGAGGTGGAGAGAAAAAACTCCAGATCACTTCTATTACAATGCAAAAATGCTAAATAAAATATCAGCAGGGAGATCCACCGTAACACCTTATACATCATGACCACGTGGAGTTTATTCCAGGAATGCAAGAAAGAGTCAATAACTGAATATTAATAGGGTATTATTAGAGTGCAAGGAAAGTATCATATGATCATCTCCTTAGATATGGAAAAGGCATGTAACAAAACTCAATAACCATTCAAGTTAAAACTCTGAAAAGGGAATTGAGAGATACTTCTTGGCATGACACAATACAAATATTTCAGCTCCAAAGCCGGGATCATGCTTAATGGGGAGACTCTAGAGGCTCTCCTGATAAAATTCTGAAAATAAAAGAATGCCCAGCACTTCCACTACTTACCCATAGCCCTGGAGTATTCGACAAGAGAAAGGAGTTCAAACCAAGAATTAGGAAGAAGAGGTCATCGTATCTCTCTTTGCAGCTATTATCATTATACATCTGGAATACCCAAAGACTAAATTAAAACTACTATAAATAATGAGACAATGTAGGAATATAGCAGACTATAAAACTGACATACGGGAAATAAGAATAGGCATTTTATACACGCATGGGTACAGGTGCAACCCTTCAAGCAACATCCTGTTCAAGATGACAAAAGGAGAGACACCCTTACGATAATAAAAATAAATAAAAAGCCCGAGAAGAGCTTCAACGAGAATGTGCCAAACGTGTATGATTAAAACCATAAAGCATTCCTGAGAGACACAACGGAGACTTAAATAAAAAGCAAGATACTATTCTCGGACAGGATGACTTCGCATCATCAATAGGCCCAAGGCTCAGAGAGGACAGGCTGACGCGGGGCCTCCAGGACCGATGGGAGGCTGACAACACCAGAGCCCACCGATCACTCTCACTGCCACCCAGAGCAGGGTAACCCGACGTGGGCGCTTCCTGACCCGACTCCATGAGCTGTATACACGGCCCCACCTATGCGGGATTCACGCCCAAAGAATTAAAGCAGAGTCTGATCAAGTCTCTCAATTTAACTGCAGTTTCCAGGAAACAGGAAGAGGAGAAGCATAGAAAGGATATTCTGGGAGGCCATGAACCAAACCCAGAAGGTCTACAGGGCAATTTACCTGCATAGATGATGACAGACCTGAGACACGGCAACCACATGCTGTCTGTGCCTTGGTTTAAATCAACTGAGAAAAGACACTGGCCATCAGTGAGGACATCTGAAAACAGACTGGGTATGAGAGGGTATTAAAGAATTAGTTAATTTTGTCAGGTGTGATAATGGCCCGGTGGCTATCAGGGATAAAGTCTCCTCTGTAAAGATACTTAAGAAAATGCTTGCGGCTAACATACTTCAGCAAAACAAGCAAACAAAATAAAACGGATCCCATTTTGTGTGTGTGGTGGGGGGGGGAGGAAGCAGGATGGGCCCATTATTAAAAACCGCAGGGGTGGCTGCGTGCGACATTGACACACGTATGCGCCCCGGGTTCATCTCTGTTCGCTTCAGGAATGTTGTTCCTTCGACTGTACCCCCCTCCGCCCCTAGTTCTACCTCATTGGTTTGTCCCCTTCTGCACGCGTACCCAGGCTCATTACCCCCAACTCAACCCGCCCTGGGAGCCAGGCTTCTCCGAGCCCCCCTAACAAAGCTCAGAGGTGGGTCAACCCTCCTGACTTCCTTTCCTCTCTGCTCCCACCCGTCTCAGCACTGGAACTTTCCTTCAGGACGTCACCATCCGTCTCCAGGTGACCAGATCCCACGGTCGGTCACTCCCTCGTTACCCAGCCCCCAACACCGTGTGCTCTGAGGTCCCCTTCTAAAAACACGTTCTTCTCCAGCTTCCAAAGACACCACCCCCTCTGCCTAAGTGACCTCCGTCAGGGCCTGGCTTTAATGACCATGTGTCTTTTAATGTCTCCTACATCTGTCGTTTCAGTCCCGACCTGCCTTCTGGAGCCCTGTTCAATCAACAGCCCATTGGCAAGCCTCCGCAACTCAACCCCACGCTAAACCCCAACTCTGTTACTTGCCCCTTTGCCGAAGTCTCGTCCCGCCTCCAGCGGCAGCATCTCAGTCCCCCCCGCCCAAAGCCCTGTCCCTCTTGCTNCAATCATTATGTGTCATACACCTGAAATACATTATATTCAATTATACCTCAATGAAAGAATAGGCAATTGATCTTAACAGGCATTTCTCCAAAGAAGATACACAAATAGCCAAAAAGTACATGAAATGTAGCCATCAGGGACGTGTGAATCAACACAATGAGGTATCATTTTACACCGACTGGATGGCTAGAATCAAAAAGCCACAGAGTAGTAAGTGTCAACAAGGACGTGGAGAAACTGGAACCCTCACACACTGCTGGTGGGAATGTGCAGCCACTTTGGGAAACAGTCTGGTAATTCCTCAAAGTCAAGAACAAGTTACCAGAAGACCCAGTAATTCCACTCCCAGGTACATAACCAAGAGAAATAAAAACATATGTCCACCCAAAAACTTAGACATCAATGTTCGTAGCAGTATTATTTATAAGAGGCAAAAAGCGGAAANCCAAAGCCCTGTCCCTCTTGCTGTGGAACACGGAGGTTCTGTGCTGCATTTACAGTTCATTCGTTAGGGCCACTTACTCCGATACAACAGCCTCTCTTTTAGTGAGCAGAAATCCTTTTGCCGTTTCTAATTTCCACAGCAAATTAAACGGGCACCGCGCACACCATTTCCTCTCTCTGGGACTCTCTCCCTTGCTTTAAGAATCTAGCTTTCTCTCATTTCTGAGGTCCAATCTCAGAGGCTGCCTCCAGAGACGGGAATCTCTTCCCCATCCACCTTAACTCACCATCAGATTACCCTGTTCTCTTTCCTCCACAGGACAGTGCACGTCCCAAGCTTCCCGCTGGTTTTTTTTCCCAGAATGAGGCTGTGTGAGAGTGGGGCCTGGGTTCTGGTCACCTAGCTGAGTCCACAGGGCCGGTCAGCCGTTTCCCAAACGAGCATCTGGAACAAGGACGGTCCATCTCCTTGGGCTGATGTAACAAAATACCAGACGCCGGTGGCTTAAACAACACACATTTATTTCGCAAGGTTCTAGAGGCTGGAAAGTCCAACATCAAGGTGCTGGCAGACCGGGTGTCTGGTGAGGACCTTCTTCACCGGCCTGAGACAGCTGTCGTCTCTCTGGGTCCTCACTGGGCCTCGCCTTGGGGGCATGTGTGTGGAGAGCGGCTCTTTCTACAATTCGGCTTCTTATCAGGGCACTAATCCTATCACGGGGTCCCACCCTCATGACCCCAGGGAACCCTAACCACTTCCCAAAGGCCCCACCTGGAGCCTGGAGGTTAGGGCGTCAACGTACGAATGTGGGCGGAGGGGCAGGGAACACAGTCAGCCCCAAACAAGAACTTTCCTCTTCCCAGGCCAGTTCCTAAAATGAGGCAACTGGCTGATCTCTGACATTCTTCCTGCTCTGACGTCCTGATGCTCGGTAAGGGTCTGTCTAGGAACAGCTCCCACACACCAAACTCTTACAGTGGCAAGCCCTGTGTAAGGCAATGCGGTGAAAATCACGAGAGACACAGACCGTGTCACATGTGGGGTCCCATGTCTAGCTGTCCAGGTAAGACTGGGATCAGGGAACATAAAAAAGGAGAAGTGGTACTTTTCTTAGAGGATTCTTATTAGACACTTAGCAATATACATATCATTACCCCCACGTCTCTCTGTGACGAGGAAGCTCTAGACTGCGGTCACACACAAGTGGGGAGGACCAGTATGCCACAGGGGACGGATTCCTTCTCCTGGAAGGCAGCGCTTGGTCGGACCTGAGGCCCTGCTTACCTCCTCAGGTAGAGGGGGGCAGCTCACCTTGCGAAGGAAGCAGGGGGACGGGGCACCGGGTGGGCTGGCCTGTGACTGCGGGTCAGGGCAGGCGGGAAAGGACTCTGGCGGAGGCTTGGGGAGCTGGGGACAGTTTCACGTGGGGAGAGGGACTCCTGCTGGCACTGGAACTAGACATGTAAGGACAGTGCCCGGTGAGTGCCCCCGCAGGGAGCAGGGACCACACAGAGGGACCTTGAACATGAGGAGTTGCTGACAAAGACTTTCTGAGGTCCTCGTCTCCAAGGGTTCTCAAATCATGCCTCCAAGAACACTGGGGCTCTGAGTATTTGGATTATATACAAGCAAAGGAAAAAAGAAAAGAGAAAAGAAAAAAAGATTTCCAGTCTTATCACCAAAGTAAAAGAAATACACTACATTCACGAGTATTCTTTCCCTTTCCAAATTTCTAATTTGGTGACTGCCTGTTCTTGCTTCTCTCCACTGGAATCCAGGTCACGGACAGAAGCTGGTTCGAGCACAAAGGTAAATGAACTGTTTTACATTTAATCAATCAACATCACAAAGTGTTCACACTACATACAACTTCATAACACCAAGGTGTGTGGGCACCGTTAAAAAGAAGGGGCCCCTTCGACCTCTGAACCTCTACACACATGGGCCACCTGAGGGCGTCCACAGGGCTCGCTTACTCGGCCTCCCTCTATCTAGGTCGTGAGCTGTGGACCAGGGACCAGTGGGCTTCTCGGTCCTACACACAGATCTGGGCTCCTCTCAGGCCTTCCTGTAACTGGACCAGAGCCTGCCGGTGGGGGGGGGCTTTTATAGGCAGGGACAAGCGCAGGCATGCACCATGTGCGACGGCTGGTCCAGAGGCTCTAAGGCGTGGCCCGGGCTCAAGTGAGTGTGCCTCATCCCCTTGCAGCCAGAGGCACTCGGAGCTGAGGGGACAGCACGAGAAGCAGCCACGGGATACAGCGCACAAGGGGCAGAATGGAGAGAGAGGCCGAACGCCATCGGGGGCCGGAGACAAGAGGGCGATGGCTACAGCTGGGGCAGCTGGAGGAAGCCGTACCACCCTGCCTCCTCTCCAGTGCCAATCTGTCCGGGGAGGCCGAGGGGGCTGCAGGCAAGCCCCGAAGGCCCCGGGGAGGGCTCATCCTGTGCCCCTCGTTCCCTCCCAGCCTGGGGGTGGCGGAGCGGAACACGCAGGGCCAGGAAACGAAGGTGAACGCAAGCGTGAACATTCCCACGCAGGCCAGCAGCTCTTGGACTCCGGCGGCAGGAGGAGACGGGAGCTGGGGGACCTGGGCCCCGAGGCCAAGAGAAGGACAAGAGAAGACAATCAAAGGCCAAGGGAAGGAGGTGGCAGAGGCCTGGGGCAGGGTGGAGGGTGGGTAGGAGCAGAGCTGCTGGGGCGAGTCTGCACGGGGAGCATGGTGGTCACTTCGGGGGGCTGGGGGGGCCGAACTGAAGCCTCNCCCAAAGCCCTGTCCCTCTTGCTGTGGAACACGGAGGTTCTGTGCTGCATTTACAGTTCATTCGTTAGGGCCACTTACTCCGATACAACAGCCTCTCTTTTAGTGAGCAGAAATCCTTTTGCCGTTTCTAATTTCCACAGCAAATTAAATGGGCACCGCGCACACCATTTCCTCTCTCTGGGACTCTCTCCCTTGCTTTAAGAATCTAGCTTTCTCTCATTTCTGAGGTCCAATCTCAGAGGCTGCCTCCAGAGACGGGAATCTCTTCCCCATCCACCTTAACTCACCATCAGATTACCCTGTTCTCTTTCCTCCACAGGACAGTGCACGTCCCAAGCTTCCCGCTGGTTTTTTTTCCCAGAATGAGGCTGTGTGAAAGTGGGGCCTGGGTTCTGGTCACCTAGCTGAGTCCACAGGGCCGGTCAGCCGTTTCCCAAATGAGCATCTGGAACAAGGACGGTCCATCTCCTTGGGCTGATGTAACAAAATACCAGACGCCGGTGGCTTAAACAACACACATTTATTTCGCAAGGTTCTAGAGGCTGGAAAGTCCAACATCAAGGTGCTGGCAGACCGGGTGTCTGGTGAGGACCTTCTTCACCGGCCTGAGACAGCTGTTGTCTCTCTGGGTCCTCACTGGGCCTCGCCTTGGGGGCATGTGTGTGGAGAGCGGCTCTTTCTACTCTTTGGCTTCTTATCAGGGCACTAATCCTATCACGGGGTCCCACCCTCATGACCCCAGGGAACCCTAACCACTTCCCAAAGGCCCCACCTGGAGCCTGGAGGTTAGGGCGTCAACGTACGAATGTGGGCGGAGGGGCAGGGAACACAGTCAGCCCCAAACAAGAACTTTCCTCTTCCCAGGCCAGTTCCTAAAATGAGGCAACTGGCTGATCTCTGACATTCTTCCTGCTCTGACGTCCTGATGCTCGGTAAGGGTCTGTCTAGGAACAGCTCCCACACACCAAACTCTTACAGTGGCAAGCCCTGTGTAAGGCAATGCGGTGAAAATCACGAGAGACACAGACCGTGTCACATGTGGGGTCCCATGTCTAGCTGTCCAGGTAAGACTGGGATCAGGGAACATAAAAAAGGAGAAGTGGTACTTTTCTTAGAGGATTCTTATTAGACACTTAGCAATATACATATCATTACCCCCACGTCTCTCTGTGACGAGGAAGCTCTAGACTGCGGTCACACACAAGTGGGGAGGACCAGTATGCCACAGGGGACGGATTCCTTCTCCTGGAAGGCAGCGCTTGGTCGGACCTGAGGCCCTGCTTACCTCCTCAGGTAGAGGGGGGCAGCTCACCTTGCGAAGGAAGCAGGGGGACGGGGCACCGGGTGGGCTGGCCTGTGACTGCGGGTCAGGGCAGGCGGGAAAGGACTCTGGCGGAGGCTTGGGGAGCTGGGGACAGTTTCACGTGGGGAGAGGGACTCCTGCTGGCACTGGAACTAGACATGTAAGGACAGTGCCCGGTGAGTGCCCCCGCAGGGAGCAGGGACCACACAGAGGGACCTTGAACATGAGGAGTTGCTGACAAAGACTTTCTGAGGTCCTCGTCTCCAAGGGTTCTCAAATCATGCCTCCAAGAACACTGGGGCTCTGAGTATTTGGATTATATACAAGCAAAGGAAAAAAGAAAAGAGAAAAGAAAAAAAGATTTCCGGTCTTATCACCAAAGTAAAAGAAATACACTACATTCACGAGTATTCTTTCCCTTTCCAAATTTCTAATTTGGTGACTGCCTGTTCTTGCTTCTCTCCACTGGAATCCAGGTCACGGACAGAAGCTGGTTCGAGCACAAAGGTAAATGAACTGTTTTACATTTAATCAATCAACATCACAAAGTGTTCACACTACATACAACTTCATAACACCAAGGTGTGTGGGCACCGTTAAAAAGAAGGGGCCCCTTCGACCTCTGAACCTCTACACACATGGGCCACCTGAGGGCGTCCACAGGGCTCGCTTACTCGGCCTCCCTCTATCTAGGTCGTGAGCTGTGGACCAGGGACCAGTGGGCTTCTCGGTCCTACACACAGATCTGGGCTCCTCTCAGGCCTTCCTGTAACTGGACCAGAGCCTGCCGGTGGGGGGGGGCTTTTATAGGCAGGGACAAGCGCAGGCATGCACCATGTGCGACGGCTGGTCCAGAGGCTCTAAGGCGTGGCCCGGGCTCAAGTGAGTGTGCCTCATCCCCTTGCAGCCAGAGGCACTCGGAGCTGAGGGGACAGCACGAGAAGCAGCCACGGGATACAGCGCACAAGGGGCAGAATGGAGAGAGAGGCCGAACGCCATCGGGGGCCGGAGACAAGAGGGCGATGGCTACAGCTGGGGCAGCTGGAGGAAGCCGTACCACCCTGCCTCCTCTCCAGTGCCAATCTGTCCGGGGAGGCCGAGGGGGCTGCAGGCAAGCCCCGAAGGCCCCGGGGAGGGCTCATCCTGTGCCCCTCGTTCCCTCCCAGCCTGGGGGTGGCGGAGCGGAACACGCAGGGCCAGGAAACGAAGGTGAACGCAAGCGTGAACATTCCCACGCAGGCCAGCAGCTCTTGGACTCCGGCGGCAGGAGGAGACAGGAGCTGGGGGACCTGGGCCCCGAGGCCAAGAGAAGGACAAGAGAAGACAATCAAAGGCCAAGAGAAGGAGGTGGCAGAGGCCTGGGGCAGGGTGGAGGGTGGGTAGGAGCAGAGCTGCTGGGGCGAGTCTGCACGGGGAGCATGGTGGTCACTTCGGGGGGCTGGGGGGGCCGAACTGAAGCCTCGTGTCTGAGCCGGGACAGATTACGAATAGAGTGAGCAGCCTGGGGTCGGAACACCGGGGTTTGGAACCCGGCTCTGTGACCTGCACGTCACTGTGCTTCCTCAAAGCTCCCCTCTGTAATCTACGAAATGACGTAATTCCTAGCTCAGCGCCCACAAACCTGTGAGGCACTGTACAGATATGCGCCCCTACCAGGAAGGGGGCTCCCCTCAAAATTATTAGCCCCCAAGGTGCTAAAGGGGAGAGCCTGGACCCCGAGCCTGAGACCCTCAGAAGGCAGTGCAGTCGGGGTGNACGAAGGTGAACGCAAGCGTGAACATTCCCACGCAGGCCAGCAGCTCTTGGACTCCGGCGGCAGGAGGAGACAGGAGCTGGGGGACCTGGGCCCCGAGGCCAAGAGAAGGACAAGAGAAGACAATCAAAGGCCAAGGGAAGGAGGTGGCAGAGGCCTGGGGCAGGGTGGAGGGTGGGTAGGAGCAGAGCTGCTGGGGCGAGTCTGCACGGGGAGCATGGTGGTCACTTCGGGGGGCTGGGGGGGCCGAACTGAAGCCTCGTGTCTGAGCCGGGACAGATTACGAATAGAGTGAGCAGCCTGGGGTCGGAACACCGGGGTTTGGAACCCGGCTCTGTGACCTGCACGTCACTGTGCTTCCTCAAAGCTCCCCTCTGTAATCTACGAAATGACGTAATTCCTAGCTCAGCGCCCACAAACCTGTGAGGCACTGTACAGATATGCGCCCCTACCAGGAAGGGGGCTCCCCTCAAAATTATTAGCCCCCAAGGTGCTAAAGGGGAGAGCCTGGACCCCCAGAGCCTGAGACCCTCAGAAGGCAGTGCAGTCGGGGTGGGAGTCAGCAGGGCCCTCACAGGGGAAGGGTATTCCCTCTTTCTGACCTGGTCACTCTGGACTAACGGGTGCTGAGCCCCGAAGCTACTCACCTGGTCACTCGTCCTCCGGGTCTGGCAGCTGCTCAAGGAGCATGTCCTCCTTGCCGCTGAACTGCATGAGAGAAGGGGGTGAGAGGCCGGAGCCCGGGGGGGGGCGGGGGGGGTCTTTTTCCGGTCCTTCTGTCCCTGGCTCAGGGCCTTCCAGGAGCTTGGAGCAACAGGCAGAAAGCTGCCCTGGGGTGGGGGATTCCAGGAGCCCCTCCTCCCACCAGCCTTCACCCCGACTGCCCAGCGGAGAGGCCCCCTGTGGCTTAGGAAGCTTCCGTTAGACCTGAGAGCGCAGCCCAGGCTGTCACTTCTAACCCTCTCTCTCACCCAGTCCTTTAAGAACCTGCAGTGTGAACTCCTTCCCTTGTCTAGCTTTTGGGGCAGAGATGGGGGAACGGATACAGCTCAGAGGCCAGATGTGGGGGCGGAGAGGCAGGGCCACCCAAGATGACCCGACGGCCCCTGGGAGAAGGACACACTTGCCTCGATGTGGTACACTATGCGCCAGAAACTTGAGTCTGAGCCTCGGTATCTTCTTCCAGGGTAGAGCTGCCACATGGAAGGCAGCGGGCACGGGGCTAGCAGGCTGGGGCACACGGCCTCCCCCAGGGACACATCCTCCTGACGCATGAGCACCTGGAGGCTACTCTCCGTCTGAAGGCAAGGGAAGACCAGGGCACGCCTTCAGGGCCCAGGGTCTCCAGCGCACAAATCCCCAGAGTCCTTTCCGCCCCCCTCGAAGCCCAGCTGGCATCTGAAATGCCAGTGATCACCGTCCCCAGCATCGTCCCCGCTTAAGCCATGCACGCCCCTCTCAGGGACACTGGCGAGGCCAGGATGACTAGCACTCTCAGGCGTCTGGACACCCAGATGGGGCCACACCGGGCCCGTTGCTTCCTGACAGTCCTAAAGCCTGTCCTTGATTCCTTAGCTGCTGTGAGGTTTTCTTTCTTTATTTTGTCATACAGTCCCTTTTAACTTTTTTTTTTTTAAGTAATCTCTATACCCAACGTGGGGCTTGAACCCACAACCCCAAGATCAAGAGTCGCAGGCGGAGCCAGCCAGGTGCCCCCACAGAGCCCCACTGAAACACATATCCCCGGCCCCCAAAGTCAGCTGAGAGACGACGTTCCCCAGCTCCACCACCGCCCCTCTCCTTCAAAGAGCTAACTTGCCGCCTTGCTGGGCACGTGCCCCCCCCAAGTCAGCTCTTGGCACAGCAGCCAGGGTGTGCGTCTAAAAATCCTGTCACTCCCCTGCCTGACACCCTCTGGTGGCTTCTCATAGCAGGCAGAGGGAACTGAAATCTTCCCACTGTCCCCTGCCTCCCTCATTTGCCGTCTGTCCTTCGCCCTCCATCCTGTGCCAGACACAAAGGCCTCCTCGCTACTTCGGGGACATGCCATGTTCCCAGCAATCTCTTGCATCTGTGGTCCCCTGCCTGGAACTTCCTCCCCTCGATCTACACAAGGCTCACACCCTTCTTTTAGACAGGTCTCTGCACAAATATGTGTCTATAGGGACACATTCCAGCAAAATCCAACTCTGTGAAATACACATGAAGCATGCATGTCTAAAAGGGAGATTCACAAAGGTTTCAAATAAAATGATGGACAAAAGCACGACAGGCAAGTGCAAATGAATACTCGAGGGGTCTTGCCTGTAGACCCCTCCCCACTCATGACTGCCTCTCATCCTGCACAACTTACCAGGGGCCTCATGATTTTGTTGTCCTGCACCCCCTGCAGTGCCAGCTTTATGAGCGGCTGGATTTTATCACATTCACTGCAAACCATCACAGCCCCAAATCGTGCCTGGCATATAAATTAGGCCCTCATGTTGGTTCAATAACTACTTTTCCAAAGTGGAAATCGTTTTTTAAATTTTCCATCTATAAAATAAACTAGAATTGTTAAGAAATAATTCAGATCACCCTGCAAGATCTAAGTGGAAATCATCATTCTTGCTGTGTTCCTATATGGTTTTCTATATCCTTCAACCATTTTGGACTGCTTGTTCATCTTTTTTCTT
>NC_048231.1:33461088-33508044 GCF_002007445.2 Ailuropoda melanoleuca
TTTTTTTTTTTTAAGTAATCTCTATACCCAACGTGGGGCTTGAACCCACAACCCCAAGATCAAGAGTCGCAGGCGGAGCCAGCCAGGTGCCCCCACAGAGTCCCACTGAAACACATATCCCCGGCCCCCAAAGTCAGCTGAGAGACGACGTTCCCCAGCTCCACCACCGCCCCTCTCCTTCAAAGAGCTAACTTGCCGCCTTGCTGGGCACGTGCCCCCCCCAAGTCAGCTCTTGGCACAGCAGCCAGGGTGTGCGTCTAAAAATCCTGTCACTCCCCTGCCTGACACCCTCTGGTGGCTTCTCATAGCAGGCAGAGGGAACTGAAATCTTCCCACTGTCCCCTGCCTCCCTCATTTGCCGTCTGTCCTTCGCCCTCCATCCTGTGCCAGACACAAAGGCCTCCTCGCTACTTCGGGGACATGCCATGTTCCCAGCAATCTCTTGCATCTGTGGTCCCCTGCCTGGAACTTCCTCCCCTCGATCTACACAAGGCTCACACCCTTCTTTTAGACAGGTCTCTGCACAAATATGTGTCTATAGGGACACATTCCAGCAAAATCCAACTCTGTGAAATACACATGAAGCATGCATGTCTAAAAGGGAGATTCACAAAGGTTTCAAATAAAATGATGGACAAAAGCACGACAGGCAAGTGCAAATGAATACTCGAGGGGTCTTGCCTGTAGACCCCTCCCCACTCATGACTGCCTCTCATCCTGCACAACTTACCAGGGGCCTCATGATTTTGTTGTCCTGCACCCCCTGCAGTGCCAGCTTTATGAGCGGCTGGATTTTATCACATTCACTGCAAACCATCACAGCCCCAAATCGTGCCTGGCATATAAATTAGGCCCTCATGTTGGTTCAATAACTACTTTTCCAAAGTGGAAATCGTTTTTTAAATTTTCCATCTATAAAATAAACTAGAAATTGTTAAGAAATAATTCAGATCACCCTGCAAGATCTAAGTGGAAATCATCATTCTTGCTGTGTTCCTATATGGTTTTCTATATCCTTCAACCACTTTGGACTGCTTGTTCATCTTTTTTCTTATTGATTTAAGTCAGTCTTTATATATTAGGACTATCGGTCCTTCCAATTACATGGGGGCAAATCGTGCCCCCCAGTCGGCTAGGGGGTTATATTTCGTGTATAATTTTATAATGATTATGGTAAATACACGGCTTTGTGGTTTTGGTGGCATGTTTGACAAGATACTCCCTAACCAGAGATTTTAAAAAAGATATTCACATACATTCCTTTCCAACACCTGACTTAAAAAAAGTAAATATTAAACTCGATTTTTAAAAGAACATATATGTGTACTTAAAAAAGAAATTAAATACCGATAAAGATGGTGGTTACGGGCCTGGAATTTCAAGCCTATCACCTACTAGCAGTGCTACTTTTGACAGGTTTATAGGTTGTGACTCCGTTTTCTCATCTGTAAAACAGGGACACAGTCACTACCGGTAACTTTTTGCTGTTTGCTGTTCTCTGATATAAACGTCCTACTAGGACATACTTTTATTTTGCTTCCTAATCCGGCTCTTACACCACTGCGTTTCTGGTGAAGTGTGCTCCCCAGACGCCCAGGGGAGGCCCGACACCCCCGAAGTCCGGGCAGGTCCCCCGGCGTGGCGGCCGCGGACGCCCACGCCGCCTGCCCTGCCCGCCCCAGGGCCGCTGTACCTCGATGGTTATGGGCAGCCAGGTGCGCTGGTTCTCGTCCACGTACACGGACCTCTCCCAGATCCACAGGTGGTCCGGATGCAAGGCTGTGTGCGCCCTGAAGAACGGGAGCTCGCCCATGGCGCCCCGGGCGACTCCAGAGCCGGAGCCGGAGCCGGAGCGGGAGCCTCTGGAACCCACTCGCTGGTGCGCCGGACGTTGGAACCTGATGCTTTATAGCGGGACGCGCGGGCGCCCCCCAGCGGCAGGGCGGGAGGAGGGCTGGGCACGAGGCCCGGTCTGATCGCAGGTGGTCTTGTGCCCTGGGACCCTGGCCACGTCTAGGAGAGCAGCCCCCGCCCCATAGACTCCTGGCTTTCTGCAAGCCCCCGGCCAGCCAGGTCCCACTCCTCACTGCTGGGAAGGCACCCCTGTCTGTGGTCTTTGGCCTTTCCTCTGTCAGGAGGTGCCGGCGTCCTCCACTCCCTGGGATGCCCAGACCCCACTGCCCTGTCCGAGTCAGCCACTGCATGTGGCTGGTCAAGTCACACCCCAGACGGGGACATCAGGCGTCTGCTGGGAACTCACAGTCGACGCCGGGCAACCCAGAGCCAGGACCCCCCTCCACGTCTTCTGGGATCAGAAGAGAACCATGCAGAGCCTGAACCAAGCCTGGACTTTCCCAGGTTCACGGCATCACCTTCAGCCTGGGCATGGGGTGTGAGAATCAATTTCCTTGGCCAAGGGCAACTCTTGAAGCTTCACCCCCCCACACACACACACATACATTTTCCACGGCTTTGATGATGGTGTGGTCATCTAATGGCTATTGTGAAACACGGTGGTGAAGAAACATGGGTTTTTCCTTTTATAGGCTTTGAATTTATTGGTGAACACATCGTTCAAAATGAATGCTTGAAAAGAATCCCTTCGCTCCACCCCAAGATCAATGGAATTGAAAAGTCCCTGGGTTATATGATCAAACCCACTCTCTGTAAATTACAGCAAATAAGGAAAACAATTTCACTTCATTTTGCAGTACACCACATGCCCATTAAGGCAATTAAGAAAATAAAGTACAATGAGAAACATGTAAACCGAGCTCCGGCCTCATTGCTCAAACATCACCATGGGCAGCAGTTCACCTTCCAGCTCTTTCCTGTCTCGCCGACCAGGCACTAAAAGAATACTTGGTGATCTTTTGCAATATCACAAAAGTGAAAATGAGCTTAACCCGGATCCCCTGACAGCAAAGGTATGTATTTGTTTCTCTGCCTATCCGGACAACCTAATTCCCAACAAAGTGCTGAGGTGGCCTACGGTAATAGAGATATAATTGGATTTACCAGGAACACAAAATAGAAGACAAAAGCCAAGCCAAGTGGGGAGTGGAGGAGGCAGACATGAGCCTAGCAAACCTCCTTCCCAGGGCAGCCCCTGGTGGTGCTAGTATTTAATATTCAGACTTGGGGCATTCAGGCTGATTTCCCTGTAGATTGTTCTTAAGTCCAGACCCAGATAGCAAGGGAGCAAGATAATATGGTATTATGTCTGCTGGGGAAGTCTCAGCCCAGTCTTGAGCTTTGGGTCAAAAATGGTGACAAATCCAGCTTCAACAGTGTGGCAAGGGAAGGGGGCACCTAGGAGCCAGTGTGGCCACTGACCCAGCCACATCAATGGCTCCAGGACACAGAATGCCACTGAGATGCCAATTGCATTACTTCTCCTTCTTTTGGAAGATGCCACAGAAGGAACAAATAATGGAGCAAGAATCAGACTCCCTTGGCTGGATATGCTTCTGAATGTTCTGGGAATATATATGATCCTTTCACCCTCGACCCCCTTTCAAAGAGCAGTATATGCCTTCAGCATCCCATGAAGGCGCCTTTGTATTAAGCAAGAACGTATGTCATTCTTGGGTAGGATTTAGAAAATCATTTGAGAAGGGGTTCCAAAGCATGAAAGTGGCATAAGGTGACTGAGGAGTTCATAGGGCAGCTATGGGGCCCTTGAGCCCTCTTTATGGAAATCCCACGAAAAAGGAATAGCTCCTGTGTGGTCGCAGGGACAGGCAAGCCCGCAAGCCTCTCCAGCATGTTACCTGCCGCATCTTAGGGCTCGAAGGCCAGTGGGCCTAGCTTTAGAGTCATGTACTCTTTTCTGACTCTTCCCTCTACTGTGTACAAGCTCCCTGGGGATAATCAAGTGGTGTTTTGTTGTTGTTGTTGTTGTTGTTGTTTTGTTTTTTAAACATAGAATCCTTAACTGATGCTTTCATGTTCTGGCTTTGGATCCAGTTTCAACTCTGCCTCTGTCACCCGTGAACTTGGCACATCCTTTGCCATCTTGGCCTCATTGCCACCCTTGTGTGGTGAAGGGGCCCCGGTTGGTGCCCTCAAAATCCATTCTAACGCAACAGTCCCTGATCCTTTGATAAAGTTGTCTAGTAGGAGGTTAAGAATGGTTTAAAGTAGGGGTGCCTGGGTGGCACAGCAGTTAAGCGTCTGCCTTCGGCTTAGAGCGTGATCCTGGTGTTATGGGATCGAGCCCCACATCAGGCTCCTCCGCTATGAGCCTGCTTCTTCCTCTCCCACTCCCTGCTTGTGTTCCCTCTCTCGCTGGCTGTCTCTATCTCTGTCGAATAAATAAATAAAATCTTTTTAAAAAAAAAAAGAATGGTTTAAAGCAGAGTGGCTCTGGATGTGAAGGACCACAGTGGAATTCGTTTTTCAGGAGTGAGGAGGCCATCTTCTTGGTTGGGTCCCAAGGAAGAGCCTTGGGGGTGAGTCACGACCATCAGCAGGGTCTAGAGCCTTGCCATGTAAGTGCGGTCCCCGGTTCAGCTCTAGCTCAAGCCTTCCCCAGCTCAGCTGGGTGAGAATCTGCATTTCAGCCAGATCCCCAGAGGGCTGGTGGGCACGTTAACATTGGTCTACGGGGCGGGGGGGGGGGGGGGGGGGGGGGGGACAAGAGGGAGAGATGGTGGGTGTCTTATTCACCACCTCTCTCTAGAGGTCTCTGTGACACAAACCTTGGATGTATGTCTCTGCATCATTTAGTCGTAGGCTCTCTTATTTTCTGTCAAAAATCACTTCTAATATAAAAAAGCGTTCTCCTCTTACAATCCTGGTCATCAGTGTCATCCCAACCATTGACCAGTGACCAGCACGTTGTAAAGAAACTGCTTACTGCTACTTACGTGTAGGCCAACAATGAACGGCCCCAAACCACTAAGCCAGTGGATGCAACCCTCACTGCTTATTAGAATCACCTGTGATGCTTTTGTCACATACCTGTGTCTGGACATCAAGCCCTGACCATTTAGACTAGAACCTCTGAGACGACTGAGGCTTTAAGTGTTCTTCCTCCCTTCCCTTCCCTTCCCTTCCCTTCCCTTCCCTTCCCTTCCCTTCCCTTCCCTTCCCTTCTCCTTCCTTCCATCCTTCCTTCCTTCCTTCCTTCCTTCCTTCCTTCCTTCCTCCCTCCCTCCCTCCCTCCCTCCCTTCCTTCCTTCCTTTCTTTCCCAAAGGATTTTTCAGGCGATTCCAATGTGCAGTGAGGATTAAGAACCGCTTCTCTGAGATTGAGCGACTATTTTTGAGGTGTGAACTAGATTTATAAAACTAAATAACCATGAGAATGTTAAAGCTATTCTTCCTACCATCAATTCTCATTGTAAACCTCTCCGAAGCACGCACATGACTTGATACGTAGCTGTTAAGACATTCATGCTAGACACCTAGAGTGGGTTTTGTTTGTTCCAACAGCTGGGCCATGTTTTAGGTAGTTAAGCCTGATGATCAAGTGAGCCCAGGAGAAAAGGGATGGCATGGCCTTTCTCCCAAGGGATGAAATTTTCTCTGTAGATTAATGGAGAGCGTGGGACAAGGATATTTCAAGTGGAACTCTGGAAGGGATCATAGCCTTATCCCCTGCATGGCTACTATGTCTCTCTTCAAACTTCACGGAATTTTCTTTATGTTTTAAACATTTTTCAAACTTTGAGGTGTGTATGCGGAACTCGTTAAAATGATTCTAATCCAGCAGGGTTGGCTTGAGACTCGGTATTTCTAACAAGGTCCAAGGTGAGCCTGAGGCTGATGGTCTGTGAACCACCTCTGAGTCGCAAGGCCCTGTACTAGCCCAATGCACACACCACACAAATGAAAAGATACCCATAGCCCCGACTCAAAATGCACCAAAGATTTGACCCTGACAAGCTGGGGGAGTGGAATTGCGATGGACACTTTGAGCTAGAAATGAGGCATCCATTTGCCCTGATGAGTTAAAGTTTACCTGAGTTTGTATCAGAAAAATTTCTCAATCCTGGGATTACTCCATACTTTGGGTATTATGCCCACCGTATAGCTGGTCCTACATATCAGCTTGTTTCTGGTTCTTCACCTTCAATTATTCTTTAATTTAATTTGATCATATTAATTTGACCTCAGACAAATATTTCACCGATCTCTTCATTCCTTCTAGAAAACTGGCTCATAATCCTCATGCTTCTAACGTATATAAGCTGAGATAAATAGATTTACTAGGTACTGCTTTCAGCTTCCACACTGAAAATTTCCTCTATACCATTTATCTGATAACCCTTGAGGTAGATTTTCAATTTTAGGATATTTTATTTTTTTTCCAAGAAAGTATTCTTATATTCTTCAGATGAATACCTACAAGTAGGATTGCTGGATTATATGCTAGTTGTATTTTCAATATTTATTTTTTTATTATTAATACATTTCTTTCTTTTAGATTTATATATATTTAATTTCTCTATAATTAACATACAATGTTATATTAGTTTCAGATGTACAATATAGTGATTTAACAATTCCAAACGTTACGCAGTGCCCATCACAATAAGCGGATTCTTCAGCTCCTTCACCTGTTTCACCCATCCCCCTGCCCACCCCCTCCTCTAGTAACCATCCGTGGGTTCTCTATAGTTAAGAGTCTGCTTTTTTGTCTCTTTGTTTCTTTGTTTGGTTTCTTATATTCCACATATGTGTGTAATTATATGGTATTTGTCTTTCTCTAACTGCGTATTTCACTTAGCATTATACCCTCTAGTTCCTTCCATGTTGTTGCAAATGGCAAGATTTTATTCTTTTTTATGGCCGAGTAATATTCCATTGCACATATAGACTGCATATTCTTTATCCATTCATCTATCGATGGACAGTTGGGTTGCTTCCATAATTTGGCTGTTGTAAGTAATGCTGCAATAAACATTGGGGTACATATATCTTTTCAAATTAGTGTTTTCTTTTTTTTTTTTTTTTAAAGATTTTATTTATTTATTTGACAAAGGTAGAGACAGCCAGTGAGAGAGGGAACACAAGCAGGGGAAGTGGGAGAGGAAGAAGCAGGCTCATATCGAAAGAGCCTGATGTGGGGCTCGATCCCATAACGCCGGGATCACGCCCTGAGCCGAAGGCAGACGCTTAACCGCTGTGCCACCCAGGCGCCCCGCAAATTAGTGTTTTCTTATTCTTTGGGTAAATACCCAGCAGTGTGATTCCTGGATCATATAGTAATTCCTTGATTTTTTGAGGAAACTCCTTACTGTTTTCTACAATGGATGCAGCAGGTTGCCTTCCCACCAACGGTGCATGAGGGTTCTTTTTTCTCCACATGCTTGCCAACACGTTATGCCTTGTCTTCTTGATAATAGCCATTCTCTTAGGTGTGATGTGGTAGCTCATTACGGTTTGGATTTCATTTCCCTGATGATGAGTGAGGTTGAACATCTTTTCATGTGTGTGTTGGCCATTGGGATGTCTTCTTTGGAGAAACGTCTGTCCCTGTCTTCTGCCCATATTTTAATTGGATTATTTGTGGGGGGGTTTTTTGTTGTTGCTTTTTTAAAGATTTTATTTATTTATTCGACAGAGATAGAGACAGCCAGTGAGAGAGGGAACCCAAACAGGGGGAGTGGGAGAGGAAGAAGCAGGCTCCTAGTGGAGGAGCCTGATGTGGGGCTTGATCCCATAGTGCCGGGATCACGCCCCTGAGCTGAAGGCAGATGCTTAACCGCTGTGCCACCCAGGCGCCCCATTTGTGTTTTTTTTTTAATGTATGTTGAGTTCTATCAATTCTTTATATATTTTGGATACCAATCCTTTATCAGATATGTCACTTGCAAATGTCTTCTCCCATCAGTAGGTTGTCTTTTGGTTGTGCTGATTGTTTCCTATGCTGTACTGACTTTTTGTTTTGATGTAGTCCCAATAGTTTATTTTTACTTTTGTTTCCTTTGCCTCAGGAGGCATATCCAGAAAATGTTGCTATGGCCAATGTCAGATCGATTACTGCCTGTGCTCTCTTCTAGGATTTTTATGGTTTCAGGTCTTACATTTAGGTCTTTAATCCTTTTTGAGTTTATTTTTGTGTACAGTGTAAGAAAGTGGTCCAGTTTCATTCTTTTTCATATAGCTGTTCAGGTTTCCCGACATCTTTTGTTGAAGAGACTTTTCCCCATAGGATAATCTTGCCTCCTTTAGAGAAGATTAATTGATCATGTGATCATGAGCTTATTTCTGGGGTTTCTATTCTGTTCTGTTGACCTATGTGTCTATTTTTGTGCCAGTAACAGACTGTTTTGATTACTACAGCTTTGTGTATATCTTGAAATCTGGGATTGTGATACCTCTAGTTTTGTTTTTCCTTTTCAGGATTGCTTTGGCTATTTGGGGTCTGTTGTGGTTCCGTACAAATTGTAGGATTGTTTGTTCTAGCTCTGTGAACAATGCTGTTGGTATTTTGATAGGGATTGCATTAAATGTACAGACTGCTTTGGGTAATATGGATATTTTAACAATATTTGTTCTCCTAGTACATGAGTGTGGAATATATTTCCATTTGTTTGTGTCCTCTTCAATTTCTTTCATCAATCTTTTATAGTTTTCAGAGTAGAGATCTTTCACCTCCTTAGTTCAGTTTATTTCTAAGTATTTTATTATTTTTGGTATAATAATAAATGAGACTGTTTCTTAATCTCTCTTTTTCTTATTTCATTAGTAGTGTATAAAAATGCAATGGATTTCTATATATTGATTTTGTATCCTGTGACCTTACTGAATTTATTTATCAGTTCTAGTAGTTTTTTTGGTGGACTCTTTAGGGTTTTCTGTAGATTGTCTCACACCATCTGCAAATAGTGAGAGTTTTACATCTTCCTTACTAATGTGGATACATTTTATTTCTTTTTATTGTCTGATTGCTGTGGCTAGGATCGCTAGTGGTGAAGTGATGAGAGTGGACATCCTTGTCTTGTTCCTGACATTAGGGGAAAAGCTCTCTGTTTTTCACCATTGAATGTTAGCTGTGGGTTGTTCATATAAGGCCTTCATTATGTTGAGGTTTGCTCCCTCTAATCCTTCTTTGTTGAGGGTTTTTATCATGAATGGAGGTTGTACTTTATCAAATGCTTTTTCTGTATCTGTTGAAATGATCATATAGTTCTTATCCTTTCTCTTGTTGATGTGATGTATCACGTCAATTGATTTGCAAATATTGAACCACCCTTGCATCCCAGGAATAAATCCCATTCGATCATGGTAAATGATGGTAATCTATTGTTGGATTTAGTTTGCTAATATCAATTTTAGGGTTTTAGGGTTTTTAAAAAAGGATTCTGTCAATATCATGTGGAACTTATTTTTATATACGAGGTATACGAGTATTATTATACTATATTCTAATATGTATATTTTGTATCCTAGGTCATAATCTAGTTTTATGTTAACTTTTCCAAATATTTAGCCAATTTCCCAAACATCCTGCATAATTTTTCCTTTGACACAAAATTTCTGACACTACCAATGTTGAATACCAAGTTCCCACGTAGACATGAGTCTGTTTCTGGGCTCTGTCTGTTACTATGGTAAAACCACACTTATGGGGCGCCTGGGTGGCACAGCGGTTAAGCGTCTGCCTTCGGCTCAGGGCGTGATCCCGGCGTTATGGGATCGAGCCCCACATCAGGCTCCTCTGCTATGAGCCTGCTTCTTCCTCTCCCACTCCCCCTGCTTGTGTTCCCTCTCTCGCTGGCTGTCTCTATCTCTGTCGAATAAATAAAGATAAAAAATCTTTAAAAAAAAACCACACTTAAAAACTTATGAATATTAACTTGAAATACTTGGTGGAATATGTCCTCTCTCTTTGTTCTTTTTCAAAATTGAACTTTCACATCTCTGAATTTTTCTTACTACTTTTGGGATTTGTATTGGTATTTCATTGAATTTGTAAGGCTGAGGAAAACCTCTTCTGTTATTTAATAACATTTTTTAATATCCTCCATAAGGTATTACATATTTTATTCACCTTAATTCGAGATATTTTATATCTTTGTTGCTTTTGTGAATGGTATGTTTTAATGCTACTTTCTGGCATAAAATTTGGGTGTTGACTTTGCCTGTAACATCCTTGCTAAACTCTCATATTAGTTTTGATGGTTGGTTTACCTGCAAATGATAGTTTTTTTTTTTTCACCCTTCCTTTCCAATCCTATGCCTCCCTTGGTTGGTCTATCCCCCCCTCTCTCTTTCTCTCTCTGTCTCTAATTCTTTTTGTCTCGTTAACTTTTAGTGTTTGTCAAAATATGTGAAACAACAGGAATGGGTGATGGCAGGCATTCCTTTCTTGTTCCTGTCTTTAATAAAATTCTTCTCGAGTTTAACCGGTAAGCAGGATGTTAGATGAAAGTTTGGTAGATAAGCTTTATCGGTTAAAAAAAGGTCCTACCATCCATTCTTTGTTCTTAAGCTCTTTACTGTATGTGTTGAAGGGTGTTGGGTGCCTTTTCTATTGAAAACCTCGACACCTGTGGTGAAGTACATCCTGCAGGCCCCCTACCCAGCACTCGCCTCCCTCTTCTTCCTTGCTGCAGGACCCCCACTTTTGCAGGGCTCTACCTCTAACCTCTTTATGTAACTGAGAATAAGCACGACCCAGGTGATGAAGAAGGCCTGATTTCTCTAAGGCAGTGCTTGTTTTGGGGTGGCCACATGCCTCCGTTCTGGCACATGAGACCCCCGTTGGTTTTTCTTTAGAGCTCAAAAGGCCTCGGCTATTGTTTCTTCAAATATTATCTTTTGTTCTCTTTATTTTCTTTGCTTTCTGTTTTGTTTTCTTTTTTTTTTTCCAACCAAAGGAGAAAAAGCAGTGCATCATGCTTGCAAGGCAGTACTGTCTAAATGAGGTGGGAGTAACAAGATGGGCATTCTCAAGCCCAGAGATGGTTATGCCTAGTGGGAGGGGAGAGTGGGAATGGGTTGGTGGCCATTCATGAAAGGATTAGCCAGAATTTTACAGCATGAGCATTTGTTCCAGCTGACATGAAGAGCTTCCCACCACCCCCTATACTGACCACCCCTGGTTAAAGGAAAAATGACATCTAACCTCTGGGAGATTGGTAATCAGGATTGGAGTTGGGGCAGTAGAGGGAGGAAGAGGGAGTCCATAAATAAGCAGAAGACTCCTACCCACTGGACACCCAGCCAAACTTCTTATCTCTGGAAAGGAGGAGAAATATGCCCCACAGAAGTTCTTCCCATCCCCCAGATAGATTCCAAAGCCAGGACAGCTGAAACTCCTATAGGGGAGCACCACTTCCTAGATGAACTCACAGAAAGGAATCACAGGAGGATGGAAGAACACACACAGCACAAAAGAGAGGCAACAAACAGAAGAACTTACACCTGAGGGAATAGAGCTATTAGAGCAGTCAGAACAGGTATTTCAAACAAGCATAATTGATATGCCCACAGAAAGTAAGATAATGTTTTATGGCAATGTCACAAGCATAAGTGGTTATTTTTAAAAAATCATCTCCTGGAGATGCAGTCCTGTAGGGATGCATGCACAGCCTCTGGAATCAGGTTGCCTAGACCTACATTCCGTCAGCCATTTATCAGGTCTGTAACCTTGGGCAAGTCACTCGCCTTCTCTGTGCTGTGAGTTTGTAAGATGGGGATAATAATATCCCATCTATTCCATAGGGTTTTCTTGAGGATTAAATAGCCAGTATTTGTAAAGTGTTTAGAATAGCACCTGACATACAGTTAAGTACTCAATTAATGTTTGTTCTTATTATCTTGGAAACAAAAATAATGCAATTTTGAAATAAAAGACAGAAGATATGTTGAATAGCCCAGAAGCCTGGAAGTTATCTGGGACTCTTCCTTGATGTGCCAGCAATGGATAGAAAGGTGGAAGGTGTGAAGTTAAGAGATGTGGAGGATAAATGCATACCTACCAGGATCTATATTAGAAGAATTCCAGCAGCAGAGAAAACAGAATAAAAGGAGGAAATATTTGAATGAATAACTGAGAAATTCCCAGAACTAAAGAAGATTGATGTTATCAGAATAGAAAAAATAAGGGGAAAGATAGATAAACACACCATAATAAAATGTCAAGGATAAAAGTTTTAAAAATTCTGTCAACAGGGGTGCCTGGGTGGCACAGCGGTTAAGCATCTGCCTTCGGCTCAGGGCATGATCCCGGCGTTATGGGATCGAGCCCCACATCAGGCTCTTCCGCAATGAGCCTGCTTCTTCCTCTCCCACTCCCCCTGCTTGTGTTCCCTCTCTCGCTGGCTGTCTCTATCTCTGTTGAATAAATAAATAAAATCTTTAAAAAAAAAAAAGAAAAAGAAAAAAGATCAGAGATTTCAATGCACCTAGATCTCTCATTGACTGCAATACAAATGTCTCCATACTGCATTTGAACTAGAATTCTATATCCAGCTAAACTATCATTCAAATGTGAGGATGAAATGTGAGCAAACTTCACTTGCCAGACCCTATCTGGCACATAGAGGCAGCTCTTTAGGACAAGGGAAAAACTCCAGAAGAAATAAATGAGATACAAGCCACAACGGAAGATCATCAACAGCAGTAACAACAACAATATCGTCTAAAGTAGTTTTACTTTTTTTTTTTATTTGGAAATAAAATTCTAGACGTCAACATGGAATGGAAATGGGGTCAAAAGAATGAAACAATGTAAGTAAATGCCAAAGTTCTTTTCCTTTTTTTCCCTTAATTATTTTTTTACCTTTTTTTAAAATTAAGTAATCTCTACCCCCAACATGGGGTTCGAGCTCATGACCCTGAGATCAAGAGTTGCACGCTCCATGGACTGAGCCAGCCAGGCACCCCCACAACAAGGTTCTTTTCTTTAAGGGGAGAATAAATAAACTGATTAACTTTAGATGTTATGGTATGGGAAAAAAATGCCTTTAAATGTAAGTTTAGGGAACCAATAGAAGGTTAAAAACAGGATGTAAAGAGCTATCTGTCTTTGGACGGATAAGATGAAGTAGATAGTCTGAACAATATTTCAGCTGAAAACAATGAAAATTCTAGATAAAACACGTCTCAAAGATCTTTTTAAATGCATCACTGAACTGACAAGAAAGTAATAAATCAGAGGCTAAAGCAAGTGAGAGCAGAAACCCAAAGAGGTAATGGACCAGCCGAGCAGTTTGCACCCTGGGGACCTGTGCTAAAGCCTAGTGACCTTGAGCTTCCAATTTACTTTTGGACTTTTCTTAGACAGCAGTACACTTCATAAATGCTTATTTACGATTAGATCTTATATGTTTTTCTCCTTCCTGGTTTCACTTCGTGATGGCGTGATTCCTCTAAGAACACTTTTATGGAGGCATCTGTATGGTAAATTTCCACGGATGTGCTGCCTGATACGTAGCCACTCTTCCCATGTGGTTACTGAGTGCTTGGAAATGTGGCTAGTCTATACTGAGATGTGCTGTGATATAAAGTACACACTGGATTTGAAAGTCGCAGGTGCACGCACATGCACACACAGAATGCAGTGTTACCCTTGCCCCCAAATGTGCCAGCTTCCTTCATTGCACTTTGCAAATGTTTGTTCTTAATCTTTCTCAACAAAGAGTCATGAATTTCTTGGGACTCTGTGGGTGTGATATGCAAGCAGATGGGCTCTGAGTAGGGCCTGAGAGGCTTTTCTAAGAACAGAAACATGAGCTGTCACCTGTAGGCGTTGTGTTATCCAGAAACTGCACAGAATGCTTTTCACTAACTCACCAGTTCCGGGAAATCTTCTGGATAATTGAGGCTGCTCAAGGGAGCTCTGGGCAGGGGGATGTCACAGACCCTCTCCATAGAAAAGCACATGACTTTTACATTTAACAAAGAAGTTGCGATCAGGATAAGTAGAGGGGAACTTGGGTACTAACCACAGCTGGGCTGCCTTATGAGTAGTATCGATTTTATTTTGCATCTACCTTCTTAATTTTGTTTTCATTCTATTTTTCCATTCACTTGTGCCTCCACTCAATCAAACATTCCACCCATTGCAAATAAAGAAAAAACAAACTAAAAAGATCCTTCAGTGAATCAAAACACCATTTGGTCACATTAGGAAAACATCTTTCCTAGTCAGAAGAGAGCATTCCATCAGGTCAGCTGTTTCTTTGATTAATTCAGAGAAAGTAGCCCAGACAGTCACCTAGATGGAACATCAGGGACCCTTGGGGCTTGTTTGACTCCACTCAGGACCTGAGATGAATGCTGGAAGGAGCAAGTGTGGGGCTGGGTTGGTGTGTTAGTTAATTTTGTGTGCCAGCATGACTGGGACAAGGGATGTCCAGAGAATTATTTAAATATTATTTCTGAGTGTGTCTTGAGGATGTTTCCTGAAGAGATTAGCATCTGAGTTGGTGAGATGCATAAAGCAGTTGTTCCTCCCCAATGTGGGTGGGCATCATTTAACCTGTTGAGGACGTGAGTAGACCAAAATGGTAGTTGAATGTTGAATGCACTCTCTGCCTGACAGCTTGAGCTGAGACACTGGTCTCCTGCCCTCAGGTCTTCAGATCTGGACTAGAGTCAACAGCATTGGCTTTCTGGCTCTCAAGACTTCAAACTATGTCACTATCTTTCCTGGGTCTCCAGCTTGCAAACTGCAACTCATGGGACTTCTTAGCGCCATAATTGTGTGAACCAGTTCCTCAAAATAAATCTCTTTATCTATCTCTGTTTATGTCTCTATGTCCCTATGTCCCTATGTCTCTATCTATCTATCATCTATCTATCTATCTATCTATCTATCTATCTATCTTCTATCATCTATCTATCATCTCCTATTGATTCTGCCTTTCTGAGAACCTTGGCTAACACCAATGTAACGTTGTGGGGTGGGAGTGGGATGCAGAGGTTCAACACTCAGGTGCACTTGGGCAGGAGGCATGCTGGGATCTGGAAACGTAGACCTGCAAGGATGGAAGCTGAGACCAAGCCAGATGTTTCCCGTTGGTGAGGCCACCAGGTGGTACACTGAATGGATGCAATGAAATGGAGCTGGGACGATCAGCCAAGATTACACTCGAGTCATAAACATGGGTTTTAAGCACGTTATTATTAAAGGGTGTAACTGCAGAGAGGACTTCCTGGAAGGTTCCTTAACTTCGGGAAAGTGGAACAAAAATAGCAACATTATTTATTTGCGTTGCTGGGAAACGAGCCGGAGATTGCAACCTGAAATTTGAGGTTAGGCGTCAGGGTCCTGGAAATGTCTGCAAAGGTGTGTTTATATGGAAATACATGACTTTCTTTTGGAGAGAGTGTCCAAAGCTCTAAAAATTACCAATTATGTGATCTATTTTTTTGATAGCTAATGTTTTTCCCTCTCCTTTTTGACAACATAGAAATATCATTTTGCGGGGAGGAAAATTATCTCTCTCCAGAGTATGACATCTGTCCTTGAGTTCTTAAAGAAAGTAAATATAAACAAACCGTCTCTTACGGACTCTATGAGGGTAAGTGATTGTATGATTTGGAAATGATCACAATGAGTCTGTACCCAGGCTAATCTCCCCTACTAGTTAAAGTTTGTACTTCCCCCATCCCTGTGCCTTTTTAGTTTTGTTTCCTTTCCAAGCATTTATTTGCATTTCCTTTTCTTCCTGTGAGCCACTACTTCTGCCAGCTTCCATGTATCTTAATTTTTCTAATCTTTTGTCTAATCGCAGGTCGTTATTTGGATGACAAAGGCTGCGTAACAGCCGTTTGTCTTTCCCTCACTGAGATCTTTTTCTTTCTTTCTTTCTTTTTAAAGACTTTATTTATATATTTGGCAGAGACAGCCAGCGAGAGAGGGAACACAAGCAGGGGGAGTGGGAGAGGAAGAAGCAGGCTTCCAACGGAGGAGCCCAATGTGGGTCTCGATCCCAGAACGCTGGGATCACGCCCTGAGCCGAAAGCAGATGCTTAACGACTGCACCACCCAGGCGCCTCGACTGAGATCTTTTTCATTTCCCGGTTGCTGTTTGTGCCAAACATTTGACCACCGGATTACCTGGGCCTTGCTATATTTTGTTAAAGCCAAGCAAATCAGTTGTGGCAATAACCTTTGGAGACTGGAATATATTTCTGGAATATTAAGTCAAAGAGTTACTGTTTTTCTCTCATTCTAATTTACAACCCTCTGCCGTTGCTTTTATCTCTTCTAGTGCTGCTAGAGAAAGTCATAGCATCTTTCTGATTTAATACATTTATCATGTCTGCCCAACACTTAGCCGTCTTGCTGGTTTATTGTGTTACTCATACTGAAGATTTCAGACTTTCTCTTTTTTTAACTCCTCACTTGAATGTAAGCT
Source organism: Ailuropoda melanoleuca (assembly GCF_002007445.2). Taxonomy (NCBI): domain Eukaryota; kingdom Metazoa; phylum Chordata; class Mammalia; order Carnivora; family Ursidae; genus Ailuropoda; species Ailuropoda melanoleuca. Next base: position 33,477,417 of record NC_048231.1, read on the forward strand.
CCATACGGGCAGAGACTTTATCTTGTTTCCTTGTATTCTGAGCACGTAGAATTGAAATCTGCAAAATATTACAGAAAGAAATAAAAGAAAACCTAAATAAATGGAATGATAGTATATATCGTGGGTCAGAAGACTCAGTATCATGAAGATGTCATTCAGAGCAATTCCAATCAAGATCCCAACCAGTTTTGTGGGTTTTGGGCAGAAATTGATAAGGTGATTTGAAAATTCATGTGTTATCAGGAGAACCAAGAGCAGCCAAGGCCATCTTGAAGAAGAACAAAGCTAGAGGACTACCCGGTAGAAAGCTATAATAATTAAGACAGTGTGGTAGATTCAAAGATAGAAAAATTCAAGAATGGGATCGCAGAGAGAGTCCAGAAACCGATCCACAAAAGGGGTACTGCAACCAATAGGGGTAGAATGCTTTTCTCAACAAATGGTGCTGGGTGAAACAGATATAGACATGAGCCAATATGAATCTCAATTGTTACTTCGTACGATATACAAAAATACTTCCAGATGGATTGCAGATTTGAATGAGAAAGGTAGGGGCGCCTGGCTGGTTTAGTCGGTAGAGTATTTGGCTCTCAATCTCAGGGCCATGGGTTTGAGCCCCACACTGGGTGCAGAAATTACAAAATAAATGAATAAGTAAGTAAGTAAGTAAATAAATAAATAAACTTTTAAAAAATTAGAAAAGGTAAAACAATTAAAGCTTTTAAAGGAAAATGTAACAGCATCTTTGAGATCCTGAAGTAGGCAGGTTTCTTAAGTAGAACATAATATCACTAATCATAAAGGAAACAGTAATAAATCTGGACTATATTAAAATTAAGGAAGTCTATTCATCATCATGCAGTATTAAAAGAAGGAAAAGGCAACTCACAGAGTATCTAAATAGATAGTATCTAAAGAGATACTTTCAGTACAAGTATCTGAAAAAGGACCCTAATACAGTATATATAAAGAATTTCTACAAGTCAATATGAAAAAGAGGCAGCCCAATAGATGAAGGGGTAAAATATTTCAATGGGGACTTCACTGAAGAGCAGTAATCCACACTGGTCTATAGACATACGGAAATAAGCTCACCTTCATGAGTCATCAAGGAAATGCAAATCAAAATCGATAGGAGACATCACTATATGCTTACCAGAACGGATAAAAGGAAAGAAAGACAGAAAACACCACATGCTGGTAAGGTTGTGAACAACTGGATCTTCCTACCCTGTTGGGAGAATAGTCAATTCATTCACTTTGAAAAGCTGTTTGGTCATTCTACTAATGCTGAAAACATGTAACCCCATCAGCCAACAATTCCATTCCTGGGTACAGACCCAACAGATACGTGTACAGATGTCCACCAGAAGACGTGTACTAGAAGGGTCACTGCAGCACTGTTCCAAACAGGCTCAAGCTGGAAACTACTGAAACGCCCACCAGTCGTTGAATGGTTTTCATTCCGTTGTGGTGTATTTGCCCAATGGAACACAACTTAGCAAGGAGAGTGAACAAACTTCGGTTACACACAACAACAGAATGGATGAATCTCATGCAGGCAAAAGAAGTCAGACTCGAAGGAGTACATACTCCACAACTCCATCTATAACTGCATTTGTGAAAGGTACAAAACGAGGCAAACCTCATCCATAGTGTTAGAAGTCAGGAGAGCGGCTCCCCCGGGGAGGAGGGGGAGTGGCTGCAAGGGAGTACTTGGGGAGATCCTGGGGGTGCAGTCATGTTCTCCTTTTTGAGGTGGGTGCTCTTTGCACAGCTGTATTCAGTTTGTGCGTGGTCAGCATGCTGCCTACTCCTGATACTTGCATTTGGCTCTATGTATATTTGAGTGAAAAGGTTCTATGTTACAATCAAGTGACCATCAAGTGTTCAATCATACGAAAGAGAAGTTAATGAAATGCTGACCATGAAGAACCAAAGGACTGGCACAGGCTTAGCTGCTGGAGGAGCTTGGAGGTAGGAGTAGTCCCTGGGGTCTTCCTGGAGGAAGGGGTGCTGGAGGGGCCTCAAACAGCAGACAGGCTTTGGATGAAAAAGAATAGGTTCTTTGGCTCCAGACCAAAAAATAATAATAATAACCTTTGAAAAGTAGGTCAATGGTGATAGCCTATTCTTTCTACCCAGAGAAGTCTTTCTGACCAGCCTTGCATAATTCATTTTTTTAAATTTTATTTATTTATTTATTTGAGAGAGAGCAGGAGCGAGAGAGACAAGGAGCAGGGCTTGAGTGGGGATGGCAGGGAGAGGGAGAGGCAGACTCTCCGCTGAGCAGGGAGCCCATCCCAGGATCCCAGGATCACAACCTGAGCTGAAGGCAGACGCTTAACCGACTGAGCCACCCAGGTACCGCCAGCCTCGTATCACTCTTGAAGGGAAAACCAAAAGGGAATTTTAGCATGGAGTAGTGGGTATGGAGAAAGGCAGACACAACTATAAGACCCGGGCAAAATTACTTTCTCTGAGTCTCAGTTTCTTCATCTGTAAAATGGAAAAAATAGTGCCCCTCAGAGGACTGTGGGAGTTAAACATGATGGTTGGCATAAGAAAGAAAAAAAAAAGTTAGTTAAAAAAAAAAAAAAGATGAGCCCTACTTGGCCTTTATTAGTCCCTAAATAGAGTTTTAGATTTTGGGCTTCTGGACCTCGTCCCCGGGATGATCCCCAAGCATCTGTGGGTGACAATGATTAATATATAAATAGCAGACTGCAGCCTTCCTATCCCCCAGGTTGAAACTGCTGTCCCTCCACACAGAGGCTGAGGGCACCGGTGCCGGGATGATTCACAGAGAGGGCTGGAATGGGTCTAGGCTCCTTATGCAGTTTCTGAATTTAATTCCCTTTGGCTGACAAGAAGCCAGCTCACAGTGGGTTCTCAAGTCCCCCAGTGGCAAATGTGCTTGGTTCATCAGCCTCTTCGCGGTTGCTCCCTCCCACAGGACTCCTGGGGGTACAATGTCATGAGGTACAGGGCTCCCGGGAAAGGAGAGATGGGGGGTGAACTTGAACATCAACTGCCAAGTGTGCTGCAGACTTGGGGATTTTACCACCTCTTGCCTGGGCCTCTGGGGACAGCCTCCTAAATTGCCCCCCTGCCTCCAGACTCTCGTCATCATGGCCACTGTCAGAGAGAGGGAAGGCTCCAGCTGCAGAGCAGGCGGGACACGCTCCTCGGCTCTGGCCTTGCTGAGCGCTGGAGACCCCTCAGGGGGACCACCGAGATGACTGCTGTGTGCTGGCCAGGGATGACGATGGCACGGCCCAGGCGGCCGGATGGGGACAGACGAGCTGTTGGAAAAGCTATCAAGGAAGTCGAGTCAACAAGAAGTAAGGTGGAAGCGACAGGAAGTTGAATCAACAGGAAGTCAAGTGAAACCAACAAAGTACAGCAGAGTCAACAGGAAGTGAGGTAGGACTTAGGGATCAACAGAAGGAAAACCATCCAGGTGGGTGTGCGTGTGAGGCCGGGAGAGTAAAGACAGGAAGGGAGGAGGGCAGAGTGTATCTCCCCGGGCTCGCTCCTGGAACCAGTGTGGATGGGGTTGCCACTCGCAGTGACGGGGCGCACAGGTTGTCTTAGCCTGGCCTCCCCCCCGCCCCCCCGCCCTGGAAAGAGGACCTGAGAGAAAGGCTGGTAGTGGGGTTGTTCACTTGAGAATGTAATGCCAGAGAGCAGGAATGAGGGCCTGGGGAGGAGAAAGGGGGAGAACAGAACCCAATGCCAGGAGACGTTATGGCGTTGGTCACCTCCACGAGTGACTACTTGCTCAATCCTGTGGATGTTCTGAGTCACTTTATGAAACACGTCCCAGGACTGTTCCTCCGGGTGAAGGAAATGGGGGGCTCAGCTCTGATCCCATTGGTCAAGAGCTGCCCAGAGCTGCCCTACATTCCCAATGACGGAAGCCAGACTGTCTAGGAGGGTGACGCCCATGAGAGAAGCCCGGGGACAGGGGCAAGAGCATCGTGGCCTGAGGCTGAGACAAAGCACCTGAACGAAGCTGGTTGAGCTCAGCCAAATGGCCAGCCCAGCAGTGGCTGGAAAAGAGGCGAGGCCATGGAGAGCTGGGCAGGAGGAACCCATTCCCAGGTCAAGGTGAATGTATGAAAATAGGAAAGGCTTGGTCCGGGTCCTCAGGGGCCGCCACTGTCATGGGAAAGACAAACAGCCAAATTACACAGCCAGCTGGCGTGTGCTCCACGGCCAATTGCTAGCAGCACCCCGTGGCTTTGAGTCAGACGCTGTCCCATGAACTTGCTCACTTAATTCTCACAGCGATCTTGCAGGGAGGTACTCTTACGGTCCCCACTTCACAGATAAGAAAACGGTGCGTTGTCCAAAGTCATAAGCTAGTAAGTGGCAAAGCTAAGACACGAGCCTTGTAACCCCTTGCGGATTTATCAAAGGAGGTAGATGCTGAATCTGATGGCGGGGGGTTGGCGGGGAGTTGCGATCGGCCATCACCCGGTGGGAATGATACCCCTTTGCATTTTTGCAAAGATGCTTACATGGCCGTTGAATCAGTACTGGAAATACAGGGCAGAACTCCCATGATTAGCTTCATTTTACTGAAGAGGAAGCAGAAACTGACAGAGGTGACGTGTCTTTCCTCCGGTCGTGCAGGGGCTCTGCAGTGGGGCCACTGCAGGACTCGGGCCCCCTCTGCCCCCATGAGTGGGTGGCGTGCTCCAGGATGGGAATGACCAGCAGGGTCTGGGCCCAGCGGCATTTCCGGGCACCATCCAGTCGGGCACCGCTAAACAGACTCAGTTGTATCCGTGGTAATGTCCTCCCTCCACAAAGAGTTCCTTTGGGCTACAAGAAAGTATGGATTCCTCAAAGCTGAGAGTGAATGCCGCCTATAACGATGCCTGCTGATTCCAGTCAAAGAGGGAAATCCTTGTTCTCCTTCTGACCACATCTTCTAGGTCTTTCTCCCAGAAAGCCAGCTGCGGGCTGTGGGCCACCAAGCTTTTGGCAGCAGCCACGCTTCAGAGGGCAGAAGACATCTGTGCGCCCTTTGGGTTGAGTCAGAAAAGAGCATTTTTCTGCTGAATAGAGGAGCCAGGATCCTCCTTGTCCCTAGGGCAGGTAGGCCAGTCCCCGGGAGCCGTGAAACAGAGGCATGCGAGGTACTTACCTTGAAACTGCAGGGACCAGGCCTCAGACCCGCCTCTGAGGCCCTGCAAGTTCCACCTTGTCCATTTCCTCACTGCGCAGTCCGGGGGACCGACCCCCAGTTCTGAGCGCCTGGGCTCCCACCAGCGCAACAGCCCAGGGTGCGGAGTGTTGAGCCAACTCCGTGGGAGCCTGACTGCTGCACCAGCTCAGTGAACTTGGGCAGCTGGTCTACCCTGCCATTGCTCAGTTTCCTCGTCTGCGACAGGATCAGATAAAGGGGCAGTTGGCAGACCGATGGGGTAACACTGGCAAGGTGCTGAGGAGGGGGCCTGGCACACGGGGGCATCGAGGAAAGCCTGCTCTGACTGTGACTGAAGTAGGAGGCGTCGCTCAGCCTTGCCCACTTCTGAGACTTGTGCAATGAAACACTCTGTAAAGTGTATGATGAGGCAAGGAATTGATCAGAGAGAGATGCTTCCTTGCTTGCAGCCCTTCTTCGTTTAAAACCTGCCCCCCGGAGAGTCTCTAGCACCAGTCTGTCAGCTGCCCTCCCCATGGCCCAGGGTCTCCACTCACTTCCTCTGGCCTCCCGCACTTGCTACCACCCATCCTTCGTCCTGTCCCATGGCATGGGCTCCGTGTCCCGGCTCTTGACCTCCATTCACCATCATGCGCAATGTGAGCTCCCCGGGGCCCCACCCGGCTCCATCTGGCCAGAGGGTCTTTGGATGCTCATCTTAGTATTTAAGCTCGACAGGAACTCCTTGAGGTCAGAGGAGACCAAGTGCCGTTCATCTTTGTATTCCCCTGGGTGCTGAGATCAGTGCCAGGCCCAGCAGAGATGGCCGAGGAATAAGAATGGTAAATAAATCCATAAATCCGTAAGCATATGCATATATATATATATATGTGTATATATATACAGTGCTCTCATGCTATACATTTGTACATTGTCATATACATGCAGTATTGTATGCATGTTACACATAGTGTACTATGTATAGTATATGTACTCATGTACCGTAGCATGTACACTTATACAGGATCAGTATAACACAGGGTACAGAATGGTATACAGTATATATGGATATAGGTACACACACACACACACACACACACACACACACACGAGTGCTCAGCTCCATGTAATCCTCTCCCCAGCCCTATGAGGCAGGTGCTATTCCTGTCCTCATTTTGTAGAGAAGGAAACTGAGTCATGCAGATGCTAAGGGACTTGCCCCCAGTCTCACAGGGATGTGGCAGGACGGGGATTCAAGCGCAGGCAGTCTGGCTCAGAGTCAGGCCACCTGATCTTGCTCAGGTGCGGCCTCTCTGGATGAAGGGACCTGGGGCTGGAAAGGGATTGAAGATGGATGTGTTGGGGAAGCCGCCCAACCATAGCTCATTAAGCAAGATCGCTGTTGTGCTGATCCGCCCCCCCAACCCCATCCCCTGAGTTATTCTGCGGGCAATTTGACCCCTTTGCTCAGACCACTCCCCCCCACCCCCACCTTGCAGTTAGGTGACACCTCCGACTAGTCTTCCAGAGACCTGGAGGTGATTTTCCCTGGAAACATCTGTCCTAAGCTTTACTCAGCTGCTCGGCCGGGTTTGGTCATCTGCTAGTGTGACACCCGGGCATTGCATTGGGATCAGGGTCCCAGACGCCCACATCGGCCTCTGGAGAAGCCAGCATGGATCGCATTAGATCCTGGGACAGAGAGAGGGTGGAGAGAATCTTTAGGAAGAACCCTGGAGCTTTTCACCTGGACTCTTAGAGGAGAGGGTAAGAGTCAAGCTTTTAGGGTCACACCTACTGTTCCCTCCTGATGACCTTGGGCAATTTTATCCCTCCCAAAGCCCCAGCTTCCCCCTCTGTCTCTTGTGATGGTTCCTAAGGGCTTTCTTGTGTTAATAGCTCCTGAGCCCAACCATTGTCTTCCTTCCAGTGACTCTTAGATCCCTGGGGCTGTCCCTGGTCTTTTTCAAAAGCAGGTGAGCACAGCCAGCCCATTCATTTTTCAATGGGACCTGCAGTGCCACAGCTAGGACCCGAGGACCCCCCCCCCCCCCCCCCCCGGGTAATGGATCTTGCTGTGCCAAACAAAATAGCAGTCAGAGGGGTTTTTGTTTGTTTTTTAAGAGGAGAATAAAAAAAGACAAGTACCCTGGTAGGATGCCTGGTAGGATGTTGACTGCCTTCCTAATTAAATCTAGGGGAGAATCCTTGCTGAAAAAGAGTGCCTTCAAAATGTATCTCTGAAGTTAATTATGATCACTGAGTCAACAGTGACTGAGCAGTAGCTTTCTCCTGCGTTCCTCTGACTCGGATAATTCTTTTTATAAATTCAGTTATTCATGCTTTCAACAAACACTGCGGTTTTAGGCGCCGGGCTGGATGCTGGAGATTTGCAGATAATAATGAGTACACCTAACTTCAGGTACCAGGCCCTGGGATAAGGATCTTCATGCATCGTCCTGTTTAATCCTCGGAGGTAGGGGCTGTTATTATCGCCATTTCATAGAGGAAGAAGCAGGCTGAAATGATTAATTGTTTAATGTCACAAAGAGTCAACGGCAGAGCCTAGGGTAAGCAGCTTTTTTTCTGCTGTCTTTAAACCACTGCAGTGATCTGGTAGGAGAGCCCCTGGCCCTTTCTTTGAAATAGACAATGCACATTTCTCACTCTTGTATGGTGTGTCTGAAAGCATTTTTAGAAACTTTTAATTTTAGACCGGAAGGGAAATGGTGCATTTGCTATCAATTTCAGCTTCAGGACAAGTCTCCTACCCCTACCCCCAGTCAGATTCCTACCCCTGAGCCCCTCCTATCCAGAAAGTCTGTGGCAACCACTGTAGGGACACAAAGAGATAAAATCTTAGTGAGCATTAGTCCAGGTATTGTGAGAAGTGTCTTTATAAGGCATAACGGGGACCCAAGGAAGAATCGGCTTCTCTGGAGGAGATGGCAGGGCACATGTCTGGCTCTGAACCCGCTTTGCAGTTGGAGATGACACTTCTGACTAGTCTTCTGGTGACCTGGAGGAGATCTGCACATCTGATATTTGTTCAGACAGGTAATACTAGCTACGGTAGGGAGGAATGCCCCAAATTTCAGTAACTTAACACAGTACAGATTAATGTCTCATTCCAATGTGGGCATTCTCACTTGGGGGTGATCTTTCCCCAGGCCATTCAGAGACCTGTATCCCTTCCATTGTGTGGTTAGGCTGTCCCTAGGATCTCAGTCATCTGCTGGATCTTCCATCTCTGGCAGGGGAAAGGAGAGCCATGGGAGGGTCTCACGGGGTGGGGTGTGAGCAACTCTTGTCCCTTGCGGGTCACAGCCCAGAAAGAAGAATTCCAGAGGAAGCTGGGAAATGGAGTCTAGCTGCAGAGGAAGCTGGGAAATGGAGTCTAGCTGTGTAGAGAAGAGGAAAGGAACAGGTTTGGAGCTGATTGGTCTCCTCCATATGCCTCCACATTAAATCCACCCACTCCCATGCACCTGCTTCTCTGCAGGTCTGCGCTCCCATCAGAGCATGACGCTGCTTCTCACCTGCTCGTGAGGGAGCAGAAGGTCTTGGGCAAAAAGGTGCAGAGTCTGTTGGAAGATTAATAAACGCATTAAAGGGGACCTGAACTGGATCTTATTTGAAGTTAATATAATTTCGAACTAACACCGTGGTTTGCACACGCAATGCTTACTTGTGTATGTGAAGAGTTCTAATTTGGAAAAGAAAAAAAAAATCCTTTGAATGAGAAGAGCTTTTATTTCTTGGAAGCCTACCTGTCCTGACGAACACATCAAGCCTGAGCACTGTTGCTCACGGGCCAGCCGGCCAGGAAGACGGCAGAGTGCGCAGTGTGCATTAAACTAGTCCGTACGCTATTTTAGCACGAGTCTCATAAACCCAACCTAAAACAGGGTGGCAAACATCATCATTGTGTGCAAAAGAGGCAGCATTTTCTTTGTCAATGACTCTCATTGTTGGGTTCGTGGTGGTAACTGGGGCTGGTCCGCACCGCCCTTGCCTAAGCGCCATATGCATTAAAGAAAGACAGACGGGCACCGGCTAGTGAGAGGAACAGCAGCTGTCAACTGTGAAGGGACGCTCCGGAATATTAGACCAGGGTTCCTCGGCGCTCCTGACATCTTGGGGATCGTGGTGCGGTGTTTGGCAGTATCCCAGGCTTCTATCCATACACCAGCCCTTCCTAGCTGTGACAACTTAAAATGTCACTAGACATCGCCAGATGCCCCTGGGGGACAAAATCCCTCAGGCTGAGAACCAATTTAGAGAGTTCGTGATGAAAAGTGTAGACAGGAGGGCCACAGCCTCTGGTTTTCTGTCCCACTCTCTGTGAATGGCAGCACATGAATCACAGGGCATTATTGCTTCTGACAAGGCGTCTGCATGCACCTCAGTAACGTTGAAGGAACACATGGCTATGAATGCCACCTGAGCTGTGGCCAGCCTCCCCAGCAGAAGGTCGGGCCCGAGGGAAGGGGCGCGTGGTCCAGGCTGCCTTGCCTTGCAGGGGCCATTGGAGCCAGAATGTTCCAGGCAACATGTCATGCGGGGGTGTCCACAGCAGACGGTGGGGGGTCTCTCCCAGTGGCCTTGGTCAGCTCTGGCTGCTCATAGACAGAACTCCCCAGAACCAGGAGGCACAGAAGCCTTGGTGATGGCAAGGGCTGGAGGGGCCTTGCCCAGCGCTCTGTACCTGCTGCCCTAACTCAAAGAGAAGGGAGGCTTGCTCAGTGTGATTCCCTATCTTAAATGACACAGCTTTTCAGGGGTGTCTGTGTCACCACTCTTTACATCTGGTGTCTCCTTTCTGGTTTGAGTTCCACAACAACCATGGAAGGTAGATGAGTGGGGATCACTAGTCCCATTTTATAGATGAGGAAACTGAGACCAAGGCAGATTGAGTGACTTTGACAACAAAGACTTGAACCTCACATCATTCAAATCACCGGTGATGGTCCATCTGAGTTTAGAACTGAGGGCCATTTCTGCTCTTGTGATAGGTGCTGCTTTAGAGGCAAAGTTAGGAGGGAATTTGCCACGGTGAGCTCTGGGGCACTCAGGGTTTCGCAGGACATGTGTTTCTCTCATCTCCCCTCCCTTCCTTAGGCAGGATACCCCGGGGGTAGGAGCATGGGCTCTGGGGTCAGATGGCCAAGCCTTCAGCAAATGGCTTAACCTGTGTGAGCCTCAGTTTCCCCACGTGCAGAACAGGTATACTACCAGTCACTACTGCTCAGGCTTGTGAAGCTGATGTGTGGAGCCATCAGCACCATGTCCTGCTTCGGTCGTTCTCACTTCCCATGGGCCCTGATTGTCCCTCGCGTGTTTTGTTTTTCTGCCTCTTGACGCAGTTGGCTCCGCGGTCCATAAAACGGGGATGAATCCCTCACAGAATAGATTTGTTGTTGTTTTTGAGAAATGTAATTAAAATCTGGGAAGCATTCACTAATTCTGGAAAGAAGACAAGTCTCCACCATGTGGCTCACCCCCATTCCTGTTCTTTAGAGAATGCTTCTTTTTTTTTTCAGAGTAATTAGTATTTATTAGTGTGGCAGTGTTCGATGAGACAGGCAGCATAACTAAGTAAACAGAGGGCACAGAGGGTGGGGGTCCAGCTCAAAGGAAGGCTGGGGGGGTCACCCACATCTGTCAGGTGGCCCTGGAGGATGGGGAGGAGCGGGACGCTGGTGCACGTGGATTATGCGGGAGACTGGGGGCTAGAATGTGGCTCCCACCAGCCTGGACCTGAGCTGCAGGCATCGCCTTCGCTTTTCATTCATGTGTAACCCCCACACCAACCTAATGATGAGGACACATTCTCCAGAAAGGTCTGAAACCCCCAGTGTGTCTCCACTGAACTAATATATTTATGGCATTTTGGTGCATGAGGTCGTTTCATTTGATTATCACTAATTGTGCGCCTTATATATTATTATCCCCATTGGACAGATGGGGACATTGAGGCCAGACTAGTTTGGTGGCTTAAACTTAAGCAGCTGTTTACTAGTAGAGCTTTATGGACACCCCACTGTGTCTCAACCTCTCGGACAAAGTGGGTCTAGGCCGAAGGAGAGACCATGGCATTTTGCTGGGGAGATAGGTTGCTGATGCATCCGATGGCGAAAGAGTTTCACAATACTTTGCACTTTGCATTTGCATTTGTCCCATTGTGGGAAGTCCAGGGTTGGGGAGACAGAGGCTCATTGGATTGATGGGAATTAAGGGAAGGGTGGAGGCAACAGAGAAAGGAAGCCGAGGGTTGAAGGAAGGAGAGACCCTCAGGGAGCGGACGATCAAATGGGTAGCCAGAAGACATTTTGAGAAGAAGAAATAGAAGCTGAGTATGTTGCTGCAAGCACCTTCCTCCCTAGAATAACCAGAAGGCTCTCAGAGGAAATGCGAAATGGGGAGGGATGGTGACTTTTGTAGCCCAGACCATGGTGAAGCTCATCAAAGGCTTTTGAAACCTGGTCCTCTGAACACCCCGAAAAGGAGAATATTTGGATCCTTATTTACTTTCTCTTTTCTAGGCTCTGTTGTGCCCCTCTTCTTAGAACCACAAGGAGAATTTCAGAAGGCGCCCTGAACTACATTAATTAGAACAGCAGACCACAGCTTCTATGAAACTGTTTTGATGCATTTAAATGGTCTGTTTCCCTGGCGTTATGAAGACCGAGCAATGTTTCATGTAGAGAAGAACTCATTTTCTCTCTTGACCAGGTTTTCAACCTTGCTCTGTAAGCTAGGAACTTTTGTTCTTTTGAAAATGTTGGAGTTTTCTACCCTTTAGTCCGTCTTATGAATTTGCTGCTCCTGGAAGTAGGAAGGCTTACTGGATTGGCGAGATGAGTAAAGGGACTGAACATGGGTGTCTTAGACTCTCTGGGCTCCTTCTCTTGCCATATGCGGACTACAGAGAGTGTACCTTCCCTCCCGCTCCTGTTTTTCTTAGGACAAGCCAACCTGGGTGAGGCCCAGGACAGTCTTGGTGACTCTGGAAGTTTTCTTAGCCCCTCTGTGACGCACAGAGGGGCTAAGAAATTCTCCTTTAGCTGTTTAAGTGTCTCTTCTGCAGACCGGACTCCTGTATGTTGTATATATTCCGTGATCTAGGCTTCTCAGAGGAGGTGAAAACTGTGCTCAGTTGTGAGAAATGAGTCAGTTGGATTGGGATTGAAGTCCAAGTGGATTGGAAGAACAATCCAGAGGGCATGGCTTCAGCAACAGTATGGGGGTGAGAGACAGGATGGTAAGAGTAGGGATGTGTACGCGTCTACATGTCTATTTCCACAGCGTAGGTGGTGAGTCAGGGAGTAGTAGGAACAAGACAAGAGCGGTCAGTTCGGTGACATCACAGGATCTTTGGTGCCCAGCTCTGGAGCTCTGACTTTATTGTGTAGACTAATGAGTTCTGAAACATGTTTCCTAGAAAACTAATCCCGTGATATGCTCCTTAGGAAAAAGTCTTGAGGCCAAATATGTCCGGGTAGTGATTTCCAAGAAACAGTAGCACATTAGGGACTGAGAAGTTTTGCAATGAAGAAAACTATTCGGGTTATTCACTTGGTAACAATTTTTATTTTATTTATTTAATTAATTTATTTATTTAATTTTTTTAAAGGTTTTTTTTCCCAATATTTTATTTATTTGACACACAGAGAGAGAATACAAGCAGGGGGAGGGGCAGAGGGAGAGGGAGACGCAGGCTTCCCACTGAGCAGGGAGCCCAATGTGGGGTTCGATCCCAGGACCCTGGGATCATAATCTGAGCCCAAGGCAGACACTTAACCAACTGAGCCACCCAGGCATTGGTAACAGTTTTTAATGCTCTGAAAATCCAGTATTTCAGAAATCTCTTTGGCCAACACTGTTTTTTTGGGTCAAGGGTCTTTGAAATGTTTTACAAAGGAGAGTGGTTCCATAGGATTTACCTTTAACTGGGGAGGATGGATTTGAAGGAAACAAAGCTGTTTGTAGGACACTAGTGAGGAAAGGGTTATAGGAATTTAGGGAGACATGTTAAGGATGTATAAAACACTGGGTGATATTAAAAAAGAAAATTATTTCAGAGGTATTCAGGAGATAAAATAATCAGAACCTGGAGATCTATCAGTTGTGATGGGCAATGAGAGACAGTGTCAAGGATGACTTTCAGGATTGACCAGGTAGATGGTCATGCCACCAACTAGGAGAGAGAGAACACTTGGACATGTTGAGTTTGAGAAGCCAATGATGTGTCAAGGTAGAAAGATCTGGTATGCAGATAACGGTGAGTCTGGCTCACTGGAAGAAGTTTCTGGCTGATGATACAATCTTTGGAGTTGTGGGTATTTAGTTGGTAATTTGAAAAATGGCACTGAACAAGAGCCCCTAGTCAAAGGTGTGTGTAAAATTAAAAGAGCCACAGACTGAGAATAGAATGTTGAGAAATAACATTTAAGTGATGGAAAGAAGAGAAGGAGCCTATGGGGAATTCTGGGAGAGAATAAAAGTGATATGAGATAAACCAGAAGCTGGAATGCCATGGAAACCACGCAAATAGGAGAGTCAAGAAAAACCCAGTGATAAGCAGAGTCAAATCTAGGACACAAGCACAGTGAGATGAGGCATAGAAGAAACGTATCACCATTGGCTCTTGGGAGTGGTTCCAGAAGGGTGGTAAAGATAAAGTTGAGTTTTAATGCACTGAGAAATGAAGGGGAGTCAATGAATGGCATTAGAGACAACTCCTTTGACAGAATGGGAAGGAAAAAAGCCAGGGGAGAGGTTGCATGAGAGCTGAAGCTGAGAGACATAAGCACGCAGCCAGCGGAAAAGAGATTACAAGTACACGAACAAGAGGGGACAGTTCATGGAGGAAGGAGAGAGAACCTGGAATGGGAAAGAATGCTGAGAAATGACAGGTCAAAGGTTTTGACAATGACATGATGGCCTGATTAAGGAAGGACTTTGAATTTTTAGTAGACATAATCAGTGCAGTCACCTGGTGGCTTGGCCGCTCAGCGATCTAGCCCAGGAGCGGAGAAGGAGATGGGGTTCTTCTGCCTTGGTGGAGTTTTGCCAGCTGCATGCAGTGTAGGTGTAGAGGTAACCATGAACTCAGGGATGTTGATGAAAGAATGGCTTAGACAGTCCACCATGGAATAAAGACGGGGTAGGGACAGAAAATGGGCATAAGGAGCCCAAGACTAGTAGAAGATGGAGAGGCTGGGGGATAAGGAATACCCCTAAAGCTTCCCTGGGATTAAGGGCATGAGAAATGGGAAGATTAGACCAGAGTGGGGAATGCTGGAAGTTGTGACTTCAGGAGGAAGATCCCAAAGAAAGGGAGTGACCCTGTGGGGGGCTGTTGGAAAGTCAGGGATATGAAGAGGTTCCAGAATTGGAGGCTGAGGTGTTGCTGGGTCTCCTGCAGGGAGGATGAGGCTGGGGTGGCTCATTGCCTCCACGGGGTCTGCAATAGGATGTGTTAAAACGTGCTAGACCGGCATCTCCTGTTCTTGACACACACGACCACCTGCCTATTGGGCATCCCACCCGGGTGCCTTAAAGCTACTCCAGACTTAATTGGACAGAAACTGATCTCATTGTGGTTTTCCCCCGAAAGAGTCTTCTCTTTCCTCTTCCTGAGTTCCCTCTTGCGATTAATGGCTCCCCCATCTGCTTAGTAACTCAGGCCAGAAATCTCTGTCTCTCTCACATATCTCGTTTTCCAGTAATCTCCTCCTCTCCTCCCCATCCCCATCATTGTTATCAAGAACCTTATCCCTGGGACAATAATTGCAGCCTACCTACAGCTATCCTCCTGACTTTAATTTAGCCTTCAAGATACTGCTAGGATGATTTTCTTAAACTGCTACTCAGAGCATGTCATTTCCCTGCTCAATAACAGAAGTTCCAACCCTTAGCCAAGGACCTTGAACGTCTGTCTCTACCCTCATTTCCAGCTGCATTTTCCGTACCTTCTATTCATACATCCCTAAGTTCTAGCCAAACAAATGTATCTCCTATTCTTGGCTCTTGAGTATGTCCTACCTCTTTTTCTTTCTTCAGGCTGTTCACTCTGCCTAGAATGCCCTCCATCTCCCCCAATATGACTTTTAAAGTCCTACCCCCTTTTCAAGAACCAGATCAAATGTCACCCCTTCCATTAATCTGGTCCCTCTTTTGCCTCCCTTCAAATGAAAGGACCATTCTTGAATTAAACCTCTTCTCACCATTTCCATTTTGTCTGGGCTTCTGGTCGATGCCATGCACACTTGGCTAAACCTCTTAGACCGTCCGTGGTTGGAGAGTAAGGGCCAAGTCTTAATCTTATTCCTTGCTGTCCCCTCCAAGGCCCCTGGGCATACCTGGGACTTTGGAGTCTATCCGAGCCAAGTGGGAATCCAGTCTCCAAGTGAAGGCTGTGTGACTTGGGTAAAATTAAGACCCTCTCTGATTTTGTTTCCTCCTCCCTAACACAGGGATAATGAGACTGACTTCATAGTATCATTATGAGAATTAATTGAGACAACAAAAGCAAAGCAATGAGGGTTTGCCTAGCGGATTGTAGGTGTTAAATAAAACTGTCCTTTTCCTCCAAATTGTAGCTTTGAATATGTGAAAAGAGGAGTGGAACAGAGTGAGTCAGATACTACTCATGACTCTGTGCCCAAGAGGACTCGTTTTGGGGGCAAGGGGGTAGGACCAAGGGGATTCCTCCTCCCTTCCTGCTTTGCTTTCTTGCAAAATTTTCTTTAATGGACATTCTATTTTTTTAAGTTAGAAAGCACTGTTATAAGCAAACATGTATGTACGACTTATATTCATATTGAGTAATGCTATTTTTCACTGACCACTCTGGAAATTTTCTGGGCTTGCCCTTGAGAGTTTCCATCCACAGACTGCTAGCTAAGCCAGCTGTAGAATGATCATCTCTCTGAATAATCCCGAAGTTACTGAGATCCCCCGTGGAAGCCCTGCTCTTCCCCCTCTTTCCACATTCAATTTCCTTTCCACTGTCTCCAGGGCAGCTCCTGAAATGAGAAGTTTTAATTGTTGTTCTCCACCAGGGTTTGAAAGGGCACACGGGTCATGTTTCATCAGTTGACTTTCCGAGACGCATTTAAGTGGTGCTTCCTCCCCGGATCCTGTCGCTACAGCACGATGGCGTGCGTGAGGTGGGGAGAGCCATCATGCCTGGGATCCTGAGACAGCCAGGGGCACCCCCAAATCCCAGAGGATGACAGGTGCTGAACAGGACAGCAGGCCGGCGTGATTCTATAACGTGGTGTAGCGGAAAGAACGCGGGATGGAGAGGCAGCCCCAGCTGTGCTAGGTTCCCAGCTCTGCTGCGTCCTTGTTTTGTGACTTCACCACATGACTTGTTTTGTCTCTTTGGTCCTTGGGTGGGTCCTGGAGAACGTGAGAATACAATATCTTCCTCCTAGGATTGTTGGGGGTTAAGTGAAGGCCATGGAAAGCCCCAGCCACATGATATGTGCGTAATGCAAATGCGTAATAGGTGAAAACCCCCCTTTTGCATCCGTGATTTCCCATCTGCCTGGAGAAGATGCCCTTTCAGATGATGTTGACATTCGTGTGACATTCCATTTCTGAGCAAGCACCGATGATGTGTGCCCAGATGATATGGAAATATCTGCCCTTGCCCCCAGGGAAGTGAGGGTCTAATGGAGCTTGGGAAAAGCTGATGAGTTAAGCCCTCAAGTCCAGTATTGTTGGTCGGGCAGAGGGAGAGCCTATGGAAGACTCCAGAAAGCACCAGAAACATCCTGGGCCCAAGACCCAGCACCAGATAGCACCTCAGTCCCTGAATGCTGACACTTCTTTCACAGGTGAAGGAGCTGAGGCCCAGGGAGCTCGAGTACCCCATTCAAAGATGCACGCACCTGCCTAACGTTGGAAACTCAACAGCCGTTCCTCGGGTGAATGAGTGAACAAGGGACTGAAGATCATAGCTGCCCACTAGTCTTTAAAAGGTATCTGGGCCCCCCCCACCCTGTCACAATCTATCCTCCCAACTTGCTGTATGCATCATTCCAAGGAGCTGCCCTGGTGACTGCAAGCCCTGGGTCAAGTACCTTTACCAGACTCCACCTGGAAGCTCTCGGCGTGGATTCAGGGCTCTGCAAAGCCCAACTGGGGTTCACCTGCCCAACCTCATCTCTGGTTACAGAATTCTTCCTGGTGATTCTAGGCTCTGGATCTCTATAACCTTTCTGGTCATAATCCTCACAGCTTCCTACATCCTTGTCGTCGTTTACCTTGATCCCTTTCCTCACCCTTCCCTTAGCTCAAGGGGCTTTTCCTCAGCATTTCCTGCCTGCAGAATTCTAGTTAAACATGATCTCCTTGGAAGGAGTCATGTCCTGTGCTCCCAAAGCACTGCCCGTCCCTCGTCCTTCCACAGTTGGCCCTTCCAAGCCAACTGTGGAGTGGAGCCATTTGAGTCTGCTACCCACTTGGTGAGCTCCTCAAGGGTAGCAGCAGGAAACTGATATGTCTCTGCAGCCCCGACTCCCCGCCCAGGGTTTAGCATGAGTAGGTGCTCGGTACGTACGAGCACCAGTATGAATGAATGAATGCGTGTAAGTAAATGAGCATAAGTGCTGTTCATCTGCAAGGAGCTTGGGGCAAACATGGATGAGGTGGTTGGTTAGGGGAATTGAGAACATGAGTGATGCTGAGCTGAGTGGGCTACGAGGGATGAAAAGGGGGCTGGGCCCAGGTGGGGAGCTTCGGTGAGGACCCTGGCTGGCCTGGGGGCCGTGGACATCATGTGTGCCACGTGGAGGTGTTGGGTAGACACTGCAATGCTTGTTGACGTGTAATGAATGTACGATGTGACAGGATTCAAATTGAGTTTATCCCATGCTCTGCTTCGTTTACTTCTCGTGGCAACCCTACCGAGCGCTTCCCACTAGCACCCTCATTTGTCATCAGACAAAGGGGTGATGTAATTCACCCACAGAGATGCAGATCGTGAGTGGTGGAGCCCCAGCCAAACCACTTCTGTTTGACCCCAGAGCCTGTGCTCTCATCCACCGCACTACCTTCACATGACATGCAACAAATGGTGCCCTTGCTTGCTCAGGGCTGGTCCCAGAGCCAAGACTAAAGAGCGGACAATGGGGGCGCCTGGGTAGCGCAGTCGTTAAGCGTCTGCCTTCGGCTCAAGGCGTGATCTCGGTGTTCCGGGATCGAGTCCCACATCGGGCTCCTCCGCTGGGAGCCTGCTTCTTCCTCTCCCACTCCCCTGCTGTGTTCCTTCTCTCGCTGGCTATCTCTCTGTCACATAAATAAAATCTTAAAAAAAAAAACAACTTAAGAGCGGACAATGATCTATGCAAAGCTAAGAGAAGAGCTGTCATGCAAATAGCTTGGGTCTCTACATGCATGTGTGCATGTGTTTACCAAGGACAGGTCACAATGTTGTCTTACTCCATTTGGGCTGCCATAACAGAATACCATACATAGAGTGGCTTATCAACAACAGAAATTTATTTCTTACAAGTCTGAAGGCTGGGACATCAAGATCAAGGTGCCAAGAGATTCAGTGTCTGGTGAGGACCTACTTCCCATCTTCTTGCTGGGTCCTCCCGTGGCAGAAGGGACAAGGGAGTGCTCTGAAGACTTTTTCATAAGGGCACTAATCCCATTCATGGGGGCCCCATCCTCATGACCTCATCACCTCCCAGAGAAGGCCCCACCTTCTAAGACCATCACATTGGGGATTAGGTTTCAACATAGGAACTGGAGGCAAGGGACACAAATATTGAGTCTAGGTAATGTTTTTAGGCACGGCTCATACGTACAGAGGTTGTCACAGTTTACCAATGCCTTTCCCCTCCATTATGTCATTTTATACTCACACCTGCCCTGCAATGCCAGTATTGTTTCACAGACGGAGATCAGACAGATTAAGTAGCAGGTGCACAGTCACATTCTAGGGAGGTGGTAGGATTGGAAATTCAGCGCATGTCCACTGCTTTGTCTTATGACGGTCTTTGAGGATCATTCATTCCGTGTCCAAAAGAGAAGGTGGATGGAACATTTATTAATTTTTTTAGATATTTATTTATAAAATATAAATATTCATATCAATATATATAAATATATATAATATAAATATTTATATAAAATAAATATATTTGTTTTTTTGAGAGAGTGTGAGATTTTTATTTATTTATTTATTTTTATATAAAATATAAATATTTATATAAAAATATATATAATATAAATATATATTTATTTTTATTTATTTGTTTTTGAGAGAGAGAGAGTGCGAGCATGTGTTTACCATGCAAGGGGGAAAAAGGCAGAGGGAGAGGGAGAGAGAATCTCAAGCCAACTCCATGCTGAGCGCAGAGCCCAACGCATGGCTCAAACTCAGGGACCCTGAGATCATGACTTGAGTGGAAACCAAGAGTTGGCCGCATAACCGACTAAGACACCCAGGCACCCCCGGATGGAACATTTAGATTAGAGAACATGGCTTATATCCTTGGGTAAGTGGACTTAGCAAAATTAAACCCTAGAATTAAACCGACTTAACCACTTGGTCCTAGCAGCTGGAGTGGGACGGTCCATATGGGAGCGGGTCCTCTCGGGTCAGTCCTAGGACACAGGAGAGCACAGAACTCAGGCTTTGGTAGGGAGGCTCACTCTCAAGACGAAGACGAAAAGAGCTAACCTGAGCCTACCTGGTTTAATTTTCCATGTTTGCCCGTCAGATACCATCAGATAAGTCACTTTGGCCCCTGGTGAGATTGAGGGAAAGGGATAGAGAGAGGCCATTAGCCAAGTTCCTCCCGTATGGAAAGAAACAGGAAACGTGAAGAGTTCCACTAATCACATTCCTTCCTTGACAGTGGAAATATCAAGACTAAAAACCAGTGCTCCTGCCTCACAGGAGGAATCACGGAAAATGCTTGACCCACTGCCATTGCCAGATTGTTGCAAAGAAAATGTGTATCACGCCTGACTTGAAAGCTATGCATCGCTAGGAAATTTCACTAGAATACAGCTGGTGAAGGGGACACACTTTCCCTTCAGTGCTGTTGCAAACGATCTTTACATTTCCTTGCTGAGCATCTGGCCAGTGAAGAATGTGGCAAGGAGTCAGGTAAAATTTTCCACCTGATTAAATGTGTCAGAAAGTTAAAACAAGGGGCACCTGGGTGGCACAGCGGTTAAGCGTCTGTCTTCGGCTCAGGGCGTGATCCTGGCGTTATGGGATCGAGCCCCACATCAGGCTCCTCCACTATGAGCCTGCTTCTTCCTCTCCCACTCCCCCTGCTTGTGTTCCCTCTCTCGCTGGCTGTCTCTATCTCTGTTGAATAAATAAATAAAATCTTTAAAAAAAAAAAAAGTTAAAACAAGAGCTTTCCTGGGTCGGGGAGCAAGAATATCCTGTCCCCTTCATGGTCCTTCTAGCTGGACTAACAATCAAAATAAGACAGGTTAGCAGCAGAAAATCTAGTTGAATAACGTACGTACGGAGAATCCACACAGACGTGGAAATTCCAGAGGCAGTCAGATGCAGTCAAATACGTGTATCCTCCTGCATTGAGGAGAAGGCGGCAAGGTGACAGGGACTTGAGCGGGGAAGAAATGCACTTCATAGGTAGATGGAAAGAAAGGAAACGTTTGGCAAATAAACGTTTGCTGGGCCACTCAGAAACAAGGGGGCACAGAAGGCTGAAAGTCAAACACGCCTTGCCAGGTCCCTCTCTGGCTCCCATCCCTGGTTCCTATCATAACGTATTGATCTATGGTGATAGCTCTCTTCCTGGAGCAGGTCCTCTATCTAAATTATTTTTAGACAGTTGTGGGGAAGGTAAAGAGCTTTTCTGAATCTGCTGGGTCTTAATGGCTTTTTTTTTTTTTTAATTTTTTGAAATGGGCTCCACACCCACGTGGGAGTCAAACTCACAACCCTGAGATCAAGAGTCACAGGCTCTGCCACCTGAGCCTGCCTCGTGCCCCTGATGGCTTTTTTTTTTTAATGTTTTTTTATTATATTATGTTAGTCACCATACAGTACATCCCTGGTGTCTGATGTAAAGTTCGATGATTCATTAGTTGCGTATATCACCCAGTGCACCATGCAATACGTGCCCTCCTTACTACCCATCACCAGTCTATCCCATTCCCCCACCCCCCTCCCCTCTGAAGCCCTCAGTTTGTTTCTCATAGTCCATAGTCTCTCATGTTTCATTCCCGCTTCTGATTACCCCCCCCTTTCTTTATCCCTTTCTTCCCCCACCGATCTTCCTAGTTCTTATGTTCCATAGATGAGAGAGATCATATAATTGTCTTTCTCTGCTTGACTTATTTCACTTAGCATTATCTCCTCCAGTGCCGTCCATGTTGCAGCAAATGTTGAGAAATCGTTCTTTCTGATAGCTGAGTAATATTCCATTGTATATATGGACCACAGCTTCTTAATCCAGTCATCTGTTGAAGGGCATCTCGGCTCCTTCCACAATTTAGCTATTGTGGACAATGCTGCTATGAACATTGGGGTGCATATGGCCCTTCTCTTCACTACGTCTGTATCTTTGGGGTAAATACTCAGTAGTGCAATGGCTGGGTCATAGGGTAGCTCAATTTTTAACTTTTTAAGGGACCTCCACACTGTTTTCCAGAGTGGCTGTACCAACTTGCATTCCCACCAACAATGTAAGAGGGTTCCCCTTTCTCCACATCCTCTCCAGCAATTGTTGTTTCTTGCCTTGTCAATTTTTGCCATTCTAACTGGCGTAAGGTGGTATCTCAGTGTGGTTTTGATTTGAATTTCCCTGATGGCTTTTTAATTCAAAACAGTCTTCATGCCAAAGTGGCCCATCTTGGGGTGGCCTGCCTTTGGCCCCTACACCTGTAATTAGCATTATTATGGAAAATAATGACTTTTTATTTTGAACTACAAAGCTACAAAATATGAGAAAATTCTTAGAGAGGGGTTTTGATGGGAAGCCTATCCAAAGTTTTAGACCTCTATTTCAGCCTTCGATGTGTGTCCTAAAGACAAAAATTTTAAATAATGTAGAAAGAAACATTCTCTATCTAGGAATATATTTGGTTAACATTTACCTAATAGGGGCGCCTGGGTGGCACAGCAGTTAAGCGTCTGCCTTCGGCTCACGGCATGATCCCGGTGTTATGGGATCGAGCCCCACATCAGGCTCCTCTGCTATGAGCCTGCTTCTTCCTCTCCCACTCCCCCTGCTTGTGTTCCCTATCTCGCTGGCTGTCTCTATCTCTGTCGAATAAATAAAACAAAATCTTAAAAAAAACAAAACCATTTACCTAATAATAATTGTTTGAAAAAAATACCATAATGTCCCCAGGTGTTTACTCCTTTTTAAAAAATCAGTTTCATTGCGGATTTACATGCCACAAAATTCACCAGTTTTAAGTGTGTTATTTTATGGGTTTTGACAAAGGTAAATAGCCATGTAATCACTAGTAATAGTTACTGGTTAGAAAAATATCAAATTCCTTATATAGCAGCTCATGTCTTTTATAAATCTTCAAGGGATCATTCATTGTTCTCTAGAACTTACTACATTTAACTAATTTCATATAGAATCGCATTTTTGACTAAGGAAGGGAACAATTAAACACATTTCCCTTGCAGGCAGCATGGGCTGTTACAGGAAGCCGTGTAGGAGGCCACTAGAGTCGGCTGCAAAGCAACGTCCCTCAGAAGGGGAGAAAACTATTCACTCCCCAGCAACATTGATAATTCTGAGTCCATAATGGAGCCGGAAACCCAGGAGCCAACATTGCTGCTTTGCCAGCTCTGGAGAAATGCTCCCCACACTCCCCTCCCATCCTCTCAGGCCGTTCACACCCAGCTCAGCTTCCTTTTACATAACACCTCGTGGTGAGAAAGTGCTTTCACAACCATTTTACAGTTTAAAAAGTGCTATCGCCTCCATTGACTTATTTAATCTCTTCCTGCTTGCCCTGAAGCTAACCGGGCCCTTCGATGAATTCACTCAGAGTTGGATCTTGAAAATACCAAGCTCTGTGTGTCTGCGTCTCTCTTGCCAGGCACGGCTCTCTTAATGGCAAGGTGCACCGCCATCGGGCTGCAACTCGATGGGGGACGAGCCATCATTCTGTGGGTTCCGTTGCCACTGAACACTGGGTGTCGGGGGCTGATGACCTGGGGGGTTGATCCAGCAGTAATTTGGAACTCGGGCTCCAGAGCCAAGTCCCTGCTGCTCTGGCCAGAGTTTGGGGTATGTGAAAAAGCAGTGCGGGAGAAAGATCCAGAGCGCATCTCAAGAAAGAAGTCTTTTGCCAAAGCTCAACTGCAGAGGTGAGAGTCTAGGTGGGGGATGGCAGGCAGTTTTCTCCACATCTTCAGAGGAAGTGGTCGGCAGGCCCGGGACAGGAAGAGAGAATGGAATGGGGGATGACTTATGCCCTTCCCCATGGCAATGCCCGCATCCCTGGCCCCAGATGGAAGCAGGTCACTAGGATTATAATATGGCCACTTGGGGGCCATGGCTCAGGAATCAGAAAACCTGGATCCCAACGCCAACACTGGCATCAAGTTGCTGTTCACCCTTGAGCAAGCCTCTCGCCTTCTCTGACCTTCGATTGTCTCATCTGTAAAAGGAGGGGAGCTGGTGATTGCTGAGTGTCTTCTAGAACCAGAATTCTAGCACTCCGTGGAAGGAGAGCTAGGGGGTTTGAGCGGTGGGCTGAAGAATAGGGAGGCCGTGTGCTCTGCAGACGCAGGTGTCTTAGCCGAGTGGTGCCCCAGCTCCTCCTTACTTCTGATGACTCCGCTCCGCATTCATTTCCCCTTCCTCCTCCTCCTGGGTCCTCTCGGATCCCTCAAATCTAGAGCCCTAAGGGATCGCCCCGGTTTGTAGTCTGACATGTTAGTAGAAGTGGCAAAGGTTTTGGAGTAGGCAGATGTTGACGCACATACTGGCTCCAACCCTCACTCGCCTGGCAGATCGCCTGTCCTTTCTCGTCCATGCCTGAGAAGGGGGGATAATGCTTCCTATGTCCCAGAGCTGTTGGGAAGATGAGATGGCTAAGCCACCAATTGTAGAAGCCTCTGGATGAATGACAGCTATTCTTAAACAGTAACACTGAAGGAGGGAAAGAATCAGAAACAGTGACATTGTTCCCCCCCCCCCATTCAATGCTGTAGGGGCTCCCACGGACACTCTCAGAAATGTGGCTTGATCGTGTGCTCCGGAAGCCCTTCTTCCCCATCCCTGCATGCAGGAAAACAAGCCTGGAGCAAAAATCCTGGCACTGGGATGTGCCCCAGATCCACACTCACTAACTGAGGGACCTTGAGCCCTCTGAGCCAGTGTTTCTTGTTTGCTCATTCACTCATTCATTCAGCAGGCTTTTGTTGGGCACTGTGTGCTGGGGGGCACTGCATCAAAGGAGGTATGTAACCCCAACTCTACCTGTCTCAAGGGTTGCCATGGGGATCAGAAGAGATCATGGGGGGCCGTTGGTGGGATTTAAGGAGGGTTCTGAGCATTGGTTATTACTATCCATAAATTCATTGCTATGGCGATACCCAAGGCCAGGTATCGTGAACCCTAAGTGAGGTGGGAAAGGCCAGAGACTGCTGTGAAAGGGACTCATGCAGAAACCCAGCGTCTGAGCCAGCAGGACTTGAAGACGGGGAGGAAACTGGCATTTGGACCTCATTTCCTGGAAAGGCAGGGCCAGGCCCACATTTGCTCATCCCTGCATCCCCGGTGCCTAACCTCATGCTGGGCACAAGCGAGGGTCTTAGGATAGAAGGGAGCAGGGAGGGATGGGCATAGCGGCTACTTCAGCTGTGTCCATATGAGGCTTGCAGGCCTAAATATTCATATGAAACCAGTTATCCCACATGTGAGGCTCTCTCCAGCAATGCTCAGCTGCTTGGGTGCCAGCAACTAAAGAGGGTCATTGAAGAGGGTCATTGAGCTCAATCTGGTGGCATCTGGTCAAGTAAGAGAAATGGGAGAAGAGGGGCAACAGTGTGGTGCATTCTGCAAGAAATTGACTTTAAGGGTGAACCAAAGAGTCTAAAGTAAGAAGAGGTCATACTCTGAGAGAGTACCATCCCTTGGAATGGAGAGTATGGTGAGAGGGAGGAATGGTGGCAGGGGGACCGGAGTAAGTGAACTATGGAATTCTTGGAACTGAGGTTTCCAAGGTGATATGATCACTTGGTGGTGACAATGTCCAGGGTGTGCCAGTGGGGGCAGGTGGTTTTGTTGGGATAAAGAAGGTTGTTGGATATAGAAAGTTCAGGAGCTGATGGACCAAGGGAGCTGAGTTATCCACATATACATTGTAGCCACTGAGAGTGAGATTTTGGTAGAGAAGAAGGTGAACCAGGAGTTCAAGTTCTCAGTGAATAAGAGGAATAACAGAAAGATCAGTAACTAATCAGGGTAAGGGGAGGTATACTGGGTAGCATGAACAGCAAGTGAGGGGGGACAGTGGTCTGGAAAAGACATAAGGATGAAAGGAGGACACTTAACCCATTCCTGGTGCTGAGATAGGAAGGTACTTTAGGCATGGCTCTGATTAATGGGGCCTCAGATTCCCAGCCAGCAGCTGATGAGAAGCAACAAACCAGGAAGGAGAAAAGACCTGAGAGCTGACGCAACAGCGGATGGTAATGCTAGGAGTGGTCGTCACACTGATGTCAGGGGAAACTGATGGACTACACAAAGCACGCACACTCAAAACAGAAGGTGGTCCTTGCAGAAATGGTTGATTCTAGGGTGGGGGAAGGGAATACATGAGATGAATCTGGAGCATCTTGGAGATTTGGAAAGCAAGGAAGTGCAACCAAGAAAATCCACAATGATGAGCGTATACCAAAGGGATCCAGGAGCCAACCGAAAGGGCTCCCAATGACCAGAGCTGGAACAATTTGAACAACAAGATATCGAATAGTATTGGATTATAACCAGAAGTATAAAGTAAATACCCACATGTCCATAGTAACACGCACACACGGTTGAAAAAATNTGAGATGAATCTGGAGCATCTTGGAGATTTGGAAAGCAAGGAAGTGCAACCAAGAAAATCCACAATGATGAGCGTATACCAAAGGGATCCAGGAGCCAACCGAAAGGGCTCCCAATGACCAGAGCTGGAACAATTTGAACAACAAGATAAATTGAATAGTATTGGATTATAAACAGAAGTATAAAGTAAATACCCACATGTCCATAGTAACATGCACACACGGTTGAAAAAAAAAATAAATAAATGAGGGAGAATAGACAAATCTCACATGCAAAAGAATTCCAAATATTTTATGCCAATCCTCCATCCTCAAGAAGGAAGAGCACAGCTTTCCACTCCCCAAGTGTGGGCTGTGCATGGTGACTTCTGAAGGACGATGGAATAGGCCACCCCAAAACATGGCTTGGATTATTTTGGATAATTTTGAGCTGAAGGCAATTTGAGAAGAAGCAGATACAAGGAAAGTCTCTGACCTCCCTCTCCTTGCCTAAACGCAGGGCATAAATTAGTAAAGGTGTCCCCCACTTCCCTCTCTGCCAGGAAGAACAGAGTTCGTCAACGAGATAACTCTAGGCTCTCAGCCCAGAGACAGCACCCAAGGAATCTACGTAAGAACTACGATAACGAGCCCTAATCTTCCATCCTCCTCCTGTATATTTGCCTTCCCTAGAAACTCAAAGTCGTTTTCCTTGGTCTTGTCACTCCTATTCAAAATGTAATTTTGTTTTGTTCAGATGGTGTCTAAGCCCCTGTTCTAGACACCCCTTTGAGTGACTCGTCGCCGAGTGCTCCCACCTATATGCACAATGCACATGCCAATGAACTTGTTTTTCTCATACTAATCTGTCTGCTGTCAGCCTAATTCAGAGATCCAGCCAATGACCCTAAGATGGGAAGAAGTTTTCTTCCCCTCCACATGCCTCTGAAAAGAACAGCATGAAAAAGTGGGGAAAGGGAATGAGTAACCTTACAGTGGATCAACCTAACCAACATGGCCTCGGTCAGGGCCAAGGACAACAGCGATAAGTCATGTTTCTAGTAGGTACCCTCCCCCCCTTACTATGACATGGTGATCTGTCTGGTCTTCCTCCCCAAACCCATAAGCCCAACCTAGTCATGGGAAAAACACCAGACAAATCCCAATGGAGGGACATTCTACAAAGTACCTGACTCACCGAAACTGTCAAGTTCATCAAAACCAAGGAGAGTCTGAGAACTACCACAGCCAAGAGAAGCCTCAGAAGACGTGATGAGTAAATGGGACGCGGTGCCCTGGATGGGGTCTTGGGACAGGAAAATATCATTGGGTTGGAAACTAAGGAAATCCGAACGAAGTTTGGTTAATTGACGAGGACAAATGTACCATAATAATGGAAGGTGGTAATGACAGGAGAAACCAGGCATGGGGGATCTGGGAACTCTCCGTACTATCGTTGCAATTTTTCTCTAAATCTAAAACTTCTCTAAAATAAAATTAAAAGTTTATGTAAAGAACTCAGCAGACTGGTTTCTTCTCTAAAATAAAATTAGAAGTTTATTTGAAGAACTCAGCAGAAAGGACAAACCACTGCATATTTTCTTAGGATCTACGGTCTCCTTCTAAAATAATAGATATTCATTATAGAGTTTATAATTTCGAAAAAATGACGTTTTCAGCCACTTAATTTCAGATGGCAGGCATGAATGGAATACCTTCAGAAAGATGTGGAAGGCTTCTTGATCCCTCACGATGGTTAGAAGGTCACTGGCATTAGGAGATGTTGGTTACGGCAGTTGAAAGCTCCTGCCTGGGGGGCGCCTGGGTGGCTCAGTCATTGAGTGTCTGCCTTCAGCTCGGGTCATGATCCCAGGGTCCTGGAATCGAGCCCCGCATCGGGCTCCCTGCTTAGCGGAAAGCCTGCTTCTCCCTCTCCCACTCCTCCTGTTGGTGTTCCCTCTCTCGCTGTGTCTCTCTCTGTCCAATAAATAAATAAAATCTTTAAAAAAAAACCCAAATAGGTTACTGTAGCTCCATTAGGGTTTTCTATCTGTATAATCATATCATCTGCAAATAACAATGAGAGAAAGAAAGAAAGAAAGAAAGAAAGAAAGAAAGAAAGNACCCAAATAGGTTACTGTAGCTCCATTAGGGTTTTCTATCTGTATAATCATATCATCTGCAAATAACAATGAAAGAAAGAAAGAAAGAAAGAAAGAAAGAAAGAAAGAAAGAAAGAAAAAGAAAAAAAGAAAGCAAGCAAGCTCCGGCTTGACTTTTAGACAGACATGGGTTTAAATCCCATCTACCAGTTGTGTGTCTTTGGGCAAGTACTCTTGACTTCTCAGGGCCTCAGTTTCTCCACCAGCAAAATGGGAAGAAAGGGCCTGCTTTGCATTCAACACTTCCGTGAAAATTAAATGAGATAAAACTCCATGACTGTGGAGCTCCCAGTGCTTGACATACGCTCCACGAATGACAGTTCTCAAGTAAGATGTGTCCAAGTCACCCTTGTCCCCTTTGGATGTGATTGGAGTCACCATGCTGCTCAAACCTTCGTGAGCACACAGATCCCCCGAGGATCTTACTAAAATGCTGATTCTGAGTCAGTAGGTCTGGGTAGGGTATAGACTACACGTCTCACGAGCAAACAGGGATGCTGATGCTGCTGGTCTGGGGACCCCATGATGAGCAGGGAAAGTCTTGGCTACTGCGGACCGGCCCTGACCTGCCCACTCGGTGTCCTTGGGCAAGTGACCTTCCCTTGCTGGGGCTTACTCTCCCATCAGTGAAACAAAACAGAACAAAGCCAAGAAGCAAAAGAAGAAAGCACACAAATTTCCTTTCCAAGAGCGATGGGTTTGCCTCCCAAAGTGACAGCACTGGTTTACCCTGACGCTGTCTGGCTGGCTCAGNGCTGGTAGTTCATCCTTGTCTCAGCTGCCGTGTCCTTTATTACCACAGAGGAGAAGTGCTTTTTCCCGTATGGGTCCCTACTAAGTGTGTCTTTCTCATTTGGAAATCATGTCTTTTACTCATTTAACAACAGAACATATTCGNCTGGAAACCCAGACGGGGGCTGTACCTGCTAGCTCCCTTCCAGGTTCTCAGGGGGTGACCCTGTTCTGGCCTCCCCAGTTGCTTAGGGTTTGTAAGGATCATAGTGGGGACCTTTAAAAGGCTCAAGGGGAAAAACACCCTAATTTTACAGATAAGATTAAATGGAACAAATTGCATTATTTCTGTCTGAATTCCCTTCCTCGTGGCTCATTTCGACACGCAGGAAATAAATTGCCATCAACCCCCCCAAAACAGCTGCTTCCAGTCAGAGCGAATGGATCATGATTTAATGAAGACAGCCATCTGGTACAGGGTAAAAACCCTAATTAAGCAATATATGAATCAGAACAGAATTAGCCTTCAAGTCCTTAGAGCACTGTAACTGCTGGGAGCCTCGTGCAGTCGTCACCACATGGAGCAGCCTCCCTTTACACAAGCACAGACATAGGAGGAACCCATCCCGCACCTGGGATCCTGCAGCCCCACCAGGAAGGCTCCAATTCTGGGGCGTTAATTGAAATAAACAACTGCTCCCAGAGGAACGTCGATGTCCTCAGCAATGAACATTCCCATGCATGGGACACTTCACAGTTTGCCAAATGCTTTCGCACCAGGCGTCCCTTGAGCCCTCTGCCCCTCACCCCTATGGGTATGGCTGCCAGCCACAGTGACAGGGTCAGTGGCTCACTCAAGTGCCCACAGCCAGAAAGGAGCCAGGTCAAGCCTGAAGTCCAGGTCATTCATTGGCCTCCATATCCTGCCACACTGGCTGCCCTCTCCTTAGGTGAATATCCCTGAGGCTTTCGTGCCATCCTAAATTACTGAGAGACTCTAATTACCCAGGCTCAGGCTCTGCGTGGTCAGCACCCTCTGCCTCTTTCAGGTGTTGGAGAGAAAGACTCTATCGCCCTACAAGGCTGCTTGAAGTTCTCTGTCCAGCGGTCTAGTTGGACAGAGGACCAGCTAGCTGGGAGACCATGACCACTGTTTCATGGCTGTATTGGGAGATCTTGTAGCTCTGGGCCGTGCACATAGCAGGTACTCATTGAATAATTGTTGAATGGGTAAAAGAATAAATGCATGACCTTGAGAAGTCCTTGCATCTCCTGTGGCTTAGCCTTGGAACTCTAAAGAAATGCTCAGCTGCTATTTCTTGCCATTATTTGAAGCTCTCAGTATATTACGTGTTCATCAAAGACCTTAAAAAAAAAAAAAAGTTGTACCACCAAATGATGTGCTCTGACTGACAAAGGGACAGAAACTCTGTGCTCCATCCCTTGCCAGCCTGGAATCGTTCTGGTTTAACAGCACTGCGAGGTGTGGCTGGTAGTTCATCCTTGTCTCAGCTGCCGTGTCCTTTATTACCACAGAGGAGAAGTGCTTTTTCCCGTATG
>NC_048231.1:33508144-33555979 GCF_002007445.2 Ailuropoda melanoleuca
CCTGCATGAGGCTCTCCTCTCAGTGAGTCTGCTTGAGATTCTCTCCCTCTGCCCCTCCCCCTGCTTACACTCCCTCTGTCCCTAAATAAGTAAATAAAATCTTTAATTTTTTTTTTTCTTTTGGAGTCCCTTCTTCCCATTGTTTTCCCTTGGGCTTTTTTTCTATTACGGCTCTACTTAGCAAGTCTTTTCTCCCCCAGATAGCCAATAAATATTCATTTCTACTTCTTCCAGTGTCCTGTTGATTTTCTCACATTTACATTACCTCTGTAATCCATCTGGAATGTATTTTGTTATTTGGAGTGAGCAGGTTTCCTTTTGGCTGCTTGCTTCTTCATTCTCCGCGGGGCTGCAGGGACCCAGACAAGTCCAGGTTCAAAAGGACACAGCTAGACATCAGTGTGAGCCTGAGTGGATCCTGGGCTTGTATCAAGCATGTTGAGTATCCAAAATCAGATCGCCCTAGGAAAGGAAGTCTTGGTCATCTTAGTACAAATGGAAGAAGAACCAAGACAAAGAGTTAAATCATTGTTTTTAGGTCCTACACCTCTACTCACTCCGGAGATTCAGATCCAGGGTCATTTTCCTGTTTTCCCAGCCCCCAGCACAGCCCCTGCTCACAGAAGCCACTCAGGAAATGCATGTCTAATGACTGTACAGATTTAGGAATAAGTGACACTTATAAAGTTCCATTGGGCCCCTGCCATGAGTGCCGAGCATCTTCAAGATTCTATCTCGTAAATACTCACAATAAACCAGGAAGGTAGTGATGACTATCATTTCACTTACCCACCAGAAAACCAAGGCTCAGAGAAGTAAGGGCCCAACCACAGTATTTTGGGCTTCGGTTTTCAGCGATGCTGCACATGCTTGCCTTGTTTGGAGCCTTCTTTTTCAGATGAGGACATCAAGGCTCAGGGAGAAGCTCCAGGTCACGTTGTCAACACGTTCTTAGGCAGACTCGTGCTGCACATGGAATCAGGATGCTTTAGGGACCCCAAAGCCATCACGTCTCTCCAGCCTCTAGTGGGCAGGCCAGCGTCTTGCCCATGATGGGTTCTCAGAAAATAATGATTGATCTGAGCCAATTTGAACTTGTTATAAAGTTTGATACCAATGCCGCTAGACCTGTCCATGGCATTTTCCACTTTTCCAAACACTCGTACTTTGCTGTCTTGACCCCACTGCTTCTGCCATCCCTGAAAATAATGAAGCCCAAGGCTGTAGAGGACAAAGTGCCCTGTATGGACCATTCCAATGACCATGATTCTCATCTGTATGCACAAATAAGAGGAGATTACTGACCTTGGAAATTCTGTATCCTCGGTTGTGATGGTTAATTTTATGTGTCAACTTGATTGGACCATGGGGGACCCAGACATTTGGTCAAATGTGATTTTGAGTGGGTCAGTGTGGGCATTTCTGGATGAGAGTAACATTCGAATCAGCAGACTGAGCAAAGCAGATTGCCTTTCCAATTCGGGTGGGCCTCATCGAATCTATCAAGGACCGGAGAAGAACAAAAAGGCTGATCGAGAGGGAACCCCTCCTGCCTGACCACTGAGCTGAGACATTTATCTTTTCCTGACTTCAGACTCACACTGAATCATCGAGTCTTCTTGGGCCTTGAGCCTGTGGCTTTCAGACAAGACCTGCATACAGACTGGTTCTGTTTCTCTGGAGAAGCCTAATTAATACATCTGTATAAGGAGATGGTGTCTTTCCAGCATCCATTAGGGGGACATGTGTCCTTCCAAGTGACAAGTGATTCTCTGCGCTCTGTGTTAGCTGCTTACAAAATACTTCTGCAGATATCCAGTTTAATTCCCACCAAAACCCCGGGAAGGAGGAATCAGTAGTTCTCCTATTTACAGATGAGGAAACTGAGTCCCCAGAAGATAATGATTTGCTCCTGGTCCCATCAGTTTCCCAACTCCCAACCCAGTGCTCTTTCTGGTGCTCCTTTCTGAGGTGCAGACCAGATTTTCTGGCCTTGCTTGGGTGTGGCACACAGAGCCAAATCAATGCTCCTGGTTAGAAGTCATCCCAGGACCCGGTACTTTGAAGCAAACTTGTGTCCTTTATCCAGTGGACCCAGCTTAGCGGGACAGGAAGTTAGGAGACTGTGACCAGAGGGATCCTAGCTTCAGGGATTCAAGGGTTCTGGGTGAGAACATGGCTCAGGATGCGGCTGAATCAGGTGGCCAAGGTGGCCAAGTGTGAAGGTCATGCAGAGTGATAGATATGCCAATGTCCACCGTAGAAAGAACCAGGGACTGGCAGAGACCGCGGCAAACAAGAATGCTTCAAGCATTCACACTCCGTTATGGACTGAATGTGTACGAGCCCCCAGATTCATGTGTGGAAGCCCAACCTCCCATGTGGCTTTATTTGGAGATGGGTCCTCTGAGGGGGCAAAGTTACTGGGGTCATAAGAGTGGGGCTGTGGTCCCATAGGATCTGGTCTTTATAGAAACAGACAGAGTGAGTGCTTTCTGCCCCCCTCCCACTCCCTCTCCTCCCCGAGCACACACAGGAAAGGCCACGTGAGGACACAGCAAAAAGGCGGCCATCTGCACACCAGGAAGAAAGCTCCCGCCAGGTGCTGACCGTGCCAGCACATTGGTCTTGGACCTCCAGCCTCCCGAACCAGGAGAACATAAATGTCTGTTGCTTATGCCACCCAGTCCATGGTATTTTACTTTGGCAGAAGACATTCCTATTTTAAACCAAGCAAACCCATGCAGACTGATTCAGCCTGTGGCCCACTAGCTTACAATCTGACGTCAAAATCATTCACGGCATGGAATCCAAATTCTCCGTCAATAAAGGGGGAATATCCAGGGGCTTGGGGAAAAAAATGACAGGAAGGAAAGGCTATGGGAGCACAGAGCCCGAGGACGTGGTGCTTGAAGAACCAGGTGTGTACTTGATGCTGGAGAAAGAATGGTCCAGAAGGGGCAGAAAGGATGAGAAGAATGTTTGGCCTGTCTCTGACCCTGATGTGAGGACAAGCTCCTCCCACCAGAGGGGCCTATCGGGGAAGCAGCAACCCAGGGAAAGTGGGGGGGGGGGAGACCAAGCCTCAGTTAAGGCAAGATGCAGAGAGAGGGAAGTGCAGACTGACATCTGCTCTGCAGGATGGGGTTCCAGAGTGCCCGGGGGGGTGGGGAGGTTAGGAGAATAGGGGCAGCATGGGGAGGAGGAGAAAATGTGAGAACACATGGATCTAATGGGGGTTGGTGGCCAAGAAGCCAGGGACGACAGGCTCAGAGGGTTACCTCACCCTAAGGTAGGTGGGCGATCGTAAACCCACCCACCCCAGAACACCCAGGGAGGTGCAATGTCTAGCCCCTCCCCCTCCAGAACAGTATCCAAGGCAGAAGGCCACAAAGGGGGACTGGGCCATGATGGGGCAGGAGGTGGCAGAGTGAGCGAACCCAGTGACAATGCAGACATCAGACCCCATCTCTGCAGCACCAGTCAGACTCAGAAGGGCACATGGTGGAGACAGATCAGGGCTCTTTCTGGAGAAAGTGGCCCAATCCTAAGGTGCCACCTGGTCTGGGAGAAAGAGCCGCTCGTGGAACTGAGGCTGTCTGTTGGGAGCGGGCACGTGGCGGGAGGGCAGCCCCGAAGGACCAGAGTCTGGGTGACCTTTACGAGAGAGCTCTAGCTGTATTAAGGCTGACAGCTTCAGCTTTTATATTTTAGTGCTAAACTATGAAATACAACACATACAGAAAAGTAAGAACAAGATAACACATTTGTGTCAAAGAAAAATATGGCAGATACCACAAAACTTTTGCCTCCTTCTTCCCAAACGTTCCCTCGGCATTGACGTTGGCATAGAGCTTTCCTGCCCATATTTGTGTACTTCCGTGACTTAAGAATAAATACCTAAACAATTTATAGTAGCATCTTGTGTGCTTTTAGAAGATACACACACAATACAATGCTGTATATACCCTTTGGCAAGCTTTAAAAAATACACACGCACACATACACACACACACACACACACACACACAGACACACACACTGCCAGGCCCAGGTGGTTTTATAGGTGAATGTTTCCAGTATTCAATATATGGGAGAAACAGGGAATCCCTGGTTTGTGCAGGTCCAACCAGCCTCATCTCTGTGCCACCAAGACCTCTCCCACACTGTGTCCTCCTACATCAGAGAAATCTCCACGTCCTGAAAAAATCACACTCAAACCCTGTTCCAGCACGACAGCGTCAGGTCCCTGGCGCTCCTGACTCAGGACATCACTGACATTGTCTCCTTTCTCAGGAACAGCTGCCCTGCCCTCTATATCTGGCCAACTGGCATATTCAGGACCACGTTCCCCTTCTCACACATCCCCCCTTCCCCTCCACCCTGACTTCCTGAGTGTGGGCATGGGGGGAAGGAATAGAGATCTTTTTTTTCCCCAGCCTTTGGCATGACGATGGCAGGTGGGTTTCATAAAGGCCATATCCGTCAGTACTGGTTTCTGGAAACAGCCAAAGCCACTGGCTCTGCCGAAGATCAGGGCCGATTGCAATCAAGCTTCTTAGTTTGAGTCCTCCTGCCTTTGGGCACTTTGCTGGAGTCAAGTTGTCCCAGCAGGATGCCTGTCAAGCAAGGTGAGTGACGTTTTCCATTCTTGATTGCCTCCTCCAGGCTTTCCTTCACTGGAGCTGAAGACAGGTACTCACATCAGCTCCCTGACACCCCGTCAGACTCACTGAAGAAGTGTGGGACAGGCAGGCCCAGGGAAATCATGGTATTTTTAGACCCCAGCGTGCGGAAACCTTTTTTCCCCTGGTTGTGATATGTTTCTGATAACCTCTGTTCACTCCGAAGGACTCAACGTGTATCTGTCTCAGTAGAAAACAGGATTTCAGAGTCCAAAGGGACGTTAAAGGCCATCTTCTTCCAGCCTTGAACATGTCAGGTGAGAGAGGTCTTACCTTCCAGGGGAGAGGGGGGCTTTGGATGCCAGCCTGACCCCCCCCCCACCTCCTCTCCAGTCTGCTTTCCACGTGATCAGGAGTGATCTTTCAAAATACCAATCTGACCTTGTCACAGCCCTGCTTAAAAACCTTCAAAAGCTCCTTCTTGCCATCAGGATAGGGTGGGACCTTCTCCACTGGTCCACAAGGCCCCTTGCTGTCTGGACCCTGTACCATAACCCCGTTTGCCGTGGTTCTCGCAGAGGAATACGCTCCTCCCAGCCTCCTTGCCTTCACTCTTGCTGGTTCTCCTGCCAGGAGCTCCATCACCGCACCTGTCCACTCACCTTCCAGACTCCACTTGGAGGCCACCCCTTCCTGGAAGTGCTCCCTGACCCACCCCTGAGATGAAGTCAGGGCTCCCCCTCTGCGCCCCTGTATTACCCTACCCAGTCCCTACATGGCCCTGGCATGGCCTCAAAATGCCCATTTCCTGCCTGTCTTACCCTGTCAGCTCCACGCTCCTGAAGGGTGAGGGCTTGGTTTTTCAACCCTAATACTCCTTGTGCTTGTGGCGTAGTTGACATTCAGGAAAAGTTTGTACAATAAGTACAGTGAGGGAGGGAATGAATGAGTGAATGAGGGAAGCCTCCTGTCCAAAGTTTCATACAAGTGAGCCCAGGCCTAGGATTTCCACCCCAGTGTGAGTCCCACCACCTTTGATGCCCGACTCAAAAATGATAAAGCTACACCATTGAATGCCAGCCAGGCATTGCACCTATGTCTTCAAAATGCAGAAATGGCTTTTTAGTCCTATTACGGCTGTCTTACTGCCCCAGCCGAGCCGAGAGGTCAGTTGTGGGGCATGGGCAGCTTCAGATGAGATTGGTAAATAGGGCATTACCTAAGTAAAGCCCAGCCACTGAGCGCATTCAAAGTTTTAACAAGACAGAAAGAGCATGACCTTTACGAGCGCGGAGCAGAGCGCCCTCTTTCGGGCATGATTGGAATTGCAAGCGCCACTGACTCCATTTTTCTCCTCTATCCATCCTAAAGATGTCCATGGAGTGAGCGCCATATTCACGCATTTTGCCAAGTCAGTGGTGACTAGGAAAGACGCAGATCTCCACCAGTGGTGTTGACAACCTGGGAGGGAAAGCAAACACTTCAGCAATCTATTACAGGGGTGGTGAGTGCTTTTCTAAGGGGAAATTCAGTGTCCTAAGTGACCAAGTGGCCTGGAGACCTGGCCTGAGCTGCGTGGGCAGGCGGAGGTGAGGAGGAAGGAAATGAAAGCTCGTCCGCTTCACCTAATATTCATCGCGCGGCTGTTACATCCCAGACACTGTTATAGTCTTGGGGACACAAGGGGAAGAGATGGAACGTCCTCTCTGAAGCAGTTCAGAGCCTAGTGGGGGAAGCAGGGCAGGAGACCCCAAAGCAATGACAGCCATCACCACCACCACCAAATAATGGATAGTAGACATTTCACGTGGTCACTTTAATTCTAATAATCCTATACTGTAGCTGTGGGTTTACAGGACGTAGATCTTACTCCTCTTGAAGGGTGAGGAATTCAGGACTCCTGACCGGGTCCAGCTCTTGCTCCTTCCACTGCGTTATCCAGTCTACCCCATTCAGTTAAGTCCAGAACAGAAGTCCTTTCTGGTTTACCATCTTCCCCCAAACCCCGTGTGGACAGGTATTCCTGTGATTGTCTTTCTACAGATGGGAGCCATGACTCCTGTGCTCCCGAGCCTTGCCCCGGATCCCCCAGCTGTAAAGAGAGAGTGGGTCTGGAACAAGTCCTTTGGAAAGAGAGCACTTCAGAACACCTGCCACCCACGAGGTGGGCGACCTTGAAGCCAGTGACCTCTTCTTAGTTTCTCCATCATCTATCTCACAAAATTGTCTTGAGGATCTTTCAGAGCCTGGCACACGAAGTAATCCATGTATGTTGTATGTAGTCTATTAATTATTACATTATGATTAATTGTCATCATGATTATTATTGGCTCTTTGGGGGATCGTTTTCTCCACTCCTTGCATTTCCATGTGGAGGGACCCCCCCCGCTAAGGTGACACACTCTGCCTCTCCGTTACTCATTTGTGCAGCCTCGGGCGGGGGAAGGCAGCATTTGTCTGACAGGGAGCCTGGAGAAGGAAGGAGACATGCTGGGGCTCCGTCAGCCCCCTTTGGGTCCTCTTTGAGAACTAGCTCCTGGGTAGGTAAAATTTTAGGGACCCTGCACAACTGAGCCCCTTGCCTCGACCTTGCTTTCCTTGGTTGAGGTTTGTTTGGACCTCCCCCTGCCTGGCTCCTATGTCTTTACTCTGTAAGGTGTTCTAACCTTGGGTGGGGAAGAAAAGAGTATTATTTATCAACCAAGCCCTAACAATTATCCAAGCCCCACCGTTAGCCGAAAGTAAAATCCAGTCCTCCGCCTGCACTTTCCCACTCTGCTTTCGTTGCCTGTATAGGTTTTAGGTTGTTTGGAGAGGCAAAAAGAAAAAAGGAAAATAGTTTTCTGCCAGAAGATCTACAGAACCTTCGACTTGCGCTTAGAATCCCCATAGGACTTGGGAGGCTAGACAGGTAACCAACCCAAGGCCATCAGTCCTCAGGAGACGGGAACTGGACCAGGAAAGCGCTATTATCCTAGGACGGCAGCTGGTCAAGGATGGAGCTGGACCCCATTTTCAGACCCTGAGTGCTAGGTGGGTCCTTCCTCCCCTAGGTGCTGCTTCCCAGCAACTGGGTGGGCCACCGGTTTTCCTGGACTTAAGTCAGGGAATGACTTTCCTGGGTAGTCAGGCATTCAGTCAGAATAGTTAGGTCATTAATGGTGAGGGGTGCTAGCTGTGAGAAGAAGAAGTTGGGAGGAGGCAGGTGTCAAGGTCCCCAAAGGGCCAGCTCCTCCATCCCAGGTCGCCACGTGCAGGTCAGCCTTGCCTGCTGAGAACAAAGGGAAGCAAGGTCTCCGTCAGTATGCGGGTCATGCTCTTCTCAGTCTTCACAATGAAATCCCCTTAGAGAAAGTGAAATGGATCTTTGGTTGATCTGGGGCTCTCAGCCCAGGCCTGCTTGAGCCTGACATCAATCTCGGGAGTGTGAAGGCAGTCCACCTAACAGCAGTACTCTCCCGAGGCTGGCCTCCACCTACCCTTGAGCTGCACGCCCTGCCCCCTGTGCTCCTGTCCACTGTATAGTAGGCATGGCTGCTCTGAGGACTCTGGACCTTTGCTTATGCTGTTCTCTCTGTCTGCAGTGCCTTTCCTCCTGCTGGGCCTGGACCCTTTTTATTTAACCATCAAGGCTCCTACGGGTAGGTATTTTCTATGAAAACACTCTAGCCTTGGTGTGTGTGTGGTTCTCTAGCTCGCTGCTAGTACAATGTTTCATTTTGTTGCCAAGTCTAGGTCTCTTGGCCATCTCGGGCTACAGCTATATTTTACTGGACCAGCGCCCCCATCCCCTCTGATTACCATCAGTGTGTTCTGTAGTTAAGAGTCTGTTCCTTACGGGTGCCTGGGTGGCTCAGTCATTAAGCATCTGCCTTTGGCTCAGGGTGTGATCCTAGGGTCCTGGGATCGAGCCCCACATCGGGCTCCCTGCTCCGCTGGGAGCCTGCTTCTTCCTCCCACTCCCCCTGCTTCTGTTCCCTCTCTCGCTGGCTGTCTCTGTCTCTGTCAAATAAATAAATAAAATTAAAAAAAAAAAAAAGAGAGAGTCTGTTCCTTGGCTTGTCTGTCTTTTTTTCTTTTTTTCATTTGTTTTCTTTCTTTTTTTTTTTAAGATTTTATTTATTTATTTGAGAAAGAGTAAGAGAGAGCATGACGGGGGAGGGGCAGAGGGAGAACCAGACACCCCGCTGAGCAGAGAGCCCTATGTGGGGCTCCATCCTGGGACTCCGGGATCGTGATCCGAGCCGAAGGCAGACACTTAACTGATTGAGCCCCTGAGGTGCCCTTCATTTGTTTTGCTTCTTAAATTCCACGTATGAGTGAGATCATATGGTATTTGTCTTTCTCTGACTGACTTATTTAGCTTAGCCTAATACACTCTAGCTCTACCCATGCTATTGCAAATGGCAAGATTTCATTCTTTTTTATGGCTGATAATAGTCCATTGCATGGATACACCGCATCTTCTTTATCCATTCATCAGTTGATGGACACTTGGGCTCTTTCCATAATTTGGCTATTGTAAATAATGTTGCAATAAACATTGGGGTGCATAGACCCCTTTGAACTAGTGTTTTTGTATTTTGGGGGGTAAATGGTAGTGTGATTCCTCTGATCACAGGGTAGCTCTACTTTTAACTTTCTGAGGAACCCCCATCCCGTTTTCCAGAGTGGCTGCACCAGTTTGCATTCCCCCCAGCAGTGCAAGAGGGCTCCCCTTTCTCCACATCTTCGCCGACACCTGTTGTTTCTTGTGTTTGTGATTTTAGCCATTCTGACGGGTGTGAGCTGATAGCTCATTGTGGTCTGGATTTGCATTTCCCTGATGATGAGTGAGGTTGGGCACCTTTTCATGGGTCTGTTAGTCATTTGGATGTCTTCTTTGGAGAACTATCTCTCCATGTTTTCTACCCGTTTTTTAACTGGATTATTTGTTTTTTGGATGTTGAGTTGTATCAGTTCTTCACATATTTTGTATACTAACCCTTTATCAGATATGTCATTTGCAAATACCTTCTCCCATTCAGGAGGCTGCCTTTTGGTTTTGTTGATTGTTTCCTTCACTGTGCAAGAGCTTTTTATTTTGATGTAGTCCCAGTAGTTTATTTTCGCTTTTGTTTCCCTTGCCTTAGGAGACATCTGGAAGAATGTTGCTATGGCTGATGTCAGAGAAATTACTGCCTGTGCTCTCTTCTAGTATTTTTATGGTTTCAGGTCTCACATTTAGGTCTTTAATCCTTTTAGAGTTTATTTTTGTGTATAGTATAAGAAAGTGGTCTAGTATCGGTCTTTTGCATGTGCCTGTCCAGTTTTCCCAACATCAGTTGTTGAAGGGTCAGGCTTTTTCCCATTGCATATTCTTTCCTGCTTTGTTGAAATTAATTGACCATATAATTGGGGGTTTATTCTGGGTTTTCTATTTTTATGTCCATTTTTATGCCAGTACTATATTGTTTTGATTACTACAGCTTTGTATTATAACTTGAAATCTGGGATTGTGATACCTGCAGTTCAATCTTTTTCATGATTGCTTTGGCTATTCAGAGTCTTTTGTGGTTCCATACAAATTTTAGGTTTGCTTGTTCTAGTTCTGTGAAAAAAAAATGTCGTTGACATTTTGATAGGAATTGCATTAAAGGTTTAGATTGGTTTGGGTAGTACAGGCATTTTAACAATATTTGTTCTTCCAACCCATGAGCATGGAATGTCTTTCCATTTCTTTGTGTCATCTTGAATTTCTTTCATCAGTGTTTTATAGTTTTCAGAGTACATGTCTTACACTTCTTTGGTTAAGTTTATTCCTAAGATATTTTATTATTCTTGGTGAAATGGCAAATGTGGTTGTTTTCTTAATTTCTCTTTCTGGTGCTCCATTATTAGTGTATAGAAATGCAACAGGGGCACCTGGGTAGCACAGTCGTTAAGCGGCTGCCTTCGGCCCAGGGCGTGATCCTGGTGTTCCGGGATCGAGTCCCACATTGGGCTCCTCTGCTGGGAGCCTGCTTCTTCCTCTCCCACTCCCCCTGCTTGTGTTCCCTCTCTCGCTGGCTGTCTCTGTCACATAAATAAATAAAATCTTAAAAAAAAAAAAAAGAAATGCAACAGACATTGGTTTTTGTATCCTGTAACTTTACTGAATTCATTTACTAGTTCTAGTAGTTTTTTTGGTGGAGTCATTAGTCATTTCTATATATAGTCTCATGTCATCTGCGAATAGTGAGAATTTTACTTCTTTCTTACCAATTTGGGCCTTCTATGTTTATGCTGTTGCTGGCTCTGAAATGTAGGAGACCACATGCAAAGCACATAGAAACTCCAAGAGCAACGGGAGGCCCCCAGTTGATGTTTAGCAAGGAAATGGGGACCTCAGTCCTACAACCGCAAGGAACCCAAGTAGGCCAATAACGTGAATAAGCCCAGACGCAGATTCTTCCCCAGAGCCTTCATAGGAATGTATCCCTGCTGACACTTGATTATAGTCCAGTGTTCAACTTCTGGCCTTAGAAACTCGTGAGGTAATAAATATGTGTTGTTTTAGGCCACTAAGTTTCTGATAATTTGTTCTGAAAACAATGAAAAATGAATGCAGGGAGGGTCCATGATTTCGTCATCACTACACTACCCACACCCTGGCGTCTGACGCACAGTGGGTTCTTGCTGCATATTTGACAACTGACTGAATTAAAAGACATAGCCCAGGTGACAAAACCCAGCCCTGCTCACCTTTGGAGGGAAGACGTTCTGATTCTAGTACGGACTCTGCATGTGGGGCTCAGAATAAGAGAAGTTGGTTGACATCTATGTTTATGCTGAGAAGCCCTTTCATTGAGTTATTACCCAACAGCATCCCCACAGGCACTGAGCAAGAAATGCCTACAACTTTAGGGTGCACATTTGGAAAATTGCTGGTCTGGTCTCTTATGAACACAAAGAAATGGAGGCCCAGAGAAGA
Source organism: Ailuropoda melanoleuca (assembly GCF_002007445.2). Taxonomy (NCBI): domain Eukaryota; kingdom Metazoa; phylum Chordata; class Mammalia; order Carnivora; family Ursidae; genus Ailuropoda; species Ailuropoda melanoleuca. The sequence goes on from NC_048231.1 coordinate 33,519,722, forward strand.
TCAGGTGACTTGTGGAAGGTGAGTTGTAGCCAAGTCTTGAACCCCGTGTACTTGACCCCAAGGCCAGCATTCAATCTGTTCCACTACACACTCCCCTCCCTCACAACCAGGAAGATAAGAGTCTTGAGTAGGAAGCAACTGCATTCTCACTTTCCTGTTCTCTTTATTTACAGGCAGAGAGAGACAGATGAAAATGTGGATTACGTCCATTATCCCTCAGCATATGTTGGTGTTAATAAGTGTGTTCTTTGTAGATTCATTAATGCACCACAAGGAACTGAAGATGAGTATTTCAGATGCTTAATGTGATATCCTGGATGCTCTGAGAACCAAGTCCTCCTGGACAAAGTGTTTTTTAATCTTTCTAAATGGTCTGTAATGGAACCTCTGGGTCTGTAATAGAGAACACAGTCTGTTATGACTTATTGACAAGATTCTCTAAAAAAGGCCTCATTAAAAATTATCCCAAATTACACAACTGAAGCTTGTTCTCTCTATTTCATTGTTATGTTTTGAAATGTAACTTTAAATTGTTCTCCCTCTGTAAAAAGTCTCTTAAAGGAAGGATTCTTGACAAAAGCAGCAGTGATCAGATTATTTATTTTTATTTATTTATTTGTTCATTTATTTGTTTGTTTCTTAGAGCAAGAATGAGTGGAAGGAAGGGCAGAGGAAGAGGGAGAGAGAGAATCTCAAGCAGTCTCCGCATCAATGTAGAGACTGATGTGGGGCTCCATATCACGACCTGAGATCATGACCTGAGCTGAAATCCACAGTCAGGATGCTTAACCGACTGAGCCACTCTGGTGCCCCTATAATGGTTCATATGAAATCTTAACACCCTGGGGCGCCTGGGTGGCACAGTAGCTAAGCATCTGCCTTCAGCTCAGGGCATGATCCCAGCGTTCTGGGATCGAGCCCCACATCAGGCTCTTCTGCTATGAGCCAGCTTCTTCCTCTCCCACTCCCCCTGCTTGTGTTCCCTCTCTCGCTGGCTGTCTCTGTCAAATAAATAAATAAAATCTTAAAAAAAAAAAAAGAAACCTTAACACCCTGTCAGAATTTCACTGAACATGTGGTGTTACCTAGTTTGCATCTGTTTCCAGAAGAGAAAATTGGGACCCTGAGAAAGTAAGTGAATTTTCCAAAGTTACATTGCAAGTTTGGGGCATAAGTGAATCAAAGATCCAGCTCTCTTGATATGCACGTTGAAGAACTGTTCACAAAGCTATACCTCAGAACCAGCCCAGTGCAGTTCTAAATTCACTGTAATAAAATTACAGACTTTTTACTAGTAATCAGAAAAAGGAAATTATTTATAGGAGGCATGCAGGAGGACAGTTAAGAGCACAGCCTTTGTAATCAGACTCTGTTATCTGGAGCAATTTCTCTACCTCTTCGTCTTAACTTTCTTGCCTATAGAATGGGGTTAATAAATACACCAACATGGTAGGACTATTGTGAGAATACATGGTATAAAGCAGATGAACATAGAGTTCTTGGCGCAGCAAATGTTATTTACGACTGTTGTTATTATTAACTTGTTGATTTTGACATATGGTCAACATGAATGTTTACAGAGAAACGTTTCTTTCTGGTCCAGTGGATGGTAAATTCCTATTTCTTAACCTGTCAACTGCTGGATTTTGTAATGTCTAAGAAAAGCATATATTCCCTTATCTCCCAAGATTAATGCCTTCTTAGTGAATTATTTTGTATGTTCGAATTGGAGGCTAAAAGCTATTTCTAAAAGAGCAGAAGAGTTGGCCATTTGCCTTCAACAAACATTTGCTGAGCATCTCCTCTGTTCAAGCAGGCTGTGTGAAGTGCAAAGGCAGAAACAGACTCTTCTGAGACCTGTAATGGTGGTAAAGACGGTCATAGAGGTAGGTGTTAAGGCACGTGTTCCTCTAGAAAGACAAATAAAGCAATTGGTAGATGATCTTACATAGGGAGAGAGAATTATGTAAAAGACATGTAGAAAGATCTCTGAGAGGTATGACTTGGTTCAAGTTTTGAAGGGATGATAGATTTTCAATAAGTATTGTAGTAGGCAGTTTCTAAGATAACCCCTAGTGCTCCCCCACCCTCTGGTAATCACAGCCTTGTGTAATCCCCTCCCCTTGAGTAGCTTGATTCTAGTGAATAGAATACCTCAACATTGAGGGAAAGTTGCTTTCCTCATCAGATTACAAAAGATTCCAACTTTCATATTGCCAATTCCCTTCACTGATGATATTGATGTAATGTTGTCATATTGGGGAGACCAATGTGGCAAAGAACTGGAGGCATCCTCTGGTCAACTAGCAGCAGAGGCCCACAGTCCAACATCCCTAAAGGAACTGAATCCTGTCAACAAACATGTAACTAGGCTCGCAAGTGGACCCTTCCTCAGTTGAGCCTTCAGATTAGACCCCAGCCCGGGTTAACATCTTAACTGCAATCCTGTGAGAGATCCTCAATAGAACTCCCAACTAAGGTGTGCTGATTCTGGATCCGCAGAAACTAAGGTAGTAAATATATGTTGTTGTAAGCTGCTAACTTTGTGTTAATTTTTTATGCAGCACTAGATAACCAATAAAAGTGTCTATAGGGACAGAGGACAGTACAGCAATGAACATCCTGAGCAGTGGTCCAGGAAGCTATTGTCTTATCCATCCCTGGTCTTATGGGATTGTCTTGACAAGGAGGTGAGGTTAAGGCAATTTGCACTTCCTAAGCAATAAACCTGTGGGATAGCAATCAGACTCATGTGGCTGGATCATAATGTTTATGGAGGGACATAGCACGATCTGAGGTTAGAATGACAGGCTATGGCTAAATTGTGAAGGTCCCTCCACACCGAGCTAAGGACTGTGAACTATATGGGGAAGCAATAGGGAGCCATTGAGGATCTTGAAGTCAGGGAGAAACTTCATTAGAGTTGCTCTCCTGAGTATCAGTCTGATGCTGTGTGCAGAACAGTTTGAAAGGAGAGAACTTAGAGACAGCTGCAAAATCCCCAGGGTGGGTAGCAAGGACCTGAACTCTGACCAAAAACCAAGCAAACAGTGTCCAGAAACATACCATAATAGAACCCTCATTGTGTTGAAACTTCTCTAAACACCCTCCACCCTTTTGTGAGGCAGGAACTTTATCAAGTGTTTGACATCCAACCTATTTCCACTCCACACACAGTGACAAGTTCATATTGGAACTGAAAATAATCACAGGCTTCACTTTGTGGAAATGGAAGGAAATGTACCCAAGTTGGGGAAAGGAGGTGATAGGGCTGAGTATTTTCCCAGTTTCCCAGAGAAGACTAATTTAAACCTTGACAAGAGTGTCACTGTTCCCATGCCATACCTTCTTCACCTTCTAATGTCCTGGTTCTCAACCCAAGGACCCCAGCTCCCTATGAGTCCTTGAAAGAGGGTTGAAGGCTGTTCAAATCGATCCCAACATTTAAAAAAACCCTCATAGGTATCCCTGCAGTTACTCACAGTAAAACAATCTAGGTAGCAAGGAATGCCAAGTTTCTTTAGTTGGGGCTAGAAATATATACTGTGCAGTGTGGCAGTTCTGGATGGCCAATTAGAATTCCTGGCCAGAGCTGTATTTTTTTAATTAACAAAAATGGGAAAGCTAATTATCAGTTTAAAATTGGAAGATGTTTGGTGGGGGTAACTTAATGTGATGGTCAATAGTAGGATGAAGTTCTGGAGGTGTTGCTTGTCGGCTGTGTGACCCTGGATGAGTGATTCCTCAGTGAGATGCAATTTTTTTTCCACCGGCAACATAGGGCCAATAACCTGCCTTTCAGAACTGCTATTTAGGCTTAAAAGACATATTATATATGCAATTTTCCTGACACTCCGTAAATGGTAGCTATTTTTAAAACAACTGGATAAAATATTTATAAAATATTCTGGCAACAGAGGAATGAAGTAAAAGGAACTGTCCGTGGTTCTGAAAGGCTGTTCACCGCCGTTTTTGCCTTTTCATGCCAGGGGCACAGGTTCAACCCTCTTAATTTCTCTTGTGGACTCTTTCTTCAGTCTCCCAGCCAAGTTTCCTTTTGACCTTTTCGCCTTGACATAATTATCCCTCTATTCTTTTTGCTGGAGTGATCCCTTAAAGGCATGGATAAAGTCAGCTCATGCCCTTGGCAAGCTCCAACCCCCTTCCATAGTATACAGGACCCCTCAAAATGGTGTACCTCCTGTCTCTTCATCATCATCTCCCCTTGATTCCCACCATGATTTCTGTGCTCTAATCTCATTGAACCTGTCACCACTTGTTTCCTGGATCCTGCCCTTTAAAACCTCCCATGCCCTTGTCATGTTGTTACCTCTGTTTAGAATGCCCTCTCTCCTTCTTTATATGGCAACCTCCAACCAATTCTCAAATGTCAATTCAAATTTGACCTTTTCTTTTGCCCATTTTCTCCATCTCCCAAAAAAGATTTCACTTTTTTTTTTAGCCTTCTATCCATCTCAGACTTGATCGTATTTCTGTGATAGCACTTCTCTTTTAACAGTTCTTTCTCTTGTAACAGACTGTGAATACTTTGAAGGCCAAAGGTGACGACTTATCTATCTTTTTGTCCTGCACAGGGTGGGTGTTTAGTACTAGCTAATGGATGAATGAGTGAAGTTACCTCTTTCCTTGGTCAAGCCCTGTCTTTGCACTCTGGAGCTTAAAGCATTCTTCCTGGCTTCCTTCAGTATCCAAATAAATGAGCCATTACTTGAGCATACTGTATTTTGGCTCGCTATATACCTGTTTATGTCACGCACACATCTTCTCTGCCATATATCATTCTTTATACTATATTCTTTATAAATGTGAGTAAAAAGAAGAAAGTTATTTACAACCAACTTCTAATAGAAATATGGTAATTTAGAGCTGAGGTGCTGTCATTTCACAGGTTAGGAAACTGAAATCAATGTAGAAATCACTCTCCCAAGTTATCCTGTAGTAGGTGGCAGAGGCAGGTGTCCTCCCTCCAGGCTTGCGGAACACAAATTGATGCCTCAGCTTAACTGTTTGTACTATTTTCATATAATTTTATTATTATTAACAACATTTAAAAGTTATTGATCTCTTTAGAAACAATGACAGGGCTCCTGGATGGTGATGCTTCTTTCAGCTAAAATTCAACACCAGGAGTCAATATGGTTTGCTATCTTCGGAAAGATTGGTGATTAATGGAAGAGAGTTGATTATGTTGACTTAACTGGACACTCATCCAGTATATGGACCATCACAACAAAGACGAGTGGGCACAAAACAACAAAACAAAATGACCAACATTCAGGCTTGGAAAAGAGCACAGGATTTGAAGTCTGAAGATCCACATTTAGGCNACCAGGAGTCAATACGGTTTGCTATCTTCAGAAAGATTGGTGATTAATGGAAGAGAGTTGATTATGTTGACTTAACTGGACACTCATCCAGTATATGGGCCATCACAACAAAGACGAGTGGGCACAAAACAACAAAACAAAATGACCAACATTCAGGCTTGGAAAAGAGCACAGGATTTGAAGTCTGAAGATCCACATTTAGGCTTCATTCTGCCAATTCCTAGGTGTGTGACCAAGGGCAGGCACTTAACTCCATCAAGCCTATTTCCAAATGTGAAGACTTGTAATAGAAATTCCTTTTCTGGGGCGCCTGGGTGGCTCAGTCAGTTAAGCATCTGACTTCAGCTCTGGTCATGATTTCAGGGTCCTGGGAGTGAGCTCTGCACTGGGCTCCATGCTCAGTGGTGAGTGTCCCTCTCCCTCTGCCCCTCTCCCCACTCGTTCTCTCTCTCTCTTTCTCTCTCTCATAAATAAATAAATAAATAACTCTTTTAAAAACTCCCTTTTCTGACTACACCAGAGTGAGGGCATTTATGTAGCATAATGCATGGAAGTTACAAGATAATAATCAGTGTAAGGTGCTGTGCAAAAACAGTTGAATTAAAGAACAAAACTCATCAGTTTTCCCCACACATCTGCAGACAGAGACACCANCTCTCTCTCTCTCATAAATAAATAAATAACTCTTTTAAAAACTCCCTTTTCTGACTACACCAGAGTGAGGGCATTTATGTAGCATAATGCATGGAAGTTACAAGATAATAATCAGTGTAAGGTGCTGTGCAAAAACAGTTGAATTAAAGAACAAAACTCATCAGTTTTCCCCACACATCTGCAGACAGAGACACCATCTTAGGGCCTAAATAACAAATGTGTTCTCAACTCCCTTGTCTTAACCCCACATCAACCCCCATCCTTATACTCTCTTGATTCTGCTCCCATACGGTTCCTCCTATTCTGACTCTCTGCTTTCCTGCCTGGGGTGGAGTCGTCGTATCTCCAGCCTCGACCTTTGCATTGCATAGTCTTCCAATCCAGCCTTTCCCAAGATTTTATGCACGCAGGTATCACCTGGATCTTGTTAAAATGCAGGCTTTCAATGGCCGTAGTGTAGGATATATACTCAGATTCTGCCTTTCTAACAAGAGTGGCCAAGACTGCTGGTTCATGGACCACACGTTGAATAGAAAGGCTCTAATTGGCCTCCCTGAATCCAGTCTTGCACCTGCCACAACCCATTCTCCACACTGTCCCCAGAGTGATCTTTTAAAGGCATAAGTATGACCATGTCATTCCCATGCTTAAAACATTCAATGCGTAAGTAGACTCAATGTCAGGATTCTCAGGACAGTGTCTATCACCTGGGAAGTTTTAAAACAAAACAATTGAATAAACAAACATAAACAATGCCCCAGTCCAGACCAATTAAACAAGACCGGTTAAAAGAGACAAGACCCAAGAGAAGGTATTTTTATTTTTATTTATTTATTTTTTTAAAGATTTTATTTATTTATTCAACAGAGAGAGATACAGCCAGTGAGAGAGGGAACACANAAAAGGATTCTCAGGACAGTGTCTATCACCTGGGAAGTTTTAAAACAAAACAATTGAATAAACAAACATAAACAATGCCCCAGTCCAGACCAATTAAACAAGACCGGTTAAAAGAGACAAGACCCAAGAGAAGGTATTTTTATTTTTATTTATTTATTTTTTTAAAGATTTTATTTATTTATTCAACAGAGNATTCCCATGCTTAAAACATTCAATGCGTAAGTAGACTCAATGTCAGGATTCTCAGGACAGTGTCTATCACCTGGGAAGTTTTAAAACAAAACAATTGAATAAACAAACATAAACAANTTTCCCATGCTTAAAACATTTAATGCGTAAGTAGACTCAATGTCAGGATTCTCAGGACAGGGGCGCCTGGGTGGCACAGCGGTTAAGCGTCTGCCTTCGGCTCAGGGCGTGATCCCGGCGTTANAGTCCAGACCAATTAAACAAGACCGGTTAAAAGAGACAAGACCCAAGAGAAGGTATTTTTATTTTTATTTATTTATTTTTTTAAAGATTTTATTTATTTATTCAACAGAGAGAGATACAGCCAGTGAGAGAGGGAACACAAGCAGGGGGAGTGGGAGAGGAAGAAGCAGGCTCCCGGCGGAGGAGCCTGATGTGGGGCTCGANTTAAAACATTCAATGCGTAAGTAGACTCAATGTCAGGATTCTCAGGACAGTGTCTATCACCTGGGAAGTTTTAAAACAAAACAATTGAATAAACAAACATAAACAATGCCCCCGTCCAGACCAATTAAACAAGACCGGTTAAAAGAGACAAGACCCAAGAGAAGGTATTTTTATTTATTTATTTTGTTAAAGATTTTATTTATTTATTCAACAGAGATAGAGACAGCCAGTGAGAGAGGGAACACAAGCAGGGGGAGTGGGAGAGGAAGAAGCAGGCTCATAGCAGAAGAGCCTGATGTGGGGCTCGATCCCATAACGCCGGGATCACGCCCTGAGCCGAAGGCAGACGCTTAACCGCTGTGCNTGTAACCGCTGTGCCACCCAGGCACCCCTATTTTTTTAAAATATTTTATTTATTTATTTGACAGAGAGAGAGATAGCCAGCGAGAGGGAACACAAGCAGGAAGAGTGGGAGAGGAAGAAGCAGGCTCCCAGGGGAGCAGGGAGCCCAATGCAGGGCTCAATCCCAGGACCCTGAGATCATGACCTGAGCCGAAGGCAGATGCTTAATGACTGAGCCACCCAGGCGCCCAGAGAAGGTATTTTTAAATAGCTCCCCAGGTAAGTCTAACATATAGGCAGGGTTAAAGACTTTGGCTACAAGGATTCTCCCAGTATAGAAATGTACAACTCACCATATCATTTCACCCTCAAAATAAATCCAGATACATTTATTCCCAGGTGAAGACACTGTGGTCCCAGTGGGTTAAGTGCCTCACCTAAGGTCATCCAGTCTGTCAGTGGTCCACACCTGCAGCTGCGACCACAGTGTTCCAACACATGACAGGGCCAAAGGAAGGGAAAAAGTGGGATCTTCAGGAGTCCCGATCCTATGATTTCATGAATATATTTGCAGTTGTGTTCAGCATCTCGCCTGTTTATTCCCCAAACCCCCATAGTCTTCGATGAATTCTGGAGGAGAAAATTGTTTGGCATTTTCAACCAAGGGCTCTAATACTTGAGCAGGGGGGTGGATGGAGGGTGACAGCATCTTATCAGTCATGGCCTTCCCGCTGCTGTCACTCCTCTGCCCCCAGCGTGGGCTGAGCTCCATCTCTCAGAGCAGCTAGTGTTGCTTCCACAAGGAGATGCGACGTCTCAAAATGTCAGACCGCCAGTTGCTGCTGTCAGCTTTTATGGCCCATGATATTTATCAGAGGAAAACAATTAAGTCCCCCAGAACCTGGGATTTCCTTCAGAGCTCAGACGGGTGGTGACAAAATGTTCACTAGTGAGGTATCTTATAGCACACATTGGGCTGTGACCCAGCATTAGGGTGTCCTCCCGTGAGAAGGACACTTTACATATGTGGTCCTGTTCAATACTAAAGACAGTGAGCTTTGTACTGGGCCCTCATTCTAGTCATGAGGAGGTCAGGGCTCAGAGCAATGACGTGACTTTCCCAAGGAGACACAGCTGGGAGAGGCAGGGCCAGAATTAGCCTGTAGTCTGATGCCAACCCGTGGCCTTTCCATAGGCTATGTGGCTTCAGGAACCCGGATCATTGCCCGGCACCGGGAAGATATGCAATCAACACTTGCAGGATGAATGAATGAGTGAATGAATGTCTCACGTCATGCTGCCTTGAAGATAGGCTCCAATAGTTCTGGGTACATCACGTTGGACTCAGTAACTTCATCTTGCGTGATGAAGATGAAAACCAGTTCTTGATAACTGGCATTGGAATGGCTGATAAAATCAGTTCAATTTGCTGATATTGAGTTCACATTAAAGGGAAATATTCAGATCCCAGGGGACAGTGTTCCAAAGACGCTTTGCTTTTCTGAGCCTTCAGTTCCTTACCTTAGAATGGGAGAGCAGGAGAAGATGGCCATTGAAATTCTGTGCTTTACAGATACTCAAGGATCCAGTAAATCCGGCAATGATTACTAATGTGCAAGCAACCAGGAAAGGTGTTGAGGGCTTTCTCCCCACGGCCCTGGATCATCCTCATCAGAGGACCTGCTTGAATGAGGCCAGGGTAAAGCAAAAGGGAGGTAGGACTGGTGTCTGCTTCTTTCCGAGACGCTCTGAGCACCATCTACCTCCTGTTCTGGACATGATTTTCCCTTCCCCATGGTGAAGTTGTTTGTCAAGCTCCCAGCGTGGCATTCAAAGCCCCATGTGCCTGGGCCCAACCGGCCCCTTCAGCACTGGTTCCCACTGCTCCCCTTTCTGCTCCAGTCAGCCTGAGCCACCCGCTCCCCACACTGCCCTGCACGTTCCCACCTCACTGCACCTGCCTGGGCTATGCCCTCAGCCTTGGGTACCATTTCCCCAGCTCAACCCTGTGAAACCCCGCCCATCAAATACCACCCCTCCGCTGAGCTTCCCGAATCCTCCATTTTCTCCAAGTGCTGTATACCATGTGTTAGAATTCATTCATTCATTCATTCATTCATTCATTCATTCATCCATTCATTCACTTATCTCTTCATGTATTTATCCTCTTAATGAGTCTCTGAGCATTTGCTGTGTGCCAGGCACTGTGCTATGCACTTTTCAGTGTCAACTCATTTAATCCTTGCAGTGATCCTATGAGCCAAGGGTCATGATTATCTGGATTTGCCCATGGGCCAACCAAGGCACGGAGAAACCAAAGTCTCCCAGCTCATTTGTGGCAGAATTAGTATTTAGATCATACAGTCTGACCCAAGCTAGTGTCTCTTCTGCCAGATCCTAGGCTGCCTCAGGACAGGGACTGTCATTCATGCACCCAACATTTATTCAACAAGCATCCACGGAGCACAGACCTTATGCCAGCCCCTGTAATGGGTGCTACCATCACAGTGGGCACAAAAAGGCCTCCCACTCTTGTGGGTCGCCCAGCGCAGGGCTGGGCTTCAGAAAGGATGCTTCGAGGCTCGTAACACTATGCAACGGGCGGAGTTCAAAACCAAGGTCAAGGATAGATTCTTTGATGGCTGCAGGAGTGATAAATGAGGGATGTGCTGTCATTCCGTGTTCTGCAGGCACTGGAAACAGGAAGCCGGTGGTGGCAGATGGGTGCTGAGAGATGGGAGGCAGGCACTCACTGGCGGGGGGGGCAAAGCCAAGTTAAGAGGGCAGAAGACAAGCCTCACTGCTCCAGACTGGCCCAGGGCTGCTCCCGATGCCTGGATCCAGACTGCGAATTCCACCTGTGCCAGAAATATAGCTGAGACTCTGTGCATGGGTGGCCAAAGTTGGCTGCCTGTCACCTTCACTTGGGTGCCAGTTCCCTTCACAGAGTGAAGGCCTTGGAGGAAGACAATCTGGAGAGGCGGATGTGGAGCCATGCTCCTTCCTCCTGGCTTGCTTCAGTTGGTGTCTGGCTCTCGTATCTTGTAAATTGGTTTCTTCTAGAAACTTCTGAGGAGGGCTCCAGAAACTTCTGCTGCTCCTTGGCGTAGCTCAGCAGAAGCCCTGCAGTTTGGCTTAATGTAACACCCATTTACTCATCCTGTTATGTGCTGGCTGTGGCGCTGGGCATGGGAGGGGTGTGAGGAGAGGAGGGAAACAGAGCTAGGACCCTAGAGACAGACCATCTCTGTGTGAGGTTTGCCTGGTCCCAGGCGGGTGAGGTGACATGCCAGCATTGGCAAATAAACAGAACACCAGGAAGACCCCAAACAGGGAAGGACGGGGCCCGCTGGGTTTAAGGAAGGCATCCCAGAGAAGGAGAGATTCGAGCTCAACTCGGAAAGAGTGGGTTTCCATGGGCTGCGAAGGGAGTAATGAGGTCATTTCAAATCATGGTGTGGACTTTATTCGTAGAAAATGTTCTTGATCTGAGATGGGCTTAGGAAGCAAGCAGCGCAGAGCCCCCCTGCTGCTCCTCAGTCTTGCCCCTGCTGGGCTTCCATCCCTGACGGCACTGCCCCCACCTGTGCCTCCAGCCAGTCTCCAAGGACACAGCCCACCTTCTTCATGACTCAGATTTTCCACTTTTCTCCATTTCCAGCTCCACAGTCTGCTCCGCCTGCCAGCATTTCTCCACCAGACCACTGCGACAGCCTCGGAGCCCCAGGCAGAGTTATTTTTGCTTTCGTCTGGGTTCTCATAAAACTTGGAACTTATTTCTATTATTGACTTTCTCATATTGCATTGAGTAGTTTTCCAAGCCTGTGAGGTCCTCATCCCTTTGTCTCAAAAGTAGCATCTGGCACATAATAGATGCTCAGTGTCTGTTGGAATGTTGGGTTGGATACACCTCCAACGGCTTTTTCTTTATGTCAGGTCCCGTGGTGTTGGCTTTCAAGACTGGGCAGATGGTGACCCAGCTGAAAGTTAGGGCCAGTAACCAGGGAAACTCTCCAATTGATCTGACCCCCAAAGGGCCTCCGTTTGGCCATAGAAGTGGGCATTTCCAGAACAAAAGGGACAGAGCAGCAGCATTCCAGAAGGGGCTAGTGGAAAGCCACGTCATATGAACCCCAGGTGTAGGTGAGAAGGAGCAAGTGATAATGATGGTTGGGGGCCATGGCGAGTGTAGCATCCTGGTCTAGGAATGCATGATCTATAACCACAGAGATCCCATCGACCGCCTAGAGATCCTGCTATGTTGCAAGACTGAAAACGACCCAACTAGGCTTGGAGATTAAACCAGCTGCCCAGACCTTTGGAATAGCAGACAGCATGGCACGCTAACAGGAACATTTCCCTGAGAGTCGGGAGACCCAAGCAGGGACTCCAATTCCTCTGTGAGCTGGCTACGTGATCACAGTCCCATCACGGCCACACAACCCCTCCGGCCCAGCCTCCTGCACTCACTAAAGGACCCCCAAATATGTGGCTCATGTTTGTGAGGACTGCTTTTCTGTGGGTTCCGACACCCAAGCCGCAGCTGATGAGAGCGGAAGTGACGGTCAAGCCAGCCTGGCTTTGATGCTAGGAAAGTGGCAAGCAGATGATACGGGATGTGGTTGTGACATCACCCTCCATTCTCTCTGGCACTTTCCTGCCCCCCAGGTCCCCCCCCTATACACACTCTGCACCAGGCACATCACTGCCCTCCGCCTTCCCTCTTCCCATCCCAGCTCTCATCTTCTCTGCCATGACCTCGGAGGATTCCCTGCTCCCACCCGCCTGTCCTTTGTACACTCCCAGCATTCCTCAAATATATTCCTTTGGTGTTTTTGGCGAATGGCCTTGCCTTCTTGGCAGTGTCCAGCACGACACACCTCCAGCAGTGGAAATTTTCACCTGCAGAAGGGCTTCGGCCCCCTGCCTCTCCTCTCTCCTTGGTGAGCTGTGCAAGCACGCAGTGCCCAGGGAGCATTTGCCACCTGGCTGAAGAGCAGGGATCACCTGCTGAGGCCAGCCCCTGGTACAGAGCCAGCCAGCCCAATGGTAATTGTGCACGGTTCACATGCGCGGCCCGAGCTCCCGTCCCATCCCAGACAGTCATTAAAGTCTTAGGAAGAAGAGCGATTTTTGAACGTTTTGGGACACTCAGCATTTGCTTCTATCCCCCAGCAGGAGTCTCAGTGGAATTCTGCTGAAGAGAGCTGGGCCATCTGAGAGCCTCCCCAAGATAGACTCTCGAAAGGAGTGTGGGTCTCCTTGCATACCGTGGCGACTTCAAATGTGAACAGGAGGCATGGGAGACTATGCCACTTTGGGGGATGAAAGACAGACAGACAGGCAAATGGACTGACTTAATTATGCCTTGGAATTGATGCGGGAGAGCCTAGAACTTCGAACTGAAGTGGGTCTGGGTACTGGTTCTACAGCTCATTGTCAGTGTGACCAGAAGTGAGTTATTCCCCCTCTCCAATCTATAAAATGGGAAAAGGAATACCTCTCTCAGCATTGCTGGAAGGGTTAGTTAAGAGGAGGTGATGTTGGGTAGACTGGAAAGTACTAACACTCAGAAGCTAGTCCAGGGAACAGGTAGATGTCTGCATGGCCGATGGGGACTCAGGACATCAACCCGACCCTGAGCCCATACACTTTCTCTGCAGGCAGACAGAGGTCCAGGACAGGAGACGAGGTGAGAGGTCAGAGGCTGCTGGGAGNTCATGTATTTATCCTCTTAATGAGTCTCTGAGCATTTGCTGTGTGCCAGGCACTGTGCTATGCACTTTTCAGTGTCAACTCATTTAATCCTTGCAGTGATCCTATGAGCCAAGGGTCATGATTATCTGGATTTGCACATGGGCCAACCAAGGCACGGAGAAACCAAAGTCTCCCAGCTCATTTGTGGCAGAATTAGTATTTAGATCATACAGTCTGACCCAAGCTAGTGTCTCTTCTGCCAGATCCTAGGCTGCCTCAGGACAGGGACTGTCATTCATGCACCCAACATTTATTCAACAAGCATCCACGGAGCACAGACCTTATGCCAGCCCCTGTAATGGGTGCTACCATCACAGTGGGCACAAAAAGGCCTCCCACTCTTGTGGGTCGCCCAGCGCAGGGCTGGGCTTCAGAAAGGATGCTTCGAGGCTCGTAACACTATGCAACGGGCGGAGTTCAAAACCAAGGTCAAGGATAGATTCTTTGATGGCTGCAGGAGTGATAAATGAGGGATGTGCTGTCATTCCGTGTTCTGCAGGCACTGGAAACAGGAAGCCGGTGGTGGCAGATGGGTGCTGAGAGATGGGAGGCAGGCACTCACTGGCGGGGGGGGCAAAGCCAAGTTAAGAGGGCAGAAGACAAGCCTCACTGCTCCAGACTGGCCCAGGGCTGCTCCCGATGCCTGGATCCAGACTGCGAATTCCACCTGTGCCAGAAATATAGCTGAGACTCTGTGCATGGGTGGCCAAAGTTGGCTGCCTGTCACCTTCACTTGGGTGCCAGTTCCCTTCACAGAGTGAAGGCCTTGGAGGAAGACAATCTGGAGAGGCGGATGTGGAGCCATGCTCCTTCCTCCTGGCTTGCTTCAGTTGGTGTCTGGCTCTCGTATCTTGTAAATTGGTTTCTTCTAGAAACTTCTGAGGAGGGCTCCAGAAACTTCTGCTGCTCCTTGGCGTAGCTCAGCAGAAGCCCTGCAGTTTGGCTTAATGTAACACCCATTTACTCATCCTGTTATGTGCTGGCTGTGGCGCTGGGCATGGGAGGGGTGTGAGGAGAGGAGGGAAACAGAGCTAGGACCCTAGAGACAGACCATCTCTGTGTGAGGTTTGCCTGGTCCCAGGCGGGTGAGGTGACATGCCAGCATTGGCAAATAAACAGAACACCAGGAAGACCCCAAACAGGGAAGGACGGGGCCCGCTGGGTTTAAGGAAGGCATCCCAGAGAAGGAGAGATTCGAGCTCAACTCGGAAAGAGTGGGTTTCCATGGGCTGCGAAGGGAGTAATGAGGTCATTTCAAATCATGGTGTGGACTTTATTCGGAGAAAATGTTCTTGATCTGAGATGGGCTTAGGAAGCAAGCAGCGCAGAGCCCCCCTGCTGCTCCTCAGTCTTGCCCCTGCTGGGCTTCCATCCCTGACGGCACTGCCCCCACCTGTGCCTCCAGCCAGTCTCCAAGGACACAGCCCACCTTCTTCATGACTCAGATTTTCCACTTTTCTCCATTTCCAGCTCCACAGTCTGCTCCGCCTGCCAGCATTTCTCCACCAGACCACTGCGACAGCCTCGGAGCCCCAGGCAGAGTTATTTTTGCTTTCGTCTGGGTTCTCATAAAACTTGGAACTTATTTCTATTATTGACTTTCTCATATTGCATTGAGTAGTTTTCCAAGCCTGTGAGGTCCTCATCCCTTTGTCTCAAAAGTAGCATCTGGCACATAATAGATGCTCAGTGTCTGTTGGAATGTTGGGTTGGATACACCTCCAACGGCTTTTTCTTTATGTCAGGTCCCGTGGTGTTGGCTTTCAAGACTGGGCAGATGGTGACCCAGCTGAAAGTTAGGGCCAGTAACCAGGGAAACTCTCCAATTGATCTGACCCCCAAAGGGCCTCCGTTTGGCCATAGAAGTGGGCATTTCCAGAACAAAAGGGACAGAGCAGCAGCATTCCAGAAGGGGCTAGTGGAAAGCCACGTCATATGAACCCCAGGTGTAGGTGAGAAGGAGCAAGTGATAATGATGGTTGGGGGCCATGGCGAGTGTAGCATCCTGGTCTAGGAATGCATGATCTATAACCACAGAGATCCCATCGACCGCCTAGAGATCCTGCTATGTTGCAAGACTGAAAACGACCCAACTAGGCTTGGAGATTAAACCAGCTGCCCAGACCTTTGGAATAGCAGACAGCATGGCACGCTAACAGGAACATTTCCCTGAGAGTCGGGAGACCCAAGCAGGGACTCCAATTCCTCTGTGAGCTGGCTGCGTGATCACAGTCCCATCACGGCCACACAACCCCTCCGGCCCAGCCTCCTGCACTCACTAAAGGACCCCCAAATATGTGGCTCATGTTTGTGAGGACTGCTTTTCTGTGGGTTCCGACACCCAAGCCGCAGCTGATGAGAGCGGAAGTGACGGTCAAGCCAGCCTGGCTTTGATGCTAGGAAAGTGGCAAGCAGATGATACGGGATGTGGTTGTGACATCACCCTCCATTCTCTCTGGCACTTTCCTGCCCCCCAGGTCCCCCCCCTATACACACTCTGCACCAGGCACATCACTGCCCTCCGCCTTCCCTCTTCCCATCCCAGCTCTCATCTTCTCTGCCATGACCTCGGAGGATTCCCTGCTCCCACCCGCCTGTCCTTTGTACACTCCCAGCATTCCTCAAATATATTCCTTTGGTGTTTTTGGCGAATGGCCTTGCCTTCTTGGCAGTGTCCAGCACGACACACCTCCAGCAGTGGAAATTTTCACCTGCAGAAGGGCTTCGGCCCCCTGCCTCTCCTCTCTCCTTNTTTGTACACTCCCAGCATTCCTCAAATATATTCCTTTGGTGTTTTTGGCGAATGGCCTTGCCTTCTTGGCAGAGTCCAGCACGACACACCTCCAGCAGTAGAAATTTTCACCTGCAGAAGGGCTTCGGCCCCTGCCTCTCCTCTCTCCTGGGTGAGCTGTGCAAGCACGCAGTGCCCAGGGAGCATTTGCCACCTGGCTGAAGAGCAGGGATCACCTGCTGAGGCCAGCCCCTGGTACAGAGCCAGCCAGCCCAATGGTAATTGTGCACGGTTCACATGCGCGGCCCGAGCTCCCGTCCCATCCCAGACAGTCATTAAAGTCTTAGGAAGAAGAGCAATTTTTGAACGTTTTGGGACACTCAGCATTTGCTTCTATCCCCCAGCAGGAGTCTCAGTGGAATTCTGCTGAAGGGAGTTGGGCCATCTGAGAGCCTCCCCAAGATAGACTCTCGAAAGGAGTGTGGGTCTCCTTGCATACCGTGGCGACTTCAAATGTGAACAGGGAGGCATGGGAGACTATGCCACTTTGGGGGATGAAAGACAGACAGACAGGCAAATGGACTGACTTAATTATGCCTTGGAATTGATGCGGGAGAGCCTAGAACTTCGCACTGAAGTGGGTCTGGGTACTGGTTCTACAGCTCATTGTCAGTGTGACCAGAAGTGAGTTATTCCCCCTCTCCAATCTATAAAATGGGAAAAGGAATACCTCTCTCAGCATTGCTGGAAGGGTTAGTTAAGAGGAGGTGATGTTGGGTAGACTGGAAAGTACTAACACTCAGAANGTAGACTGGAAAGTACTGCTAGTCCAGGGAACAGGTAGATGTCTGCATGGCCGATGGGGACCTCAGGACATCAACCCGACCCTGAGCCCATACACTTTCTCTGCAGGCAGACAGAGGTCCAGGACAGGAGACGAGGTGAGAGGTCAGAGGCTGCTGGGAGGGGACGGGAGCCCTGCGATGCTCGTGCCAGGGGAGAATCAGAGTCCTGGATTCAGTCTCCCCCCATCTCTACAGAGGATGGACCCTCATGGTAGGTTTGAGCCTTCTCCTGTGGCACCACAGGGCTAAGCAGAGCTGGGCCAGAAGGTGTTCAGAACAAGCCCCCAGGAGAGGCTTGAAGACCACGCAGCGAGCCTCACAGCACCGGGTTCCCAGGGTTCGACCACACTTCCTGCCTGCCCCTCCATGTCTCCTCTTTTTCCTGACTTCCTCTGCCAGCCTGCCCCGGGGGAGGTCCCATCCTCCGTCACCCTGGCCACGACAACAGCCCATCCCTGGTCTCCCAGCCTGCAGCCTTTACTTCTCCAGTTTCTTTCCACCAGGTTTTGGTTGGATCAACTTCAAACAGACATCTCAGTCTCTACCAGGCTGAAAACCTGCAAATGTGTCTCCTCACAGAGCAGTTTCCCAAACGGTGGTCCAGGGCACCCTAGTTCCTGCAGAATGTTAATGATATGCCTTGGGAAAAAGGCTCTGTGCTCAAGTTACATTGGGAATGACGGGCAGAGCAACACAAAGCAAGCATCCAATGCGGCTGGACTTCCCAGAGCCCCTGCAGGACGAGGCGACTGTGACACTCCCCAAAAGGGCCGCTCTTCCCCAGCTCATCTGGAAAACCATCTTCCCTTCTCTTTTGTGGAAATGGTTTTCTGTGGAACACAGTGTGGGGAAGGGTGACCTAAAGAACGAAGCCAGAACCCTCAGCCTAACACTCCAGATCTTCTGTGACTGGGTCTCGAGATCATAGAGAATCAAGTTCATCGTTTCAAAATGGATTTTCTGCAAAAACCTCCAACAGGAATAAATGAACTTAAATTAAAGCTGAAGCGATCTTATACCACAGCCTCCCCGAGGGTGTGGATGCATGTGAACCTCGCAGCATGCTGTAACAGATATCGATCGAGCGCGCGCCCTCTGTTTGACAAGGACGATAGAACTGAGACCTTACAGGAGCAGGACACATGGACGAGGCCCAGTCCTGTGCTAACACAGATCCCTTCACTCCCAGAGCGGGGCTCTCTCTGACTCGCCATGGTTGTCCCTGGAGACACTCACCATGGAGAGACAGGGAGCAAGTGGTACCCACTGGTGGGATGACCTGGGAGTGTAATGAGATTAACACAGGAAGCACCGACAGAGGAACCTAGAGTGGCGTTGGTCCGAGTGATTTTATTTGGCTGGTGAGACTAATAGGAAGTGTTCCAGGGTGAGAGGATTATGCCAGGCCAAGGAATAAGGCCTCCCATTGAGAAAGGATGGGGACAAAACACTTCCGGGGAAGTCCAGCTCTAGAAGCTCTCTTCTAGACTATGTGAAGAACCAGCCAATATGCCTACAAGGAAATTTTTTTAAGCTTTAGTGCCTTAGTTCTGATTTCCTGGAAGCAGAGTCTTTCACAGGGCTTCGGGGACACAGTGTTTTGAAGGAGTTATCTCAGGAGCAAGGGACCAAGGGAAGAGGAATAGGTCAGGGAAGGAGCTAAGCAAAGATGTAGTCTCCACTGACGTCTGACTTCCCCCTGACCGTACAGGGAGCTCAGGATGGAAATCATGTCATAGGGCTGGTTCCAGCTTGAGGCAAGGGCTAGACTTTTGTTCTCCTTTTTTTCCCCCCCAGTTAAGAACATAAATGTATTAAAGTATAGTTGGAGCTCTGACTTTTGTTCTCTTTATCAGTTCATGATTGGCCACCCCCGCCCGGGGAAGGGAGCGGCTGACATACTACCTTCCAGAAGAGATGGATTCCTTCATGCTCCGCAGAGAGGGGCAGCTGGGGCCGTTAGTAGTTGACCCTTGGAGCAGGTGGGGGACAGAGGTGTTGCAGAAGTAGAGAGGACCTGGTGGAGTGCACACAGGATCTGCCATAGCCTGACTCCCACCTACTACAGGGAGGGAAACTGAGGTCCAGAGAAAGTCAATGACTTGCTGAAGGTCACACAACTCAGCCCCTGAGCTTGGGGCACAATTGTCAACACAGATCCTATTTTCATCCACAGATCCTCAAAGCCACAGGTCCCCTCGTGGAATCTGGTTTTTGCCCTTGCTCAGCAGAGCCAAGCAACTGCTGAACTTCAGGGCATGAGGCGAGACGTATCTCTTTAATACCGGTGCCATATTGATTGTTTTCAGGACCTTGACATAGCTGGGTCTATAGTGTGGACCACAATGAATTGCTCTACCTTTCTGCTGGTGCCTGAGGATGACTTCATCATGAAAGGGGCTATTTTAAAAAGCAAAAAGACAGCAATATCCTCTCCAATGCATTTCTCGGATGGATAAAAACATGTTCTCAAATGAATGTGAATGTTGAAATCATAGAATTTACAGCTGGGAAGGGAATTTCAGAGACCATCCGTGGAGTGGGGGTGCAGGCAACACTGTCAGCACCCACAGTGAGGCACCTTGCCCTTTCTCCACCCACCTTTTCCTTTGATAGATTTTGATGGTGAGGCTGCAAGAACAAAACGGTTAATTCCCCCCTCCACCCTCTGTTTATAAATCAGGCACACATAGGCAATAAAATAATATCCAGGATTCCCTGTGACCTCACCTATAGCCCATCAGGGCTTTTAATCTGTGTGAGAGCGTCTAAACTATCACCTGAGTTGGTTATCATTGCATCCCAAAGCAAAGAAGCTTGACATTTAATTAACTCACATGGCCCGATCATGGGCAAATGGAGACTTCCCGAGAGGCATTTTGAAATATGGAAACAGCCCTTGGATCTCAATTTCAACCTTAAAATATCTTTGGGAGTCTGGGAAGTCCAGTCCAATGGCCTCAGTGAAGATTTTCAAAATTACAGATGGGGAAACTGAGGGCCAGAGCCAGGAAGAGATTGTGCCAAGGTGACATGGTGAAGAAGACTAAAGTCAGATGCTTCCTCAGGACTCAGTGATAGTCCACATCAAAAGCGAGGCCCCAAAAGATTATGTGCGACCGTGTGCCTTGTAAACTGTAGAGTCCGCAACATTTGTACTAGTCCTTCTTGAGTCCGCCCTTTTGAAAGGTTGCCCTGATAAACAGCAGGACATGAAAAGTCAGCAGGAACACAGAAACACTCAGGACTTAGAGTTTTTAATGAGGAGAACCAGGACATTTTTCTGGCTTCTCTTGAAGGTGATCCCTGTGGCACTGACTGATGATCCTTTCCCATTTTAATAGCAGTCTGGTGGTGATATCATAGCCAATAAATTTAAGTGACATGTGGAGTGCAACTGCAGAATTTAAACTCTAACCAAGTGCTGTATTCTTTTTTTTCTGACGATGTGACATGCAGCTGATTGACCTGCATGCTTGAGTCATATTTATAGGACGAGAGCTTTCTTGGCAGCAATGCGAATCAGTTCGTGATCTTCAAGACTAATAGGCTAAGCCAGCAAGGAAAGCTGGGTACGCGTGACTCTTTACATCTTGAAGGGCTGCGGTCATTATTATCCCTTCTCATAACCACCGACCTCATGACCACATGGCCATAAGCTGCCTACCCAATGTGCTATTCTCACTAATAGGAGTTGTTTCCATGAGTGCCAAGATTGCAAGAAGGATGTGGCATCATTTGAAGAGTCCTGCTGAATTGCTTCCTTAGGACCTCTCCTCCTGCTGATCTTGAAATTCCATTGAAATGGCTCAATTCAATTTCATTCATTGACATCCAAGCCGGAAGGGACTAGAGAGGATATCTTAACCCACATCTTCATTATACAAATTAGAAAACAGAGGTTCACACCAGGGTATATCCTGCCTGTGGTCGCAGTTAACACAGAGCCGGAACCAGGACCTAGAATTGTTGAAGCTTCCTGAAGGGCTCATTTTGCCAAGTCCTGTAGCCTTCCCGCCTGAGCAAAAATAAAGTGGGCATCATCAAGCTTGGCTGTGAACGACACGGCCATACATTCATTCTTTCAGCAAATACTTTACTAAATACCTATTATATATAAGGCACCGTTCTAAGCAGTGGGAACACAGTGATGAACAAGATAAGGGTTTTGCTTTCACAGGGTTCTGTTCTAGAGAGAGGGATGAACTGATAAACTAAGAAATAAATAGATAACATCAAAGAGTTAGAAGCACTATAAGAAAAAAAATAATAAAGCCACAAAACAACTTAGAGGAAAAATGATGGCTTTGGGGAGGTGTTTTGGAGAAATGGCTCACGAAAGTATCTCTGTAGAGCTGACTTTTGAGCAGAGACAGAGGAATAGAGCGAATCATAGGAAGTGCACTCCAGGCAGAGGGAACAGTAGGTGCAAAGCCCCTTGGGTGAGAATTAGCTTGATGTACTCAAGGAAAAGAAAGAGCAATTGAGTAGAGTGGAAGGAACAAGATGAGAGTCTTAGGCCATGAGGTTGGGGAGCTAGGCATGTCTGGATCTCTCAACATAGAATCTGTGGAATTACTTCCCTCAGAGGAATCAGATTGAGAGGATCTGATTAAAGATTTAAAAGGCCACTCTGGTTGTTGCATGGAGATGCGCCTATAAGGGGTAAGGGAGGAAGCTTTTGCAGGAGTCCAGGTGACTACTGTGGCAACAGTGAACTGAGTGTGTCCAGCTTCTGGGTGTGTTTTGAGGGGAGAGCTAGCAGTATTGCTAATGGATTAGATGAGAGTATGAGGGAAGGAAAGGAGGTGTGCAAGCATGGCTTCCACAGCTGAATAAATGGTGGTGCCATTTACTGAGATGAAAGAACATGAGGAAGGAATGGGTTTTCGGTTGGGGGAGGTGGATGGATACAAGAATTCTGTTTTGGATGTGTTAAGTTTGAGAAACCCAGCAGACAACCAAGTGGAGACAAAAAATGGGCAACTGATATATGGGTCTGGTGTACAGACTTATGGGGAGGTTAGACTAAAACATATCAAGTTTAGAGTCATTGGTATAGCCCTGGGTTTGGAAGACCATAACCTATGGGCCAAATCCAGCTACTGCCAGACTTCTGTAGATAAAGTTTTATTGGAACATGTCCACACTCTTCCATTTACACGTTGTCTGCAGCTGCTTTTCCGGCTATAACAGCAAGAGTTACAACAGACTGCCTGGCTTAAAAAACCTACAGTATTTTCCCTTTATGGAAAGTGTGCCATTCCCTGGCATGGTTGATATTTAAAGCCATGGAAGTGAATAATAGTTCCTAAGGAGTGAGAGTATAGAGAAGAAAAATGGGTCAAGTATTGAAACACTGGAGCATTTCAACACTTTGAGAGCTAGAAGAGAGAAGGGACCAGCAAAGGGGATCAGAAGGAGTGGGCAGCTGGATGGGAAGAAACAAGGAGAGTGTGGTGTCCTGGAGTGACTGCCTATGCCAGGTGCTATTGCTAAGTAGACTGAGATGAGGTCTAAGGCTCAGTCATTGGATTTGGCAAGATGGCAGACACCAGTGGCCTTAAAGAGGGCTGTCACACTAGAGGGACAGGTATAACAGCGTAACTCCAATAACATCAGGAAATAAAATGAAGGGGAGGGGAGTGGAGATAGTGGGAGCAGATGATTCCTGAGTGATTTTGCTATAAACAGAAGGAGAGAAATGGAGATGTGGCTGGAAGGGGTCATGGGGTCTAGAGAGCTGTCCTTCATCTGGGGATACTCCGGCAGGGTTGTGTGCTAACAGGAATGGTCCAGTAGAGGGACAAAGTGTTGACATTGCAGAGACAATGGGTGTTGGAAGAAACAAAACCCTTGAATAAGAAAGTGTGTGGGACCCTAGCACGGCCTGGGAAGAGCCATCCTAGATGGGACCAGGGCAAGTCCTCTCCAGGAACAGGATGAACGCAGATAGGTTGGTTGATTTTTGAGATGGGAAGTTTCTGTAGATTTTTTAAAACTGCTTCTATGTTAATTTCTCAGGGAAACAGGAGGTATAAACTTTTACATATATATATATACCCAAGAGAAAGAAAAACATATGTCAACTCAAAAACTCATACGTGAATGTTCAGGCATTAGTCATAAGAGCCAAAAAGTGGAAACATCCCAAATGATGAGTAGAAAATAGCATGTGGTATATCTATGTAAGGGACATTTCTTCAACAATAAAAAGGAAAGAAATACTGATTCATGCCATAACAGGGAATAACCTTGAAAACACTATGCTAAGTGAAAGAAGCAGTCACCAAGAAAGATCACATGTTGTATGACTCCACTTACATGAAATGTCAAGAATAGGCAAATCTAGAGAGACAGCAAGTTCGTTAGTGGTTGCCTAAGGCTGAGATGGGGCTGGAGGGAAAAGGGATGTGACTATGGACGGGTATGGGTTTCTTTTGGGGGATGAAAATTGTCTAAGATTGATTGGTGTTGATTGCACAACTCTGAATACACCAAGAAACACTGAATTTTAGACTTTAAATGGGTGGATTGTATGGTATGTGAATTATATCTCAATAAAGCTGTTAAATAAGAAGTAAGAGGAGAAAGCATCCATTGTCACTGTAGTCTGCTCGGGCTGCCATAACAAAATATTGTAGCCTGGGTGATCTAAACAACAAAAATGTATTCCTCCCTGTTCTGCAGGTGGGAAGGTCATGATTCAGGTATCAGCTGATTTGGTCCCTGATGAGGCTCTCCTCCTGGCTTGCAGACAGCTGCCTGCTTGCTACACACACACACACACACACACACACACACACACACACAGCTCTCCGGGGTCTCTTCGTACAAGGGCACTAATCCCATCACCAAGTCCCTGCTCTCATGACCTCATCCAGGCCCGATTACCTCCCATCGCCAAACATCGTAACACTGGGGGTTAGGGCTTCAACATGTGGATTTGGGTGGGAAACACATATATTCAGCGTATCACAGCTGTAGAGGCTGTGTGTTGGAGAAGGAGGGGAAGACGTGAAGTGGCTTTTGCAAGGGGCTCATGAGTTGTCTGTGGACGTATTTGAATTCTGGGTAGCACAGAAAGTGGCCTTGAAGTTCATGATCAAATTTAAAGAGATGCCCCTCATCACAGTGGTTTGTTGTGGTTGTTGCTGTTTTCTAAAAATGTGTAGGTCAGGGGTAGGCAGAGCGTTGTGCCATTAAGCAGGGATGGAGTTTAAGCAGGGTGGGAAGAGCAGAATGCATTCAGTGTATAACCAAGGCAACCATTATGGAACCTTGGAGTCTAAGATGGCGAGGGGAGAATAGGACAAGGGTAGGGGGACAAGACAGTGAAAGATGGGAGGGGCGAGGGAATGGGAGTCCTAGTGGGGTCAGTGAGGTGCTGGAGGGATGGCAGCAGAACAAGTGAGCTGGAAACGAGGAGGGGATGGGTGGTCTAAGCAAGGCGTGTTAGTCTGGGTTCTCCACAGATAGATGCATATATGTATGTATATATGTACTTATATCCATACGTGTAAACCAACAGAATATACATAATATCTGTTATAGTATAATATATAATATGTCACACATATCATATCATGTCCTGTTGTTACATATCATAACATATTATAATAAGTTGGCCCATCTGTAAACTGTCAAGAGTACAGCCAGCAAGCTGGAGACCCAGGAGAGCCAATGGTGTAGGTCCAGGCTGAGTCTGAAGGTAGGGGTCTGACGACCCATCCTAAAGGCTGTCAGGCAGGGGGAGTTCTCTCTTACTGCAGGAGGACCAGTCTTTGTGTTCTATTCGGGCCTTCAGTGGGTTAGGTGAGGCCCACCCACACTGGGGAGGGCAATCTGCTTTGCTCAGTCTATGATTCAGATGCTAATCTCATTTAGAAACACCCTCTCGGATATAAGGAGAATAGCACTTGACTCAATGTCTGGACGCCCCATGGCCCCATCCGGCTGACGCATAAAATGAACCATCACACGTGGTATGCTCACAATTGAGATTTGGGAAGTGGAAATTTATTGATGCTGGTAAAAAGGGACATAGGGTGTGATTTGGATTTTGTTTCTGTATTTTGGTAGAGAGAGATGCGAGAAGCATGCATATGACACTCACTTGAGGCCAAGCATTGTAAGAATCACAAAGCCATAAAGGATTATGTTATGGATCAATTGTGGCCTCTTCAAAATTCATAAGGTGAAGCCCAATCCCCAGGACCACAAAATGTGGCTGTATTTGGAGACAGGGCCTTCAAAGGAGCCATTAAGTTAAAATGAAGTCTTTAGACTGGACCCTAATCCAATGTGGCCGGTGTCCTTATAAGAAGAGGAAATTTCAACACAGAGAGAGACCTCAGGGATGTGGGGCTCAAGCGGAAAGGCCATTGAAGACACAAGGGAAGATGGCCATCTGCAAGCCAACGGGGGGGGGACCTCAGAAGAAACCAGCCCTGCTGCCACCTTGATCTTGGACTTCTGGCCTCCAGAAGACTGAGAATATAAATTTCTGTGGTTTAAGCTGTCAGTCTGCAGTATTTCATTATGGCAGCCTGAGCAAGCTAATACAGGTTACAAGGAAGACGGTATTCCATCCCACTGCTGGGGGAGAAAGAAATTCTTTCTTAAGTCTTTCTAGCACTTGGACCCGTGGGGACAGGTAAGTAGAAAGGAGGTGACTTCCGCAGTGCTCAGAAGATTTCAGCCACTGTGGTTGTGGGTCACCGAGGCCAGAGGAGACTTTGAGGCAGAGGCTGGAGATTTCTCAGGTACGTGTGTGCCTGTGCATGTGTGTGCACGTGCGTTTGCAAGGCGGTGCCTTACAAGACCGAAGCATGGAGACAGGAGGGCATGGGGTGGGTTTGGGGCAGTGAGAATTCGCACTTAGTAGCTCCACCCAGTGAACGAAAGGATTACGCTGGGGAGGGGAGCTGTGAGCACTGGGAGTGCGGCTCTAATGAATGGCCCCCCTTCTTCAGCACTGGTTGAAGATAAGGCAAGTGGGAGCCAGTGTTTCCCCAGAAGCTCCTTAGAGGGGAGGATGAGCCAACGGGTGGTCATCTTGGAAGGGACCATGAGCCAAGAGCCCTCATGTGGGACATCCAGACAGGAAAAGTCACTGAGGCAGTTGGGAATGTTGGCAAGGAAGGAGCCTGCCATCCCCAGAGACCATGGGAAACTCACAGGAACTGGAGTCTATGCAGAGTCCCTGAGTTTGGGGGTCTTTTAGGAAGGAGAGAATGGGGAAGTAAAAGAATGGAAATTCTATGTGCTGAATAGCTTCTCGGCCTCCAACACTCAACAAGGCCCTCCAAGCCCCGCAGCTCAGCTCCTGCCCAAAAAGACGCAGTGAAAATGGGGCCGTCACCCCTAACTTGAAGATACAGAAAAAGGGAGGGGTCATCCCATGCCCCAAACCACAGACTGAGCTTTGACCCCAAATCTCCTTGCCCTGTTCCTCCACCCCACCCCGCCTTGTCTGTAATTTCATAAGGACAGATTGTCTGGCCAGATGGGCCATTGGCCCAGTCCTGGTTGACAAGATTGCACCCCCCCCCGGCAGGAACATGCATCGTTCACCAGACTGGAAGAATTTAGGCTCCAGCTCGGCCTCCCTGAGTTCTTAAAAGGCCATGGGACTAGCACTCAGAGGTTGCACGAGGGCACGTTGGTGCAGGAAATATGGGACTCGGAGACCCAGAGGGGATGTGACAGGTGGGCACATGTGTTCCTCGACTCCAGCAGAGCCTGACCTTTCAGAGCACAGCTGATGAGTGAGGGGACAATTCTGTTCCTCCACGACCCTTCCAAACAGAGATGCACCGTAAAGTCTGCCTGCCCTGCAGCCCGAACCGGTTCACTTTAACCTCCCGCTGCGGAAGGCCTCGGGGAAGCTGTAAAGGTTTTATGGGGAGCCTGGGTGGCCTCGGGGAAGCTGTAAAGGTTTTNCTTCCAAACAGAGATGCACCGTAAAGTCTGCCTGCCCTGCAGCCCGAACCGGTTCACTTTAACCTCCCGCTGAGGGAGGCCTCGGGGAAGCTGTAAAGGTTTCTATTTATGGCTTCTATTTGTCGAATGCACGGGCTCTACACGTATAATCTTGCAGCTTAGAATAACAAAGATGATCTCTTGTCAGTCGGAAATGAACTCAGGAAGAAGGGGAGAGCCCTTGTCCCATGGGGGTGCAACCGGAGCTGTCGGGTGGACAGAATGGGTGGCAATACACCTNCCCACTCCCCCTGCTTGTGTTCCCTCTCTCGCTGGCTGTCTCTATCTCTGTCTTATAAATAAATAAAAAATTTAAAAAAAAAAGGTTTCTATTTATGGCTCTATTTGTCGAATGCACGGGCTCTACACGTATAATCTTGCAGCTTAGAATAACAAAGATGATCTCTTGTCAGTCGGAAATGAACTCAGGAAGAAGGGGAGAGCCCTTGTCCCATGGGGGTGCAACCGGAGCTGTCGGGTGGACAGAATGGGTGGCAATACACCTGCTGTGGCCCCCGCAGCCATGCCGAGGGCACCGCGAAGACCCTGCTTGTGGTCTGCACGCCCGGCAAGGGGCAGAACTTCTGAGCTTCCCGCCTCAGCCCTGCCACTGCCTCTCCCGAGTTTCT
Source organism: Ailuropoda melanoleuca (assembly GCF_002007445.2). Classification (NCBI taxonomy): domain Eukaryota; kingdom Metazoa; phylum Chordata; class Mammalia; order Carnivora; family Ursidae; genus Ailuropoda; species Ailuropoda melanoleuca. Next base: position 33,547,548 of record NC_048231.1, read on the forward strand.
GCTTCTCTGGCAATTTCAAGCCTTCTCCCCAGGGCTTGGGGGTTGCCTTTCTTCATTGGAGAGGCTTTTGACTGTGAATTCAGCACAAAAGCAAGGCTGTTCTCCTCAATCTTTCTCCTTCCTCTGCTGGGGAATTCTCTGTTTCATTAGAGCATATTTGAGCCATCAGTACTCCNGGGGTTGCCTTTCTTCATTGGAGAGGCTTTTGACTGTGAATTCAGCACAAAAGCAAGGCTGTTCTCCTCAATCTTTCTCCTTCCTCTGCTGGGGAATTCTCTGTTTCATTAGAGCATATTTGAGCCATCAGTACTCCTTACCAGGAAGAGCTCATGTGCACGATGATCCCACTGGGCCACCCCTCCAGATAGCCCTTATTTTCCGAGCTGGTGGTTCACTGGGGGTGAATTCAAGGAAATTGATTAGCGTGTAACCACATGTATTAAAGTCAGTGGGCTCGTCTCCCGCTAGTTTAGATCGTAGCCCTGTTAGCTTCCCTGGACACAGAGTGGAACGCCTTGCTTCCATCCCTCCCTGTCACACACTGGAAAGGTTCAGTGAGCTTGGATCAGGCCTACAGAAGGGGCTACTGCAGAAGTCAGGAATAAATGGAAGAAGGGGCCCAGGGTGCCAAGGAAGGTGGGATAAGCCCAGGACCAAGGGGAGGGGCCGCAGGTAGCAGATGAACCCATTTGCTGAGAAGGTTCTGCGTGTCAGACTCCGCCCAGAGCCTTTAAAGCTCAACACCACGGGGGATCCACCTAAAGCTTAGCTCTGATCTCACCTATTCTGCTTGAAACCTTTTGAGGGCACCTTGGAACCCACGGGATGAAAATGCAAATCACTTTTTATGTCTCGGAAGATGTCCCAGCTCTGACCCCTGCCTAACCTGTACCCTCTTCCTTCCCCATAGCTGTGCCCATCCCTGACTGCATGCAGCCTGCTGCCTGCAGTTCCCCAAAGATCTCCTCCCGCTTCTGAGCCACCGTGCATGCTGATCCCTTCATCCAGATACCCTTCCTTCATCTGTCACAGAATACCTATTTGTTCTTTAAGTGTCTCCTCCTCTGAACACATCCTGTCTTCATTTCCCAGGCTGGGACAGTTAGCCTTTGTCTGGGTTCTCACATGCCCGACCTCCACTCCCCAGCCACAAGCCCCATCCTAGACACAGTCCACTGCCCCTGGTAGGCTCTTGTCTCCTCTGCTAGGAGGTGAGCTCCTCGAGAGCCAGACCTGGGTCTTTCATCTCTGAACCCCAGGACCCTGTGTGGAGCTAAGCATGTGGTTGGTCCTCTGAAAATGCATGTGTGAATGTTCGAGCCCGTTTGCAGAAAGGCTGGCAGGATACCAAAGTCCTTTCAAAAGTAAATGGTGTCAGAAAGATCCTGGTAGCCAGTTACTTTTTGGTATCCAGGGAGGCAGCTAGAGCACTTTGTGAAGCTGAGACAGTCATTGGAGGGCATTCCTGCATGCAGGCGTGGAGGGACCCACCAAAGCGAATTCACTGGATGAGCTGGCTTCTGAGCCATTCATGCCTGGCCAGCTCAGAAGGCAGCAGAATGCTCCAGGCTCAGCCGGTTTATGAATCCCACCACTCTCGCACTATCATTAATGTTAGAACAGCTTCAGAATGGCTGGCTTGGCCTTCCTCGCTGGTGCCAGCCCAGGGCGCCCTGCATTCCAGCGCACAGACTTTCATTCATTCACTCACTAGCTCATTCATTCATCCAGCGCATAACCTGTGGAGCTCTTTGCTGGCGTCTGGCACTCCAGCAATGGTCGGCGACAGCGGACTCTGGGAGATGGAGTAAACAGGTGGTCCGCTCAGTACGATGAGTGCCGCGGGGGATTCACACACGGAGGAGGACTCCGCCCCTGGCTGAAGCTTCTAGAAAGACCGGGTTTCTTCATCTCACAGTGGGGACTGAAGTTCAGGTTCATTTCTGAGATACTGTGGAACTCAAAGAAAACGGGAGCCCAACACAGACCCGGACAGCCCAAGGTAAAGCCTTCTCGGGATTCGGAGCTGGGCTGGTGAAACGGGCCATGTCTCCTCCATAGACAGCAGCCCTTCTCAACAGCGCCAGCTTAGCCCTTTGTCCCTTGGCCCCCTGAGGCAGCTGGTGGCCTGTCTAGCCTCCTAGCAGGAGGGGAGTGCAGGGGGAGCCAGAGGGAGGGGAGCCGTGGCCTTCCTTGGAGGGGTCCGTCCTTATACTCACAATCTGGGCATCGCAGGCTGGCCTTGTCTCTGTCTCGTTCCAAACATGGCCAAGGGCCAGCTTATCCTCAGAGAGGACAATTCACTCAGCTGCAGTTAGGGCTGTTTTCCACTTTGACACGATCACCCCCCCACCCCAACACTTTGCTGCACAAACCCATGTTTGCTGTCACTGTGCATTCCAGCTCTTTAGACTGGGAGCTACCCTTTGCTGTGGAAACTCAGCCCCTTGGCTCGCCGCATCTCCTGGACCCCGACCCAAGTAAAACCCCTGCCACTGGCCTCTCCCGGTGGGAAGGACACAAGAGTGGACTTTCCTTATCATAACCAAACCCGTTGGCATCAGTTGGACTTTGGAGTCAAGTAAACGCCACCCTGACCCACACTCAGCACTTCCCTGTGCACATTGGCTTGGTCCACCTCTTTTCCACTCCAGTCCTCAAGAGCAGCACCTCCCTTCCCTCTTTCTCTTGCCTTCCTTGCAAATTGAGTTCAAACCAAAGCAGACATCCAGGGAGTGCAGTAAATGTCATCTGATTTGCCAAGCTCAGATAAACTGGGAGACCCTAAATCAGACGTTATGGAGAGGTTTTCTATAATTTTCCCCACCTATGAGGGCTCTAATTTGCCCTTACTGGGGTGAACTGGAGATATGTTGGGGATACGCTGTGTACCCCGGACGGTGCTGCTTGTGGTATCAGAGAGAGAGTGTATTGACCGGAGTTCTCCAGAGAAGCAGAATCAATAGGAGATAGATGGATAGATAGATGGATGGATAGATAGATAGATAGATAGATAGATAGATAGACAGATAGATGGATAGATGGATAGATAGACAGATAGATAATAAGTAATTGGCTGGCACAGTTGCGAAGTTTGCCGAGTCCTAGATCCATAGTTGGCGTGCTGGAGACCCAGGAGAGTCAATGGCGTCGTGTCAGCTCAAAGGCCAATAGACTCAAGACCCAGGAAGGACCGTATTTCAGATCAAGTCTGAAAGGAGGAAGAACTGAGGTCCCAGTCCAAAAGCAATCAGGAAGGGGGCGTCCCCCCTCACTCAGTCATTTGTTCTATTTAGGCCCTCCACTGATTGTATGAGGCCCACCCACACCGGGCAGGAGAAGAGGGGGCCATGTGCTTTACTCTTTCTGTTAATTCAAATGCTAATGTCTCCCAGAAACACTCTCACAGACACACCCAGAATAATGCCGGGCCAGATGTCCAGACACTGATGACCCCGTCAAGTTGACACACAAAATTGACCATTGTAGGGAGAGTCTTGCCGCACACCTCTTCATATGAAACCTCACCACCCTGCAGGGCTCTTCCCCATTTGACGAGGAAAGTGTAGCCGAGAGCAATGCCGTCAATGCTTGTGCCCTGGACGTTTCCTCTGTGTGTGAACTTGGACACTTTGTGTGACCCTCTGTGTCTAAGTTATCTCCTTGGTAGGAAGGAGGGATTAATAGAAACCACGTTGTGGTGTCGTGGACATCGGAGAGCAGCCACGGGAAGCACTTAGCACTTTGCCTACTGTGTAATAAATACTGGAAAATTGAGTTACGACCCTTGACGTCATTACACACATGTGATCTCCTGGCCCCTGTGCTCCAAACTACGGTCTAACTCAGCATGGGATTTGGATCCAGAGAGACCAAAGCTGGCTCCATCCTTCACAGCTGCACATTGAGAGTAAATCACCCACGTCCTCTGTGCCTCGTGTCCCCCATCTATAGATGGGGATTCGGTGACCTCACTAGAATGCTTTGGAGGTTAGAGACAATGTCCATACAGTGTGCAGCCCACGCAAACCACTCAACCACTCCTGGTGGCTTCTCCACCCGTAAATGACCCGGACCACATCTGCCGTTTGTTAGCAACCCCAGGGAACATCCTTCATTCTTGCACTTTGCAAGCACTCATAAAGCTAGGTTGAATTCAGTGACTTTGCATGATGAGAAAATGTGACTCTACTCACCCCCGGAAGCCATTTCTAGAGGCTGGGCCCACTAGGCACTGAGTACCACATCATAGCCACAACGACTCTGGGAAGGCAGCCAGGGCCACACACAGTGGCTCAGCTCTTGCTAGCACGGGGTCTCAGTGAGCTGAGGGAAAGCAAGATGGAAGGCTGGGAGAAGAGCAAGGCCATCTCTCCACTCTGGGGCAGGTGGAAGGGGACACACAGAATCAGTTGCATTTGGAAGGGATTCAGAACAAAGTGGCAGAACATTCCAGGCCCCTGAGCCTGACTGTCTCCTGTCCTGGAGGAGAATGAGTCCCGGGTGGCAGAACCATGTCTCTGCTCACTAGGTCTACTGAGCCCCATGAGCCATCATCACCCCACTGACTGATGGCCTTTCCTTATGTCAGCCTGGTGTTTTCCGTCTGTAAATTCCTGACTCTCATCACATCCCTGAGAGGCAGGCCAGAGAGGGGCAATCACTCCCGTGTTTCAGAAGAGGACACGGAGGCTCAGAGAATACAGGAATTTGCCAAAGATCATACAGCTTGTAAGTAGCAGCTCTTTTCCTCTCATTCGTGTTGTCCTCCATGAAGACAAAACTGGAGTCCTTTCAGAGCATCTCTGGTGCCTGGCCAGGAAGAAAGTACAGCCCCACTGCTGTTTTCCGGGCAGGCAGACATCCCCGAGTGACTGGGGGGGGGAGGGGGAGGAATCTAAGCCACTGTGACAGGAGCCATGCTTCTGACTACCCGGTCAGCCCAGGTTGTCAGGACACATGTCTGTTCTCCGAGTCTCGTCTTCCTGACAATTGTCAGCGTGCCCCCGTGGCTCTCCCTTCCTCCTTCCCCTCCCCCTGTTCCTTCTTTATGATCTGCCCCTTCTCTTCCTTCTTCCTCCATCATCTCTTTTCCCAGTCAGGTTGCAACACAAAGCTTCACATTTTCACAGACTAGCCTTGGTAGAAAGTCACCAATACTCTTAAAAGTCATTCAGGGGATTTTTTTCTTTTCAGTCCCATTTTAAGTCAAGGATTCTTAACCTGATGGCATAAACAGGGATTGGCTCCGGAAAACAGAGACTACCTGAAATTATACTAAATGTTTTATGGTTTCTGTTTTTATGTGAATTGGGGGCGGAGGGCATATCCTTCATCAGATTCTCAAAATGGTATAAAACCGGAAAGGGGAAGACCTTTATCAAAACCTTATTCACTCTTACTTAACCCACAACGATAACAAAGGGGTATGATGTGACTTTCCGGTCCACAGCAAAGGAGCAGCAACGAGGCGAGGGAGCGACTGCACACAGGAGGGCCCGAAGCCACGCAGGCTGACGTCTGTCGGACTTGACACTGAAAAGAGCTGTTGTTATTTTCCCCGATCACTTGGTTCAGCATGAGTGACTCCCATTACGGAGAAGCAGCATTAAGAAGAGTCCCCTGTTGCATCTGATCGTCTTGCCAGGGGAAGGTGACTGGCTTCATTCTGGCAAAAACACCACACACTGGAAGAGAAACATAGAAGGGTCCTACTTTTTTTTTTTTTTTTTAAACCTGGAGTGCCCAGTTAAAAGGAATGGGACAAACCGAGGTTGGTATGAATGTAGTTGGACAAATGGAGAAGCTCTGGGATGCAGCACAGCTGGACGGACATCTGGCGTCCAGAGATCTATCTTTGGACTGAGCCCATGGTCGGAGAGCTTAGGAGCCATGCGTCCGCCTAGAGCCCAGCTCCTGGGCTAATGGCCTTTTGGGATCATTTTCCCATCCCATCATTGTCACATCCAGTTCTGTCCACCCAAGGAGCCATCAGACTGATCACTGGTCATACCAACATGTAGCCTGGTGGATTTATTTATTGAAAGTCACATGTTCTAGTGGGAAAAAATCAGGCCTATCTCCCCCCCCTCCCCTTTCTAGAAGGACACCCACCATATTGGATTGGGAGCTCTCCCTACTCCAGCATGGCCTCATTTTAACTGATGACGTCTGCAATGGTCCTTTTTTCCAAATAAGGTCCCATTCTGAGATACCATGGGGGGTGGGTGGCGGTTAGGACGTCAATATAGGAAGGGGCAGACACAGATTCCACCATGACAGGCCAAATCTGGAGTTACTTAGTTTAGGGGCAAGCAGGCTGTACTTCCAGAAGGAGTTACTATATTCAGCCTGAAAACAACAAATGGTCGTCAGAATGACAATCTCATTGAGAAGAAGGTGATTTTTTTTCAACATCTGTACCCTTGAGGAAAATTTCTAATTAAAAACAACTAATGTGGGGGGCCCTGAGTGGCTCAGTCAGTTAGGCATCTGACTCTTGATTTTGGCTCAGGTCCTGATCTCAGGGTCATGAGATCAAGCCCCACATCGGGCTGTGTGCTCAGCGTGGAGTCTGCTTGTCCCTCTCCCTCTGCCCCTCCCCACCCCACGCACGCTCTCTCCCCTCTCTCTCTTTCACTCTAAAATCAATAAACAAAATCTTGAAGAAAAATGAGTACCGTGAACAAAAGCTGGGGGCTCAAAGCTCCTTACAGGGGCCCACTGCTCCNCAGGCACTAATGGGCACCGCAAACTGCATCTCTAGTCGATGCCCAACAAGGCAGACGAAGCCCAAAGCAATGCAAGCTCGGCTTTGTGGTTTTAACCTGGAGCTTGAAGGGCCTTTGACACCACGCACCTTCAGACTCTGAGTCGCACAGGGTCTCCGCTGAGCCGACTCGGCGGCGTTCAGGCAGGAAGCCCGGAGAAGTCTTCTGCAAGGTACAGGCCACCTGAACTGAACCAGGGAGGCAGACCACGACACGGTCACAGGTGGTTTCCACATCATCACTGGCTCTCGGGAGTCACCCCCTCTAGGGAGCGTGTTACCATGGCTGGCTACGAATCGTCCACACTGAAGCAAGACGGGACTCAAATGGCACCTGTGGTCTGTGTCACCTGACTTGGCATTTGCAGACGGGTCAGAGGCAGCGTGAAAGAGTGGGACGAGTACCTGGAGAGTCACAAAACCTGGGTCTGAGGCCCGACTTCCCGCTTCCCAGCAGAGGGAACTTGGCCAGAGCCTTAAGCTCTCCAAGCACCAGTGTTTAATCCGCAAAATAGCCAAACTTCCACGCCCGGTGATTATAAATCCGAACCGGGACAGTGGGTGTCAAAGTACCTTCCCCCACCTTTCTGGCGTGAGACAAATTTATTCCATGGAGCTGGTGTCCTGCCCAGATTTCTTTCAGGGGCTGAGATACCCAGTCCCCCACTGTTGCAGGGGTTGGTGGCTAACTGCTCATACCCGTGTCCTTTTGGCGGGCTGGCCCTTGATGGCTGGGAGCTGTGTTGCCCAGAAACATAAGGCCTGGCAGGTATGGCCAGACTCCACAGGACTGGCCCATGGCCGATGACTTCTGCCTCTGCCAGGACAGCCACTATGGTGCAATGCAAGGCCCGGAGCTCCGCATGGGGTCCGGCTGAGCTGAACTCCTCCCCAGCCGCAGCTTTGCCTAGTCTCTCCCCTTTCCACGCTGCACATTCCTCACCCCCTATAGGTTTCTCCTGAGAACATCCCCTCTTTCACTGGCTTACACAAGGATCTCCATCTCGGGCTGCACATCTATGGAACATGAGCTAAGGCAGTGGTCTGCAGGAGTCTCTGGCTGGTGTCCCTGGCTTGCGTTATTTCCTCTTTCAGGGGGACACCATACCTGATTTGCCCCTAAGATCGTTACATTTATTGTTCACTCTGCTTTTCCGGGAGACTGTCGGCCGGCTGGCTCCTTCTTGTCATTCATTTCCCAGCTTAAATGCCACCTGCCTAGGGACGCCTTCCTAAGGACAACAACGTGATGCCAAGGGGCCATTTAAATTCCCCGCATAGCTCTCAGCACGTTCTGCTTCTAGTGCATTCCTTTGTTTATGACGTCCTCCCTCCCCCTCCGCGCTGGAACCTGAGTTTCAGTGTTCATCTCTGCGACAGCACCTGGGGGCTGAGCAGTCTCCAAGGGCCCTTCCCACTTTGGCGTTCCACTTTCTACGTGTTGGGATCNCTTGGTTCAGCATGAGTGACTCCCATTACGGAGAAGCAGCATTAAGAAGAGTCCCCTGTTGCATCTGATCGTCTTGCCAGGGGAAGGTGACTGGCTTCATTCTGGCAAAAACACCACACACTGGAAGAGAAACATAGAAGGGTCCTACTTTTTTTTTTTTTTTTTAAACCTGGAGTGCCCAGTTAAAAGGAATGGGAAAAACCGAGGTTGGAA